>NW_017804609.1:1052636-1139048 GCF_001625305.1 Branchiostoma belcheri | reverse complement strand
ACAAAACCACAGGAATACAAACCTGGTATTGTGAATTTGGCGCATTACATAGCGACGTATACGACAGGCCGACACATGCTGGATTTTTGCGGAATATATGAATCGACACTGCTGTACGTATGTTCTGAGTTCTTGAGTCTTGGAGCTTCGGTAGCCTGGCTGCCGTCAACCAGAGTTATCACCACCATGCACTACCCAGGCCTAAAGCCAGGCCAGAGCCTCGGAATACGTGATCTTTTTTTTTTTTCTTGAGATCGGGCGAAAATCAATGCGCGCGCGGATGTCATCCATAAAATTAAATCGGTGTGGCCTTATATCGTACACTAGATCTTTCTGTTTGGCGAAGAAATCCTCTGGCAAAATTTTAATTTTGTTTTGGTGAATCTCTCCATTAATTAAGCCTGGGGGGAATCAGGATAATTGAGTATCGTATGAATCGCCGTTTTTTTTTCGAAGCTCGTTTTACAAGAAAAAAGGACCGTTATCACAGGATATAGTCTCCACCAGACTCCTTCGTGGCTAGTCAAATCTACGAGGCGGCCAAACTCCTCTGGCAAATATTCTCCTATATAACGTTGTATTAGTCTCCACCAGACTTCTTTTGCGGGCTGAATAAATCGTAGAAATCGGCCTAAAAGGGTATTAATTAGCGAGAGAAGGTAGCCGGCCATCGACGATCAAATTGGCCCCTCTCTGGCCGGCAACCTTTCTCGCCAATTAATACCCCTTTTAGGCCGATTTCTACGATTTGATCAGCCCGCAAAAGAAGTCTGGTAGAGACTAACGTTATATATAGCCAGCGTAGTTAGTTTGCTCTTTCCAGCCGCCTCCCCGGAAGCCTGGTATAGGCTGGGTGGAGGCTACATAATCTCCAAGCAGATCCCTTTCGATGGTAAAAAAACAGTATCAAATTGGCCAGGCAGTGTAGTTTACTCTTTCCAGCCGTCTCCCGAAGCCTATAGCCTCTACCAGGCACCGCGGACCGCTGGGGAAAATAGTAGAAATTGGCCGAAATAAAGGAATAATACCAGGGGAGTTAGCTGGCCAGAGAAGCTCTATTATATTTTGCGACACACGGAGTCGCTACGTTCTTTGAAGGTGGCAAATTGGAGCTTCTCTGGCCGGCTAACTCCCCTGGTTTTATTCCTTTATTTCGGCCGGTTTCTACTATTTTTTCCAGCGATCCGCGGTGCCTGGTAGAGGCTACGAAGCCTGGTATAGGCTAGTTTGAGGCTACAGAGGATGTCAGAAAGCGGAAACTGATCATGCCGCTCATCCGACCCGTAACAGCTGCTCTTCCTGTGTGGAAACAAGTGCACAAAACGGTCCAGTGATTAATTATGTATCACAAGTTATTGTCACCCAAAACGGGGTTTGGAGCTAGATATTAAATAACAGAAAACCGTCTGGCCCAAATCCGTAATCTCCAAGCAGATCCTAGGGTCGGAAATGGAGTAAGTATCCAAGCCTTGGCCTAGCCTCCACCAGGCCTTTCTACGGGAATACGGATCGTAGAATTCGGCAAAAAAGAGAATCACATGGGCCATCACAAATATTCTCCTATATATATAGCCAGCGTAGTTAGTATGTTAGAGACTAGGGTCCATCGCGGCGCGACCTAAGGTAGAGACAAAAAACGGGCGATATATAAAAAGCTAACGATCATTCCCCACAACCTCTGCTTTGAGAGTACAGATCTTACTGTAGATGTTCTCATCTTCGCGTGAAACCGTTTGGCTCCAATCGCCGTACTCTCCAAGCAGAGGTTGGTGGGTCCGGAAGATCGTTTAAGGCATATATGAAAAGGTAACAATCATTCCCCACCAACCTCTGCTTGGAGAGTACACGGTTATGTGACGCTGGGCACAGACCAGCTGCTTATATCCATCTCAAACTGGTTGAATACTAGTACTAGTAAACCCGAATATTTGAGTGTGAACGGGGTCTTAGCTCAGGTCGGACTGGCAGAGCCTAGCTATAGGGCTCCCTAGCCGGCCAGAGAAGAGAGAAAAACGACTTACGGATTAGCAAGTAATTAAGTTTCTCCAAAAACAGTTACTCAAGCAACTGGATATGATTTTGGACACTCTGGATACTACCCGAAACGTCTGACCGTTTCCAAAACCATATCCAGTTGCTTGAGTTTATTACTAGTACCTTCGCCAAGAATTGACGAAGGTTATGTTTTCGTGGCCGTGTGTGTGTGTGTCTGTGTGTCAACAGCATAACTCGAGAAAGCTTAGATGAATTATCTTGATATTTGGTAGGTGGGTAGGTCTTGATGAGAGCTCGATTTGATTAGATTTTGGGCCCCCTGGCGGCTTGTTATGGTACTGCAGCTGAACTTCCGGTTTTAATATCTCATGATCTAGACAAGCTATGGTGACGAAATTTGGATGGTAGGTAGCTCTTGTGCTGGGGAAGAAGTGACGTCAGTTTGGGCCCCCTAGCGGCTTGCTCTGGAACTGCAGGGCTATCTGTTTGAAAATATTCAAAACAGGATAACTCAAGAACCGGTTGACGGATCGTCGTGATTTTTGGTATGTAGGTAGCTTGCGTGATGCTTGATATGATTTTGTGACAATTATGCAAATGTGGATGTGATTTGCATAATTTATGGAGATATTCTATAAATCAGCTGCATTCCATGATAGGACTATTGAAGCTTGTGACATTGGTAATTGAGAAGGAGAAAAACACAGGCAGATATTGATTATGTAAATGGGGACTTAATTTGCATAATTAATGAGAAAATGTTATAATTTTGTAATGATAACTGCCTGGAATTTCATACTTGTGGTATTTGAAAGTTCAGTGAAGGTAAACATCATTAAACATAATGTATTTAAATCAGGACCTTATTTGCATAATTTATGAGGAAATAATAGAATGGCACTGTTTGCTAATATAAGACTGTCTTTTGGTTGAGAATATGATGAAGACTGATATAATTCATGGAAATGAGGATCCTATCTGCACAATCAGGGGGAATAATCTATATTTGTCAGCCATAAAGATTAACATCATTTGGCGAAGGTATGAGACCGCGGAACTCTAGTTTGTAACTGTTTTTGGCCTATCTTATTACCTGGATGTCTAATCTGCACGAGCGTAATTAAGTTTCTTTTGTGCCATCAGGTGTTCAGGACAGGTGAGAGTTCCTAACGCACGTGTCTGTGCATTTACAGCGTGGTGCAAGAGTCCTACACATGATGATCAGAGGAGGAAACTACAGTAATTCGGACCGTCGGTGTGACCCAAATCCTACCAGGACGGATCTATGAAACCAGGAGTAGAGGGAGGCCGTCAGATGCGTAGAAGGCCTTCCTGAAGGAGCGAACAAGCAGATGTACTAATAGCCTTCTCCCGGTACATCGAGAGTACGCGCCGATTCGACGTGCTCTCCTAGAAACACTCCCAGCATCACACAAGCACGAGTCACCAAGTGTTACTACCTAGAGAGAAAATGAACTCTGAACTGAACCAAGAGCAAAACTGTGCACCAAGAGACCACGTCTAGCGACATAATAGACGTTAAACATGGACAACAACAACAACAAAGAGTAGACGACATCAGAGACTGGACAGGCAGGTCCCTGGCTGACCGCACACAGATGGGAAAGGGCAGAGAGGAATGGAGGAAACTTGTGCTGGATGCGACCACAGACTCAGACCCTCCAGACGAGGATGTGACAAGGTGAAAGGTGAGTGAGTTTACGTCGTGCAAGGTGTGTGTGTGGGGGGGGTGCAAGGGGGGTTGCATAAGGGCCGGTCACAGAAACAAGATCGCGGAAAGGTACATACATTCATCCCTATCAAGATATCGAACCCTACTATGCACAATACTGGGTCTGTATCGGTATAGTCGGTATAACCGCCCCTCGGCGTAACACAACAGCTTCGCAGGCACGCGGCGCGGCGGCAGCTGGCTACATTACACCGATCGACTTGTTACACCTAGCCCTTGAACATCTAACTCTAGACTTTGTTTAAAGCTATCTAATGACAATGCCCCTACTGTACTTGGTGACAGCGAGTTCCACCAAGGGATACCTTTGACTTTATTGATAATTGAATCAGAGAAAAAGATTCATCATTAAAATTCTACAAGTCCTACTTTACACAAGGACGGAGTCACTGAAGGAGAGAAAGAGACGAATTAATTCATCCAAGGATGACTTTTATTGTTTCAACATTGCGAGTTCGACACCCAGCGTGACTACAGCATTCACAGTAAATAAACAACGTTTGTAACATGGAAAATAAAGCTGGTACGGTGCGTTACGGAACCTGGGGATATAGGACTCCCCTCATGCACATACAGGTATGACCAAAACTATGCAGAAAGAAGTCCTCACAACTGTTACATGTTATATGTTGACCCTACATCAGACGGAGCTGGGTTGTGTTTATGACGTGTCTGCTAGCGGCGGCGACTGGGGTGCTCAGCAATGGTGTGCGCGGCTGGGCGTGCTGACTGGCTCACATACCTAGTGGAAGAGTTAAAAAAACGATGACAAAGTTTGAGATGACCTTTTATTGCTTGTTATGATGTTGGATAAACTACTGTTGGATAAACATTGTACAAACTACAGCTGTGTGGTACAGGACCTACAGATTAACTACTGTTGGATATAACATTGTACAGACTGCAGCTGTACGGTACAGGACCTACAGATTAACTACTGTTGGCTCATTGTACAGACTGCAGCTGTGTGGTACAGGACCTACAGATTAACTACTGTTGGATATAACATTGTACAGACTGCAGCTGTACGGTACAGGACCTACAGATAAACTACTGTTGGCTATAACATTGTACAGACTGCAGCTGTACGGTACAGGACCTACAGATTATCTACTGTTGGCTATAACATTGTACAGACTACAGCTGTGTGGTACAGGACCTACAGATTAACTACTGTTGGCTATAACATTGTACAGACTACAGCTGTACGGTACAGGACCTACAGATAAACTACTGTTGGCTATAACATTGTACAGACTGCAGCTGTACGGTACAGGACCTACAGATTATCTACTGTTGGCTATAACATTGTACAGACTACAGCTGTGTGGTACAGGACCTACAGGTGTGGTTTCAACTCACCTTGCCGCCTCTCCCATTCACCGTCCCATCCCGGGACAACGGCCACACGTCTTTGGGCAATTCATTCTGATGTTGAAGCTTGATTGGCACCTGTGTCGGTTTCTCTCACATGACATCAAAGGCGAGTCCTTACATTCTGTAAGAGGAGGTGGAAAAAACAAAGACTAAGTCAATGGCTTCCAACACATCGTCTCGTCACGCTAGTAAAGGCATCAGTGCGGAGTGGAGCAGATTTCATCACAGGGATTTTTCTAGAAAAATTTAGCATGAGGGAGCAGATCGCAAGCATCCGAGGGGGAGCAAAGCATCTAAGGGGGGATTTTTATGAGAGTAACACGGTGTGAAATGCTAGAATACATTGCTGTATTGTTTTTAAATCTTTACTGGAAAAATGCCATTTTGAGAAAGACTAAATGGTGTGTAAATAGCCACTAAGGGTTCAATCTGAGAATTGATATGAAGGAGCTGGCTGGTTACATGAGGGAGCAGCTCCCCTATTCTCCTGTTTAGAAAAAACCCTGTCATCGTGAAGGTGGAAGATCGGATAGTTATCACACGGGCCGGAACACCCGTATCGAACGTAATCGCGGCCCAGGTAGGACATAAAACATCGTACAGAGTACTGTTGTACGGTACAGGACCTACAGATGTGGTTTCGACTCACCTTGGCGCTTCTGCAGCACGTCCCGAAGCTCCTGGACCTCCGATTCGATGTCATCCAGCAGATCCGTGGGAGCGGCTTGGGCGGACATGACCACCAGGGCGGCTATCGCCAAGGCAACCAGCACTGCGGAATTCATGGTTCTCTCCGTCTGATAAAAAAATCACGAATCAACGTTAACCATTGTTGTCTAGTGTAGTCGTATTAACGACGTTTTTCCACAAATACAGTTTAAATGCATCAGAACCAGGGCTGCTATAGCCAAGCCAACCAGCACTGTAGAATTCATGCTTCTCTCCGTCTAAAAAAACATGAACCAACGTTAATCTTATGTTGTCCAGCGGGAACCACGTTTGGGAGGGAGAAACAAACATTTCACCCTGTAGCTGTCAACTGTAGGTGTCAACTGTAGTCAACTGTCAGTCCACAAAACTTCTAGGTCTAGCTCACACTAGCGTAAAAGTTAGTCAAACTTTCGGAGCAGATGTTTCTAAATGTTAACAATACACCGACAGGCATAGCTGCATGGTAGTGTAACTGAATTAACTCGGACATACCTTAGGTAAGTTCCTGGCGTACTGCGGCAGATCTCGTCTGAAGATGTCAGAATGGCTCGATGAAACACTGGAGACGCGAAGCAAAATATATACTGTTTCGCACTGCAATTAAGCAGATGAGTTATAATGGGCACTTCTGATTGGTTGGTTGCTGAAATTGTAGTCTTGTAATAGTCTGTAATTACATGTTCCATTGTTAGGGTTGGCCTGAGGCAAGATATATCAAACTCTTTCAAACTGAACTTATGCAGATGGCAATAATTGGTCCTGCTAATTGGTCAGTAGTCTTGCGGTAGTCTGTAATTACATGTTACATTGTGTTTTTCTAGGTGTGGCTGATCTTTGTGATTCAAAAGTTCTCAAACAACCGTTGGAAAAAGGCTCATTCCCATATAATGACTTTAAATTGTGAAATTATGTCATTATATGGAAATGCGCCTTGGAATTACGTCCATTTTTCACGGAGGTATTCAGTGTTGAATGATCTTGCTTTTAAAATATTAGTATTTTAGACGCTTCAATTTCGGGTGCGAAAATGAAGAAATAGAGGATAAAAAGTACACATATGGACAGGGAAACACATCATAATTACATGTACAAAGAAATGTATTACTAGTATATGGGAATGTGCCTTTAGGCTGGGCCATTCCCAAACGGTTGTTCGAGAACTGCTAAATCCTTCGTACTATAACGTATGTATGCTCCACCTGTTCTTACTGTTACTGTACAACTGTTTTAAGAAGCGAGAAGATCGAAGCAGAACCTGTACATATGTAGTTTTACTACAGATACATTTTAGTCTACCATCACTATTTACCGTGACCTGTTCTTAGTTCACAATGAGGAAAATGTACAATAAATGTATTTCTATATTTTAATTACAGACTACCGTAAACTGCTGCTGTCAGCAGTACCCATTATAGTGTGCGCTTGCGTGCAAGACTTCTTCAATACAATTTCCATCTGTGTACTTTTATTCCTTTATTTCTTACACGTTATCGCACATGAAATTGTCTAGGCTGGATCTGGAGTTAGTATGTATTAACTATCTCCCCAGGTCCAATAGAATATAATTATAATTTAGAAATACTAAAATAGGAAGGTTTTTCCAACTTAAGACTGTGGACTTCTCATTCCCCGCAGGCCACAGAGAAAAACACATTTTTCATTCATTTCAGATCATTCAACACTGAATACCTCCATAAAAAGTGGAGGTAATTCCAAGGCGCATTTCCATATAATGACATAATTTCATAATTTTAAGTCATTATATGGGAATGCGCCTTTGGCTAGGCTTTTTTTCAGACGGTTATTTGAGAACTTTTGAATCACAAAGATCAGCCACACCTAGAAAAACACAATGTAACATGTAATTACAGACTACCGCAAAACTACTGACCAATTAGCAGGACCAATTATTGCCATCTGCATAAGTTCAGTTTAAAAGAGTTTGATATATCTTGCCTCAGGCCAACCCTAACAATGGAACATGTAATTACAGACTATTACAAGACTACAAGTTCAGCAACCAACCAATCAGAAGTGCCCATTATAACTCATCTGCTTAATTGCAGTGCGAAACAGTATATATTTTGCTTCGCGTCTCCAGTGTTTCATCGAGCCATTCTGACATCTTCAGACGAGATCTGCCGCAGTACGCCAGGAACTTACCTAAGGTATGTCCGAGTTAATTCAGTTACACTACCATGCAGCTATGCCTGTCGGTGTATTGTTAACATTTAGAAACATCTGCTCCGAAAGTTTGACTAACTTTTACGCTAGTGTGAGCTAGACCTAGAAGTTTTGTGGACTGACAGTTGACTACAGTTGACACCTACAGTTGACAGCTACAGGGTGAAATGTGTTTCTCCCTCCCAAACGTGGTTCCCGCTGGACAACATAAGATTAACGTTGGTTCATGTTTTTTTAGACGGAGAGAAGCATGAATTCTACAGTGCTGGTTGGCTTGGCTATAGCAGCCCTGGTTCTGATGCATTTAAACTGTATTTGTGGAAAAACGTCGTTAATACGACTACACTAGACAACAATGGTTAACGTTGATTCGTGAATTTTTTATCAGACGGAGAGAACCATGAATTCCGCAGTGCTGGTTGCCTTGGCGATAGCCGCCCTGGTGGTCATGTCCGCCCAAGCCGCTCCCACGGATCTGCTGGATGACATCGAATCGGAGGTCCAGGAGCTTCGGGACGTGCTGCAGAAGCGCCAAGGTGAGTCGAAACCACATCTGTAGGTCCTGTACCGTACAACAGTACTCTGTACAATGTTATATCCAACAGTAGTTAACCCGTAGGTCCTGTACCGTACAGCTGCAGTCTGTACAATGTTATAGCCAACAGTAGTTAATCTGTAGGTCCTGTACCGTACAGCTGCAGTCTGTACAATGTTATAGCCAACAGTAGTTAATCTGTAGGTCCTGTACCGTACAGCTGCAGTCTGTACAATGTTGTAGCCAACAGTAGTTTATCTGTAGGTCCTGTACCGTACAGCTGTAGTTTGTACAATGTTATAGCCAATAGTAGTTAATCTGTAGGTCCTGTACCGTACAGCTGCAGTCTGTACAATGTTATAGCCAACAGTAGTTTATCTGTAGGTCCTGTACCGTACAGCTGTAGTTTGTACAATGTTATAGCCAATAGTAGTTTATCTGTAGGTCCTGTACCGTACAGCCGTAGTCTGTACAATGTTATATCCAACAGTAGTTTATCTGTAGGTCCTGTACCGTACAGCTGTAGTTTGTACAATGTTATATCCAACAGTAGTTAATCTGTAGGTCCTGTACCAGCTGCAGTCTGTACAATGTTATATCCAACAGTAGTTAATCTGTAGGTCCTGTACCGTACAGCTGCAGTCTGTACGACGTTATATCCAACAGTAGTGGTGATGTTTATTGCAAATCCATGCCCAAGAGCTGATTGGAAGAACATAGGATTGGAAGATAGGATTGGAAGATAAAATAAGAAACAGTAAAAATGATAATAAGTAATTCTAATGCTTTTTTTGATATAGTTATTGTTTGGTTTGATTTCTGTTTTGTGTGCAGTGGAGTATGGAATGGCCGACATTTTGCGAAATGTATAAATTGGGAGGTTTTCGTAGAAATGCAGTTTTTTTGTAGTCAGGAAGGTTAATAAAGTTAGGGAACATTTTGGTGACCAGTTCAAATAACTTATATCTTCTATAATGAGGGCAATGGCAAATAACCATACCCAGCTTGTGTCCACTGTGCAGGCCGTAGCCTTAGTCTCCATATCTACTTTGATAGAGTGGCGAGACGATGCGTTGTTGGAAGCCATTGACTTAGTCTTTGTTTTTCCATCCTTACAGGGTGTAATGACAATCCGTCATACACGTGTACGGGTTACCAACATCTGTGTAGATCCCATCCGTTAATGCAACAAAGGTGCAAAAAGACGTGTGGCCTGTGTTGATGACGAATGGGACGAGGAATACTAGCGGCGAGGTGAGTTGAAACCACACTTGTAGCTTCTATACCGTTCAGCACGTTGTATTCTGTACATATAGAATACAACGTGCACGGGGTATTCCGTATCGCCCTGGGTATCGGCCCGACCGCGAGTCGGATCGCCCGACGGCCGACGTAGTTTATCTGTAGCTTCTGTAGCTGTAGTTTGTACAATGTTTATCCAACAGTAACCCCGACTTAAAATGGCATAACATCATAACAAGCAATAAAAGGTCATGTCAAACTTTGTCATCGTTTTTTTAAACTCTTCCACTAGGTATGTGAGCCAGTCAGCACGCCCAGCCGCGCACACCATTGCTGAGCACCCCAGTCGCCGCCGCTAGCAGACACGTCATAAACACAACCCAGCTCCGTCTGATGTAGGGTCAACATATAACATGTAACAGTTGTGAGGACTTCTTTCTGCATAGTTTTGGGCATACCTGTATGTGCATGAGGGGAGTCCTATATCCCCAGGTTCCGTAACGCACCGTACCAGCTTTATTGTCTGTGTTCACAACATTGTTCACACAATACCACCGCCATATCACGTACATAACATAGCTACATGTAAACGTACCGTCATATCGTGTGTTGTTATACTAGTATATTGCCGGCTCCATTTTCCATGTTACAAACGTTGTTTATTTACTGTGAATGCTGTAGTCACACTGGGTGTCGAACTCGCAATGTTGAAACAATAAAAATCATCCTTGGATGAATTAATTCGTCTCTTTCTCTCCTTCAGTGACTCCGTCCTTGTGTAAAGTAGGACTTGTAGAATGATGGTTCTTTTTTCTCGAGGAGTCAGTAGGTAACTAGTCTGATAAGTCTTAGTTTTAGAAATGTTAATTGCAAATTCATGCCCGAGGGCTAATTGCAGAGAAAGAAGAGAAGCATATAGTTTAAAAACAAACAAAGGGTACATATAAAAACTACATGTGTTAGTAACTACTATGAAACTACTAGTAAAAACTACTGGGTTTGACTTTTTTTTGGAGACAGAGGAAGACAAAGGATCCCACTTTTTCTGTAATTTGTGGGTTTTCAGATGTTAAGAGAAGAGTAGTTTTCCTTTCGTCTGTATATGTGTGAAAGTTTGGGTAGAATTTGGAGACTACGCCAAAGAGTTCATTTCATTTTAGAAAGGGATCAGTTCAAATCACCTTCAACCACAAACATAAGGACTAACGTCGTGTGGCGTCGGGTGGTGTAGTGGTTAGAGCATTCGACTATGAAGTGGGGAGACCCGGGTTCGATTCGTACCTGCGTCTGGATATGCGCCCCGACGTGGAAAGGCACTTAACACGACTTTCCTCACTCCACCCAGGTGTGAATGGGTACCTAACTTAAGTCGTATTGAGTCACCTTGTGGCGCCGAATGGCAGCCGCGCAGACCCTTGCGACAGTTCCACAAAAGATTGTGGAACAAATATGTGTATTATTTGATTGTTGTGTATTATATGTATCATTTGATTGTTGTGATTTGTATTGATTATGTGATAATTATGTGAAACCCTGCATCAATTCAACCATATAAAGGCTGCGACTGCAAGGTACTGTTTGGACAATAAAAACCAACGTCACGGTTCAGTTGCGCACCAAAAATGACCCCAACATGGACATTATAGCGTCCATTAACATTCTTCAAACTTTGATTTTTTCATAACAGTTACAATTAGGACACAAATAATATAAAAGATACAAATAAAACCAACTAACTATCGTTATATAAATTCAACTTCTCGTTTTTCAGTTATTGTAGATATAAAAGAACACATCTGTTTTCTGATGGGTGGTTCGATTGGCCATTAGATGGGAATGCGCCTTTGGCTAGGCTTTTTTCAAACGTTTGTTTGAGAACTGATCAATCACATTTATCAGCCACAACTAGAACAAGAAGCCATAGGTGACAATTCTCCGTGAAGTATTATATATTGCAACAAAAAGAAGTAGCCATTGGCGACAATTCTCTGTGAAGTGTGATAAATCGAACAAAGAAAAATTGTTTAAACGCGCGTCGGCTCAGTCATCTTAAGACGCAACAACCAATCAGAGATGCGAGATGCCTACACGTGACGCGGGAAGGGCGCGCGATGCCCGAAATATTTTTGCGTCAATATTCAGCGCCGTGATTCAAGAGATTAATACCCGGAAACAATTTTTTTCTTGTTTTGAACGCATTAACATGCATTTACGCTAATCTAGTATGATTCAGGGTTACTTTTTTTTTAACCTGCCATGGCCAGATTATCTAAAGATGTGTGTATTGTGTGTACAATCTATAGAAAGAGAAATGTACATCAGGTCCGATCATCCGATTTTCACGTTTCGGTTTTTTGGACTCGATTCATGAACGTATTTTGGTTTGGCTCCTGGAATGTGCAAAAAAATGACTCCCGGGACTGTCTACAGGGAACACTCGCACATTCGCGGTGTATCAGGACAGCGCGACTGGTCGTCATTAGCGCAGTAACAGTTGCATAAACGGACGAAACCATTTCAAAGAAATGGGGATGTTTCGAAAATAAGCATTTACTCCAATATCAAAACAGCTACGGTAAAAATAAAAAGACGTGCATCATCCCGGACATAATGCAACACCACATGCGAAATTACACAGAAATGCGACGTACGGAAGAATGCGTTTTGGCTGCGAACATCTTCCAAAAAACTTGGCATCTCTTAACCATGGGCAAAAACATCTGGAACCACTTATAAAAACCACCCCGTATCTGCATGAACATTTTTGAACCCCACTGCTATTCCAAACAACGCGTTTTTCTGGACCATTCCAATTCGCCTCGTAATTGTAGGGGTGCGTCTGCGATATTACATTGACCGCGAAAGCAGCAACGGCAAAAATACACATTCGTGCATCAACACGGGCATGCCCGCAGACGGCGTATAAAATTGCGTGCCGATTACACAAAGAGAACCCAGTGTTTTGACTGCGAACATGAAAAATCAGCCGATTACAACACTCCGTCCGGAGGTCCTGACCTCCTTCACGGAGTAAAAACACAATGCAACATGTAATCACAGACTATCACGCGACTACAAGTGTAGCAACCAACCAATAAGAAGTACCCATTATAGCTCATCTGCTTAATTGCAGTGCGAAACAGTATATATTTTGCTTCGCGTCTCCAGTTTTTTATCGAGCCATTCTGACATCTTCAGACGAGATCTGCCGCAGTACGCCAGGAACTTACCTAAGGTATGTCCGAGTTAATTCAGTTACACTACCATGCAGCTAATAGCCTATGCCTGTCGGTGTAGTGCCTGTACATGTGTTAACATTTAGAAACATCTGCTCCGAAAGTTTAACTAAATTCTACGCTAGTGTGAGCTAGACTTTGTGACTTGTAAATTTTTGTTGCACTTGTCTCAAGGAGCTAATTTTGTCTCTGCATGCCACCACAAAGAGTCATTTAACCTCAAGACTTTTGCCATTTTAAATTCCGAGTGGATTGTTTCCCACCGGAACTATTCGGCAATGCTGAACCGCAGTAAAACTGTAAAGATAACTTTGTCCAAGAAAAAAAGTTGTTTGTGGCTGACCCCGGCAAAATTCCGCCAAACACTAGCCACTTTTTTTCGGAGGGGGTTCCGCTGGCAAGGGGCATGAAGTTTTCGATCCTACAGTTGAATTTCAAACCTTCAGAAACGCGACCGTTTATAGAGACGGACAAGTTTTGTGGACAGACAGACTGTTCCCACAGTTGACAGCTACAGGGTGAAATGTTTGTGTTTCTCTCTCCCAAACGTGGTTCCCGCTGGACAACATAAGATTAACGTTGGTTCATGTTTTTTATCAGACGGAGAGAAGCATGAATTCTACAGTGCTGGTTGGCTTGGCTGTAGCAGCCCTGGTTCTGATGCATTTAAACTGTATTTGTGAAGAAAAAACGTCGTTAATGCTCGCTATACAACACAAGGTTAACGTTGATTCGTGATTTTTTTATTAGACGGAGAGAACCATGAATTCCGCAGTGCTGGTTGCCTTGGCGATAGCCGCCCTGGTGGTCATGTCCGCCCAAGCCGCTCCCACGGATCTGCTGGAGGACATCGAAGCGGAGATCCTGGAGCTTCGGGACGTGCTGCAGAAGCGCCAAGGTGAGTCGAAACGATCTTCCACCTTCACTGTGAGATCTACTCCACTCTAGCCTGTACCAGGCACCGCGGATCGCTGGAAAAATAGTAGAAATTGTCCGAAATAAAGGTATAATACCAGGGGAGTTAGCCGGCCAGAGAAGATCCATTTTTTCCGTGAGTCGCAAAATGGAGCTTCTCTGGCCGGCTAACTCCCCTGGTATTATTCCTTTATTTCGGACAATTTCTACTATTTTTCCAGCGATCCGCGGTGCCTGGTACAGGCTAGCTCCACTCCGCAATGATGCCTTTGATAGCGTGACGAGACGATGTGTTGGAAGCCATTGACTTAGTCTTTGTTTTTCCACCTCTCACAGGATGTGTTGATACAGCTTCAGCCTATAGGTGTAACAGAAACAAACACAAGTGCGGCCGGAGAAGCCATTTCATGGAAACCGAATGCAGGAAGACGTGCAGCTACTGCTAGCGCCATGCAGTCAGCACGCCCAGCCTACTCTCCAAGCAGAGGTGGGGTTTGGGGGTATTTTTAGCGTGTTTTAGGCTTTTTTTGTCAGGGTTTCTCTTTTGCACCGATTTTTTTTACCCAACCCTAACTTGGTGGGAAAAAATTCAGTGCAAAAGAAAAACCCTGACAAAAAAAGCCTAAAAACACGATAAAAATACCCCAAAACCCTACCTCTGCTTGGAGAGCACGCCCAGCCGCGCACACCATTGCTGAGCACCCCGGTCGCCGCCGCTAGCAGACACGTCATAAACAAAACCCAGCTCCGTCTGATGTAGGGTCAACATATAACATGTAACAGTTGTGAGGACTTCTTTCTGCATAGTTTCGGTCATACCTGTATGTGCATGAGGGGAGTCCTATATCCCCAGGTTCCGTAACGCACCGTACCAGCTTTATTGTCTGTGTTCACAACATTGTTCACACAATACCACCGCCATATCACGTACATAACATAGCTACATGTAAACGTACCGTCATATCGTGTGTTGTTATACATGTACTAGTATATTGCCGGCTCCAATTTCCATGTTACAAACGTTGTTTATTTACTGTGAATGCTGTAGTCACGCTGGGTGTCGAACTCGCAATGTTGAAACAATAAAACTCATCCTTGGATGAATTAATTCGTCTCTTTCTCTCCTTCAGTGACTCTGTCCTTGTGTAAAGTAGGACTTGTAGAATGATGGTTCTTTTTTCTCGACTTCAAAATTATCTTTTGACAATAAAGTCAAAGGTATCTCTTCCGTCCATACACATTCTGCGGTAAAGAAACACTAGAAATGTCAGTTGAACAGAGAATACAGTGCACACCCTCCTGACTGTCGGCGTCTTTTAATTTAGTGGCCCTCCAGATATTTTCTGAATGATGACAGCGTCCATTGTTTATCTATAATTGCCCCAGCGCCTTACTTTATGTGCTACCACCCCTTTGTCTCTGACTACATTGGTGTGAGAGGCCAGAAGGTACATTCCTCCATGATTGGCCCTTCTCACGGCAGAAAGTGCCGCTTTCAGAGTCACCCAGGCACTATTTGGGTCCTTTTGCTTTTAACTCCAAACTCTGCTTTTTTTGACCATAAAGTTATTGTCATTTCCTCCGTCCATAAACATTGTGCGGTAAAGAAACACTAGAAACTTCTGAACAGAAAATTTTGAAATTATGTCATTATATGGAAATGCGCCTTGGAATTACCTCCACTTTTCATGGAGGTATTCAGTGCTGAATGATCTGAACTTGTGAATGAAAAATGTGTTTTCTTTTCGGTTGCCTGCGGGGTATGAGAAGTCCCCAGTCCTAAGTTGGAAAATCCTTCCTATTTGAGAATTTCTAAATTATAATTATATTCTATTGGACCTGGGGAGATAGTTAACACATACTAACTCCAGATCCAGCCTAGACAATTTCATGTGCGATAATGTGTAAGAAATAAAGGAATAAAAGTACACAGATGGAGATTGTACTGAAGAAGTCTTACCGTCGTCTGTAATTAAATGCTTTGTGTTTCTCTGTGTGTCACAGGCTGATCGATCGGATTTAGCAGTTCTCAAACTACTGTTTGGAAAAAGCCCATCCTAAGGCGCATTCCCATATAATGACTACATTTCTTCGTACATGTAATTACGATGTGTTTCCCTGTCCATATGTGTACCTTTTATCCTCTTATTCTTCATTTTCGCACCTGAAAGTCAAGTTCAGACGGAGAGTCAATAGGTAACAAGTTTTTAGTTTTAATATGGAGTTAAAAGACAAATTCTTTGTTGCAGAGGAACGTGGTTGTGCCTACCCTTTTCAACAAGAAGTTTGTGTGAGCTAATCCTACGTCTTGTAGTGGCTATTCTGTGTCGTATTTTTGTTATCTTTAAATAGTTTTCCTCGTTGTAAGTGGTTTTAAGTAATTTGTATGATCGTAGTTTGTTGTTGTTACGAATTTCTCTGTAAAAGTTTGGAGATACATGTCTTATAATATAAATATATCCACCTCAGGCCTGAGTGAAGGCATAATCACGGTGAGGATTGCACCCCTCTGGAACAAAGGTTATGTAAATGTTGTAATCTGAATAGAATAGAGGACGAATGTCACTTTGTTATAGAATGTAGATTATATAGTAAAGAGAGAAGTGATCTGTATAGGCTTGTACAAAACCTATTTCCTTATTTCATACACTTGAGCACTGTAGAAAAATTCATATTCCTGATGCGACTTGACAAACCTTCCATCGATAAACATATCTGTTCATTTATCTCTACCATAACTGAAAAGCGAGAAGTCCAATTTATGTAATGATAGTTAGTTTTATTTTGTATATATTTCTCCATTATGTTTTGTTTTGACCTGTACTTAGCCCAGTGTGGCAAAAATGTGCAATAAAGGTCGTCATTCATTCATTGATAGATGATCGATCATGAGACTCTGAGATCTTTTGTTTCTTATCTATGCGGGAGCCTTCTTGGCCGGGAGGGTCTGTTGTGGTTGATTGCTAATCTCCAAGCAGATCATTATCGGTGGCAAAAGACAGTATCCATTATAATGAAAGTTTATTGCAAATTCATGCCCGAGGGCTAATTGCAAGAACATGATAACAACAGTAAACAGTAGAATGATAATAAGTGATGCTAATGCTACTTTATATATACATTTGTAGTTATTGTTGGGTTTGATTTCTTTTCCGTGTGCAGTGGAGTATGAAATGGCCGACGTTTTGCGAGATATATGAATTGGGAGGTGTTAATAGAAATGCAGTTTTTTGTAGGCTGGGAAGGTGAATAAAGCTGGGGAACATTTTGGTGACCATTTCAAATAACTGATCTCTTTCGGTGCTATAATGAGAGCAATGACAAATAAAGTGCATTTCATCCTCCACTGCGTTTCCTGTACAATATTTACATATTCTGTCGTTAACAGACAATTGTTTGTATCTACCCTTTTCTATTTCTAATGTATGAGCGCTAACTCTAAGCTTACATATGGCTGATCTAACATCGAAGTCTTTGATGTGAAGATAACGTTCCATTGTGTATACAGGTTTCAGATGATTCATAATAGCCTCCTGTGCAGGCCCCGCGGCGGTGGAAAAGAGTTTTTAACGCGTTATTTTAATACAGCCGGCCATCCTACATAGCCGCCGAGAGAACGTTGCTTTCGGCCCACGTGGGCGGAAAGCAACCTTCTCTCGGCGGCTAGATCTTGCGGGGCCTGCACAGGAGGCTAGTATCCATTAGTCATAGGAGTTTAGCTGGCCACTGACGGGATCTGCTGACACTGAAACAGGGAGGAGCATTCCTTTTCAAAATGGTGCTGTTGCCCCTCCCTGTTGACAATTAACAGCAGTACGAATTTTCCCGGCCGCTAAAGGGCCCTTTACAAGCGATTTGGGCCGTGTCTATACGGAATCACCCAAAGCGGTTTACATGTGGTTTACCCCGAAGCCGGTTTCAAGTGGCTCCATGTGAACGCCCCGAAATCACATTGAAAGCGCCTCGATCCCAAGCCACTTCTAGAGGTGGTTTCGAATCGGTTTCCCCGCATCGCGATTTGCGTCTGAACGCAATGTGATTTCAATGTAACTTCGCCTGGTCATGGATTACGGGGTGATATTTCTTTTTTTATATGCAATACCAACTTTTACGTGGCAGCAACTTAAAGAGCAGTAATGGTCAAATAATGTGTCCGTTCTAGGGCGAGCTTCACCGCCTCTGGCGGGACCACGTCGGCATTCGGCCGAGATACGCTGGGAGGGGGGCATCAGCAAGCAGGTCGTTGACCTCTGACATTAATAACACGCCACCTTGCGTGTTATCATCAAACAGCAATAAATGTAGCTCAAGCGTATTGTGTTCGGACACGGTTTCACAGGTGTGTGTGGCCCGTGGACCAGATGTGAGGAATGTGAGTTACCCGAATCGCGGTTTGGGTGATTCCGTATAGACACGGCCTTATAGCGCACATCTCAGCTGGCGTTTGTGCGCGCCATGGAAAGAAGAAGAACACTGAGAGCATCACAACAACACAAGGGTCGGTGGCTAGCTAAACTCCTATGGCTAATGAAAAATCGGGTTTCAACGCCCTAAAACTGCACTGGATACCTTTAACCTATGGTACAAACAGTGGTTTTTGTGTGGGTATCTTGGTAGTTTTCCAACACGTTTTTGCGGCGTAACAATGTTGATCTTTCACTCCCCAAATGTCATTATGAACCCAGGTAGGCATCAGCGCAAGAATATGTGTATGAAAACAACGATGCTTGTTATGGTACTGCAGCTGAACTTCTGGTTTTGATATCTCATGATCTAGACATGATCTAGGGGCACGAAATTTAAATGGCAGGTAGCTCTTGTGCTGGGGAAAAAGTGACGTAGGTTTGCCCCCCCCCTAGCGGCCTGGTCTGGAACTGCAAGGGCGTTTGTTTTAAAAAAGGATAACTAGCAAGAACCAGTTAACGGATCGTCGTGATTTTGGTATGTAGGTAGCTTAAAAGATGCTTGACATGATTATGTGACAATTATGCAAATATGGATGTAGTTTGACCCGTTAACGTTATCTTCTTTAATATATGTATAATGTCCTTGGCCAGATCGTGCTTTGGACCTGTGCCTATAATCTCCAAGCAGATCCCTATCGGTGGAAAAAGACAGTAATTCCATTAGCCATAGCTAAACTCCTATGGCTAATGGATACTGTCTTTTCCCACCGATAGGGATCTGCTTGGAGATTACTGTGCCTAGGCTACTTTTGTCAACTTTTGCTGAGATATGAACCCGTGATCTTGACTTTCGTATATTTTTCCCGACGTTTGAAACGACAGACGACAAGTACTAGTATTATGTGTAAACCCGTTTTCCTGACGTCACGCACCGACATCCGGGTGTTTTGACCAGACCGTCAAAAGCGAGGGTCTTCTGCCAGTTAATCCGTGAATACCGCAACAAAATGTTGTACGTCTCGATACAATATTAAAAGTCTGGTTTGAATCAATATGATAGAAAATATCAAACTTGAAGTATTTCATATTATACGATAAAATATTCATAACCCCGATAAGGGTTAATAAACTCTTAGAAGGTTAAATTCAACTCAAGTATATAAGTTTCGTTTTGATGCGGTCACTCATTCATCGTCCCAAAATGGCGGCGCTTGGATTTTGAGAAGAAAAGGAACGCAAGTTTAGTCAATTTAGGTGAGTTTTACTCCAACTACATCCACGTACCACCTCTACTCTTGTTAAAAGTATACACAGGGGTATATTTCGGAGTGTTTCTGACCTAACTTTTGCCGTTTTAACCGTAAATCCACGCGAAACTGAGGTAAAATATTATGTCTTTGTGTCGTCTGCGTTCTGTGGCAGCTTCGCGCCGCGTGGTTTGCAACTATCGAGCAAAATTTTAGCACAAAATATCGGGCGATCAGAGGCCACTAGGACTGTTTAGAAGGAAGCAGAAGGAAGAACAACGTACTGTTTACGTTTTTGGTGAGATTTTTGTGTCTAAGGTGGGCCTATTTGTAATATTTCCCCCTCAAATCAAGGCAAAAAATTATCTGACGACGCTTTCAAGACCTGCTACTTTTTTTCCCGCCATGTTTATTTTTGTGGGACTGTTTCGATTTATAATTAAATATTCAATTATGTTGTTCAGGCACTACAGTCGGGTATAACCTATAGACATATTTATATAGATATACATATATAGTCGCCTGTTTATATAGATACACATACATACATTTTGGGAAGATTTCGCCCTCCCCCATAACCTAGCTTCCAGGTAGTGTTTACATTGTAAATTATGCCCCCCCCCCATCCGAAGCCGAAACCTAGCACCTATGTTTTGATAACGGTTAAGTCGTGTTGATTAATTAACATGGTCAGCTTGAGTGGTAACAAAAAAGGAGATGAGAAGGTTTTTTCTCATTTTGCTTGCCTCAAGTTCCGAGTAGAAAATACATGACAGTGGAGCTACTGTTTCACTTCTTCAACTTACCCCAGTTATGTAAAGTCAAGTCCCAACTTATACAAATTACAGTTAACTTAAACTTGCATTAGGACACTTATAATGACTTGTGCCTAAACACAGATGAACTTTCACGATAAGTTTCTTATGACTTTTTGGGCCTATGAAAAAAATGTTTCCAGACCGACCCTAGAAAAAACTGTTGACCCTAGCCTTTTTTTGTGTGCACCCTGCATTAAACTGATCAACCTTTTCTAGCTCCATGATCTGACACCTGAGAGATGAAACATTGCACAACCAGTAAGTTTACCAACATTGATATTGAAAATATAAGTGTCCTCATGCAAATTTCACTTTGTTAAACTGTATTGTATGACTTGTATGAACTTGGATCACAAGGCAAAATAAAAAAAAATGAAGAAAAAAAAAATCCCTACCTACCGACTCCAATTTTTTCAGGACTGAAACAGCAAACACAACATTTTTTCCTAGGCCTAGTGACTTGTACCAACACAGATGAACCTTCATGCTACGAGTAAGTTTCTGATGACCTTTTGTTTGTTTTTTTAGTTTCCAGCTGAGCTTCGGAAGTGACAGGTTGCTGCCATGGCAACGGCCACGCCCCACGCGACGGTGATCAGTCCGCAGGATCTGTTGGCCCAGATGAACAAATACCGGAGTTACGCTGCGATCCTGGCCGACACTAACCAACGTAAGTACCGAGGGAACGAGAGAATGAAGGAAAGAATGAATGAGTGAATGAGTCCACAAGATTTACTGGCCCAGATGAACAAATACCGGAGTTACGCTGCCATTCTGGCCGACACTAACCAGCGTAAGTACAGAGGGAACGAGAGAATGAAGGGATGAATGAGTGAACAAATGAGAATGAAAGAATGAGTGAGGGAATGAGTTATCAGTCCCCAGGATCTGTTGGCTCAGATGAACAAATACCGGAGTTACGCTGCCATTCTGGCGGACACTAACCAACGTAAGTACAGAGGGAACGAGAGAACGAAGGAATGAATGAGTGAAGGAATGAGTGAGTGAATAAGTGAGTGGGTGAATGAGTGAGTGATTGAAGGAGAGTGAATGAGTGAGTGAGTGAATGATTGAAGGAGTGAGTGAGTGAGTGAAAACATTTAAATTTTGCAAGGTTGTGCTGTGGGATGATGACCCTTAAACCTCATCAGAAAACCTGTTGCCATGGCAACGTCGGGCTCGGGTTTCATGCTAACAACCTCACTCTGACCACAGCAGCAGGGATCAGCTCAGAACTTCAATATGTTTTCACACAACAAATATCTAGTAATAATGAGATTTCAATTTTTATTCGAAAATTGTTTATTGTTGATACTGTGCTGAGTTTGAAGGCAATTTATTTAATAGAAGAATGTTTTGTTGTTTGGAAGTGTGTTTGAACTTCTGAAATGATCCCGTTTGTCAGTACAGAATGATGTAATCTGAAGATACGCCAGAGTTCCTACACAAGTTTGTAAGGAACGGTGATATTTTAACTGATAAGAGCTGACTGTACTGACTACTGAAAAATGTTGTGTTTTCTGTTTCCCTAGAAAAAAAAACTGCCAACCTTAGCCTTTTGTTTTGTGCGGACCCCTGCAAAGGACAGAAATTTTTGGAGCTGATCGACCTTTTGAAAATTTCTTACACCTGAGTGACGAAACGTTGTACAATTGGTTTTCTATTTGAGTTTGAGTTTAAGTTTAAACATTCAATTGATATTGAAGATATAAGTGTCCTCACGCAAGTTTTAGTTTGTTAAACTGAATTGTTTTTTGTATCTTACAGAGGATGAACACAGATTGAAGGTTGCACAAGAAATCAGTGAAAATTTTGAGGTACAGTTTACATGTATATTTTTGAGTACAAATATAATTCACTCACTATCTGGCTTTAGATTATTCTGCATTTTATAAGGTAAAAATTATGTACCTGTATATTTCTTTAAATGTTTTCACAAAACTGTATGTACACAAAATACAAAGTACAAAAATCCTGGATCATTTTTTTATCAACGCTATATGTGTAATTTTGATTGTTATTATTATTTAAAGAGCCTACCCATGTTCATGTAAATATTAACAAATTCAAAGTGCCAGTTGTATAATAAAGATAATAAGGCCACACCAATTTAATTTGTCCTCAGATTCGCCTCTTCATTTTTTTCTGAAATCTGAATACTGAATACACTCAAAAATTTTTTAGTTGATACTGAATCAACTAAAAAATGTTCATATTTTGCCCCTAACAGTTTTCATTTCATTCCAGTTTAGGACAGTCCTTTTCTTCCTAGTTCCTACAGTTTTTCCACCTATCAATGCAGTGGTTTGATTAAAAGTTCAAAATTCATTGTTAAAATATTAACCCAGCCTTTTGGGTTGACTTCATCGTTCATGGCTCCTATCAAAGTATTTGGGGCTATAATAGGATTGTTTTTATTTTTTCGCCCTGTGGCTTCATTTTTTTAATGAAAAATTCTGAGAACCAACAAATTTAATTGGTGTGGCCTTACAGAAAGAGTTTAGATAGACTGTTAACCTCGATGGTTATGATTTATGCTTGTATGTAAGCTTGACCCCAGTTTTGTTTACATTATTTGTTTGTTTATTTGTTTATTTGGATCATTTCTCAGTCCATCGTGACCTCTGGTCAGTACCAGTCTTTCTTGGAGCACGCCATTCCGAGATTCCTCAAGGTGCTACAGGAAGGTAAGACTTTCTTACTGCAATGTCTTCATAAGTGAAAGTACTTTTAAGACTGTCTTACTGTACATGTTTTCATAAGTGAAAGTACTTTTTTTATCCTCAAGGTGTTACAGGAAGGTAAAACTTTCTTACAGCACATGTCTTCAGATTAGTGAAAGTACTTTTTGTGTAGTCTCAAGAAGAGAAAGTGACGTATGAAGTGGAGGGACATGCCTTGACTTTTTTCAGACTTCTAAGCTTTTTCTAGGATTTTTTAGGATGTCTTAAAGGATTTTAAGCATAACCATCCTACTTCCTCCTATTATGTATTTGATCAATTTTGATGTGTTCTTTTGGCAGGTGACACTATTTTCGTGCAGGAAAACCCTATTCAGGTAAGGAAATCTCTTGAACACAACATTTTGGGGAAAATGACAGCAAAAAAATTCAGCTTTCTTTAATACAACATTAAGACTTTTGTGTTTGACTTAAGTTTCATATTTATCTTCGGTGTTAGGGACTAGAACTAGGAGAATTTTGCCTGAGTTAGCGTCAAATGGCATCCACTCCAGACCCTTGCGATTAAGCCCCAATGATTGTACGCTCCTCACAATTCAGCCCTTGGCTGCAAGAAGAGAGTAGCCGGCCCACCCAATAACAATAATAACAATAATGTTGATGTTTTTTCAGCAACTGCGGAAACTCCTGTTGGAGATTATCCACCGGATCCCGACAAACGACCATTTCCGTATCTACGTCAGCAAAGTGCTCTCTCTCATGTTCCAGCTTATAGAGGTGGGAAATCACCCATTCCTTACATTGTTGAGCTGTTAAACGCTAGTTAAATGCAGTTCTTCCCTGCTTTTACTGAAGAGGGCATACAGTGACTGAGTTCGGCTAGCATTGACCTTTACCTCTAATTGTAGTGTTAATAGGCATTATTACAGCTCTCTACCAAATTTCTGTTATTATCATGTAAATTATGTAATTTTTAAACCATTAGTATTGTTTAACGTATAATTTTATGAACTGTAAAAACAACTCAATTTAGACTCTCGTCTGCTAGTTGTTTGAATAAACATTGATTGATTGATTGATTGATTGACTTCCACATCTTTCAAATCTTTACTGCGACTAGAAACTTTAGGGTAACATTTACAAAGCAAATGCATAATGTTAACCTTCACCTGGTCTAACCCAACAAACTACTGCACTGTTTATTTTTACTCAAAGTCAAATACATTCATATGTAAGGTGAGCACGTTCTCCAACTTTGGCGTGCTACATAATGTAACCCACCACCATAGGGTGTTGCTACAGCACTAGTTACCATGGTGACAGACGAAGTTAAACATAATGAAAGGAAAGTTTGAATCCATGTTTTTTTTGTTCTTTTCAGAGAGAAAATGAGGAGAATGTTCTGGTCTGTCTGCGGATCATCATCGAACTTCACAAGCAGTTCCGCCCACAGATCCAGCCCGAGGTGGGTCCTCACCGGGGTTTCAGTCAGCTGGGCCGGAAGGGGTATCACACCGGAGTTTGTCAATTTGGGAAGGGGAGGGGTATCACACCGGGTTTCAGCTGGTGTGGGGATGGGTATCACACCGGGGTTTCAGCTGGTGTGGGGATGGGTATCACACCGGGGTTTCAGTCAGCTGGGCTGGGGAGGGGTCTGTCACCGGGGTTTCTTTCAGAGGATGAGAGACTGCTTTTACACAACCAAGTCTTTTATTCATCTATAGCAGCGACACCTGTGCTGCAGTGCAATTTGAGCCAGTCAGAATTGCCCTGAGGAAGGTGACAGACGGTCACCGAAACGCCGGCCGAATAAAAGACTTGGTTGTGTAGAAAGAGTCTCTTTACTCATTGTTAGATAGCAGCTTTTCTACAAGTGTTAAGCAATATGTTTTTACATTTATATATATTATATTTTGCTTTTCCTGTTTTCAGATCCAGCATTTCCTTCACATGGTGAAACAGATCTACAAGGACCTGCCTGCAAATATGGTAAACTTTTCATTGTTTGTTTACATTGTTTGCTTAACTGTTTATTTGTTTTATTGAATTGTTGTTTACTTGTTTACAAAATGGCTCCTTCTTTGGAAACTGATTGTGATGACTAATGGTGTGTAAGTGGTGACTAATTTGTTTATTGAATAGTTGGTTTAGTTGTGTACTAAAATCTCACGTGCGGAATGCCATGTTTGACTTTGAGAACTAATCGTGATGCTCCAGTGTTGACAAATTTGTTTATGGAATTGTTTGTTTGTTTGTTTACAGAACGCGATGTTTGAGAAGCCGATCAACGTGACGCTTGACGCAGCGACCGGACAGCCGGTGGTCCTCCCACTGTCCGGAACCGTCACCGTGCAGACAGAGAAGGCCGACGGCAGCAAAGAAACTGTGAGTCATGTTTTTCATGTCAAGGCCACACCAATTTTATTTGTAGGTTCTCGGATGTAAAATTTTTTTTTTGTATTTTGAAATTTTTTTCTCTGATCTTTTGAAAAAATTGTTTTTTAAAAGTCTTTTCAATTTTTAATTTTTTTAATTTTTAATTTTTAAGTGTCAGATTTTTTTTCACCATTGCGTGTCTTTTGAAACTTCCTTTTGCCTTTAGAAACTGGCTCGGATCTTCATAGTTTTTTTATGTGGCCATTGTTTAACCCTGTGTGTCATTCTGTACAGCTGACGGTCCTGTCTAAGGGAATCAACTCGCTGAAGGTTCTGGCAGAGTTGCCCATCATTGTTGTCCTGATGTACCAGGTACGTCTTCATTTTTACATACTACTTCACAGTAACTAAATTTCGTGGTCTAAGGAAAATGGACATGTCCATGGAACTTAATCTTCATTGTTTTTTGCTCCCAGTTATACAAGCAGAACGTGCACAGCGCAGTGGCAGAGTTTATTCCTCTCATCATGAACACCATTGTCCTCACACCTTCTGCACAGGCCAGGTGAGGCATTATATAATTATCTGTTTGTTTTACATTTATTTCAACACTTACACAGACCAGGTCACATGTAAATCTGCCACTTATTATATATAAATAACTGGATATTATTGAATAGCAATTTTAGTTAATCGAAATGTAGATTTTCTAATATGGCGTTGAACTTGTAGTATGGACAGCAGGTTCCCAACTTTCTAGGGATGAGTACTTAGTATTTTTTAAATTTTCTATCTTTCTTAATTATATTATTCATTTTAGAAGCATGGCCCATATCTGTATCTACATAGAAAAAGACATATTACGAAGACTGACTACAAATACATGTAATATAAAAACCCAGTAGTGGTAAGAATAACAGTGCTGACAGACCATTTGTACTGACTGTTGCACGCTGATTTTTTCCCACAGAGCTTCCCCCCAGTTTAACCGTGAGCTGTACGTGGATTTCGTCGCTGCTCAGATCAAGACTTTGTCTTTCCTGGCTTACATCATCCGCATCTACCAGGTAAGGCGTCTTCTCTAGGGTCTTAAGGATTCTCTAGTGTTTTAGGGATTGTCTAGTGTCTTACAAATTCTCTAGTGTCTTAAGGATTCTCTAGTGTCTTAAGGATTATGTAGTGTCTTAAGGATTGTCTAGCGTCTTAAGGATTGTCTTGTGTCTTAAGGATTGTCTAGTGTCTTAAGGATTGTCTAGTGTCTTAAGGATTCTCTAGTGTCTTAAGGATTCTCTAGTGTCTTAAGGATTGTCTTGTGTCTTAAGGATTGTCTTGTGTCTTAATCCTTAAAGATGCAGTTTGTGTGTCTTATACAGGAGCAATAAATGACTCAAGAAAAGTGTTTCATATGGAGAGTAGACATATGGTTTTTGGTCTTCTTCCTTTCCGTTGGGTTACACCATGTTGCAATTTTATAGCTGGAGGGATTTAGACTCCTGTCACCATATATATGAAATGTGTTTGAGTAAGAATTAACAGAGCAAACCATATGTGGTAAACATTATGCATTTGCTTTGCAAATGTTACCTTTCTAGTAAATAAACATATTTATTTGTTTGTTTGTTTGTAACCAGGAGTCTGTGACGACCTACGCTAACCAGATGGTGAAGGGCATGCTGTCCTTGCTGACCAACTGTCCCCAGGAGGTCACACACCTGCGCAAAGAGCTGCTCATCGCCGCAAGACACATCCTCGCTACAGACCTGCGCAACAGTGAGTATCATTCGCTACAGATCTATGCAACAGTGAGTATAAACTGTCACATCCTCGCTACATTCACTACTGAAACATTCTTGCTAGAGACCTGCGTAACAGTGAGTACCATTTTCTACAGTTTTAGGCTACAGACTACCGTCTGCTATAGATCTATGCAACAGTAGGTACAAACTGCTACATTACTGCCATTCACTACTGACACATCCTCGCTACAGAACCTTTGCAACAGTGAGTAAAAAATTGCTACATTACTGCTACATTCACCACTGACCCACTGTTACAATTTCATACTATACAACTTCACAAACTAATCTGTGCAGCAGTAAGTACAAACTGCTACATCACTGCCATTTGCTACTGACCTCTGCAACAGTGAAGCAGTGAGTACAGACTGCTACAATGCCATTCGAATTCCACTGGCTCCTGTTTCACAACCAACCAGACACCAAACTTGTGTTTCTGTGTTTTTGTCCAGGATTTGTTCCGCACATCGACCGTCTGTTTGACGAGAAAGTATTGATAGGAACAGGCTGGACCACTCGGGAAACTCTCCGGTAGGTCACACATTTTCATATTAATAAACCTCAAGTTTGATTTGTGCTTTGTCCAGAGTAGCTTTTGTAATTAGTTAGAAAGTTTGAGCTTGTTCCAACACAAGGAAAGAACTCACCATAAATTTTCCGAACAAGCTTAAACTTTCTAATGAATTCTGCCAACACAGATGAGCTTTCATTCGAATAGCTTTGTCATGTTGTTACCCCATATGTCAACAAAATTGAACTGTGCATGCTCAGTTCTTGTATCCAGAACCATGTCTGAGGATGATAGTCCACATGTATCCAGAACCGTTCCTGGGACAAATCTACGCAGAGATTATCCAGAACCGTGCCTGATCCTAACCCCAGGAATCTTTGAAAAACGCCAAAAGGCGACATGTACTTCCTGGTTAAACAAACAAACAAACAATAACCCTAACCCATTCAGGCATCAAACTAAATAGATGCAGTTCTGAAATTTTCTTGTTTTTCCAGTCCCCTAGCCTACAGCACCCTAGCAGACCCTAGTGCACCATGTACAACACTGATCTAACCTTATGTATCCATGTGTTCAGTCCCTTAGCCTACAGCACTTTGGCAGACCTGGTGCATCATGTAAGGCAGCACCTACAACTATCAGACCTGGCGCTGGCCGTGCACCTCTTCTCCAAAAACTCACTACACTGATCTAACCTTACATATCCGTGTGTTCAGTCCCCTAGCCTACAGTACCCTAGCAGACCTGGTGCATCATGTAAGGCAGCATCTACAACTATCAGACCTGGCGCTGGCCGTGCACCTCTTCTCCAAAAACGTACATGACGATCTGCTACCCAGCAGTATACAGACCATGTCCTGCAAGGTGAGGAACTACTTTTATTATGTTTACCAAAGGAAAACGTAATTGTTTTTGCTCAGTTTCCCCCTCTTCTCCTAACACATAAGGGCAATGACCTACTTTTTATGCGTTTACCAAAGGAAAATATACTGTTTTTGCTGTTTCCTCTTCTTCTTCTCCAACACATGAGGTCAATGACCTGAACAAGACGTCTGTTACCATGGTAACTGGTGTTGGGTTACATCATGTTGCAATTTTATAGCAGGAGGGATTTCGATTCCTGTCACCATATACATGAATGTGTTTAAGTAAGAATTAACAGAGCAGACCTTATGTGAAGGTAAACATTATGCATTGACAAAAGTTTGAAGCTCTAAAACTTGTGTTCCTTGTAAAACCTAGGAAAAAATGTGTCTCACCCACCAAAACTTGGAAACTTTACACTAGCTCTGGATGTGCAGTAAGGTTTCATAGGTTATTTCAAGGTTTAACATTCGAAATGCTAGCAAGATCTTACATCCTTCTATCTCGTGATGTCTTATTTATAAGTCTTTATGGTGTCATATTTATAAAAATGTGCACAATTTGCAGCTGCTGCTGAACCTGGTGGAGTGTATCAAGAGTGACCAGGACGGAGGAAATGTAAGACTTTTTCAGTTTCAGTTTATTACAATACCCTTTAGCCCGTTAGAGCTAATCTTCCAGGGCTCATTACACATTACACACACAGTACAAATATACACATGACTACAAATTTGCATACACATTGAGGTCATACGTCAGACAAGGTACTAATTATAGCTAAAATCATTGAACGAGCAAATTATCGGCTAAGTGTAAAACTAATATTACCATTACTAAAAAAATTTCAATACAACAACTATCATCATAATTAAAACCATTAAGTTGCATACATATACAATTGATCGATCAATTTTATTGTTTGAATTGCAAACCAGCCTGGTATGTTGACTTCATGGCTCCTATTGTAGTATTTAGGGCTATAATAGGACGCCCAGCCCTGTTTTTTTTTTAACCTGTTGCTGTATATTTTTTTCTGAAAAAATTGGATCAACAAATTGAATTGGTGTGGCCTTAAAACAATTGTTTTGCCTGTATTGACATTTTAAGAATGTATTTTTATGATACACCTAAGGAAGTTTTGTGGTTCCTTGCATGGTCGTGAGATACTGATGATAATACTTTAAGTGTTGACACTTAAAGACGATTATCTTAAGAAGTTTTTCTGTTCGTTGCAGGGCCGAGAGATCCTGATGAGGATGCTGGAAGTGTTTGTTCTGAAGTTCCACACCATCGCAAAGTTCCAGCTGCCCGGCATCTTCGCTAAATGGTAACAGCAGAAATTTATGTTGTTAAAAGCTTTCTTAGAAATCTATTAGCTCAGACATACATTTGTGCTAGTGCATTGTTATATTTCTGTATCAGTATCTGTATAGCCAGTATAACCACTCTTCGGCGTAACACACCAGCTTTGCATGCACGCGGCACGGCGGCAGCTGGCTACATCACACCGAATGTTACACCTCACACTTGGACATCTAACTCTAAACATTGTTTAAAGCTATTTAATGACAGTGGGTCAATTTTGATTGTTAAATTCTTTATCCTGTTCCAGTAAAAACGAGCGTGAACTTGACTATTTTCCAGTATAAACGAGCGTGAACTTGACTATTTTCCAGTAAAAATGTGAACTTGACTATTTTCCATTAAAATGAGCGTGAACTTGACTATTTTCCAGTAAAAATGAGCGTGAACTTGACTATTATGATATGCGTGGACTTGACTATTTTCCAGTAAAAATGTGAACTTGACTATTTTCCAGTAAAATGAGCGTGAACTTGACTATTTTCCAGTAAAATGAGCGTGAACTTGACTATTTTCCAGTAAAAACGAGCGTGAACTTGACCTGAAAGCGGCTGCCATCCCGCCCCCTCCCACCTTGGGCAAAAGTGACAAGGAGAAGGAGGAAGAAAAGTCAAAACCCGCTGGTGGACAGTTCAACAACTTCTCAGTCTCGGACTGCCGCAGTCTGGTCAAGACCCTGGTGTGTGGGGTCAAGACGATCACATGGGGAGCTCAGTCTTGCAAAACACCTGGAGGTAAGTTGTAGCTTCCTTTTTCTGAGTTGTTTGGGCCTTGTGTGCTCGATAATTTTGTTATTTGTTATTTCATTCAGAGCATTGATGAGTACACCGGTATCTTCATTCCACCACCAGGACTACTGCATGTAGCTAGAACTTTGCAACTTTGCTGTAAACCAATGATTAGCCAGGAGTTACACAATCCAGGCTATTGTTGACATTAGCACATAGATATATATAATATATGATTATAGTATAGAAGATGCATTATCTTTTCTCCCTGCAAATGTTGTTTGGTCCTAACATGCAGTTCTGTAATATGACATGTTGTGTTTCTATGGAAGATATTTACCATGGCAACTGTTTCCATAGAAACGTCATTCGGCCCCAGTAAACAGTTCCAGCCGAAGGAGACAGCGATTTTCTCGGCGCTGGTGCGACACGCTCTGTGTGCCCTGGACATCTACCAGATCAACGTAACGCCTTCGGGACAGCCGTACATAAGAGCACAGAAGTAAGGTCTTGATAATCATAATAATAATAATATGTAAGGGCGTAGTCTCTTCATACAGGAGCTATATATTGGTGGAAACTTGTCTTTTTTTGACACTAACTTGCTGCACAGAAGTAAGGAGCTTTCTCTATTTGAGCAGATAGAGGTTAAGAGAGGAGAAAATTTTTTAGGCTTATCAGACTTTGTGCTAACTTTTTCCTGTCCTTCCCAATTGAGAATACTTTGTGCCTATTTTTTGAACTAGTCTAATTCAGTTGAGTTAACCTCTTATCTTACCCCTCTCAACGTTTTACCTCATTCCCTGTAGCTCCCAGACTGTGCGTATGAAGGAAGAGAAGGACGTACTGGAGCATTTTGCGGGAGTGGTATGTGTTGCTTTTTTATGTGTTGGAACTGTTTTATAGAGTTAAAACTTTCTGTGTAACTTCTTGTAGAACAAGTGGGAGGGTGTAAATGCAAGTGTGGCACCACTCTTGATCATTCTGAAGCTTTTCTAGTTAATGGTAAAAAATCAGTGTCTATTTTGTCACATCTTCCTGATTTTTTTTGAGTATCAGGCCTATAGATGTAAGCACGTGCATCTTGCCTTCTGTTTACTGTTTACTTTTTTTCTCCCCACAGTTCACGATGATGAACCTGCTCACATTCAAGGAAATCTTCTCCACAACCATCGAGGTGAGTTCAACTACTTTCATCCAGAAATTCTGTGTTTTGTTGTGCTACTGAATATGAAAGGAATTGAGACTTCCAAGAGAGAGTGATTGACAGGTGTCAGTAATTGACATGTGAAAATATTTGTAGTCTTTACACATAATTACCTTCGCCAAGAAGGTTATGTTTTCAGGGGCGTTCGTGTATGTGTGTGTTTGTGTGTGTGTGTGTGTGTCTGTCTGTAAACACGATAACTTGAGAAGGCCTTTATGGATTGTCTTGATACTTGGTAGGTGGGTAGGTCTTGATGAGACCTCAAAATGATTAGATTTTGGACCCCCTAGCGGCTTGTTATGGTACTGCAGCTGAACTTCCGGTTTTGATATCTCATGATCTAGACATGCTATGGTGATGAAATTTAGATAGTAGGTAGCTCTTGTGCTGGGAAAGAAGTGACGTGAGTTTAAACCCCCTAGCGGCTTGCTCTGGAACTGCAGGAATAAATTCTTGAAAATATTCAAAAGGGGATAACTCAAGAACCGGTTGACGGATCGTCGTGATTTTTGGTATGTAGGTAGCTTACATGATGCTTAATATAATTATGTGACAATTATGCAAATATGGATGTAATTTGCATAATTTATGGGGAAATTCTATAAATCAGCTGCATTCCATGATAGGACAATTGAAGCTTGTGACATTGGTAATTGACAACGAGAGAAACACAGGAAGATGTTGATTATGTTAATAATGACTTAATTTGCATAATTAATGAGAAAATTTTATAATTATGTAATGATAACTGCCTGGAATTTCATACTTGTGGTATTTGAAAGTTAAATTGAGATGAACATCATTGAACATAATTTATTCAAATCAGGACCTCATTTGCATAATTTATTAGGAAATGCTAGAATGCATTCTTATAAGACTGTCTTTTGGCTGAGATTATGATAAAATGATATAATTAATGAAAATTAGGTTCCTATTTCTTAAATCAGGGGGGAATAATCTAATCTAAACTTTGTCAGTCATAAAGTTTAACATCATTTGGCGAAGGTATGAGATCGGGGAACTCTAGTTTTTACTATATGTTTACCTTTGCAGAAGAAAAACATATTGTTTTTGTTCTGTTTCTTCTTCTTCTGTTCCAAACAAATACAGTGTGTAAGCTGTTACCATGGTAACTACTGTAGCAGACACCCTGTGGTGGTGGGTTACATTATGTAGCAAGTGGCAGGACAGTTGTAGGGGCTGGTTACCACATACATGAATGTGTTTGAGTCAGAATAAACAGAGCAGTAGTTAGTTATTCTAGACCATGTGAAGGTAAACATGCAAATGTTACCTTTCTGTGTCATAAACAAACAAATAAACAAATAAATAAACAAACATTTACATTTCAGTTTATGGTAGAGAGAATCTACCACAACTACGCGCTCCAGATCGTGGCGAACACGTTCCTGGCAAATCCCTCGACCTCCGCGACCTTTGCCACCATCCTGGTCGACTACCTCCTGGACCGACTGGAGGAAATCGGATGTGAGTTTTTACAGTCTAGCAACGCCACCTAGTGTTAGCTTGAAGTACTGCAGTTCACAAAGACACTGACAACTGGTATAGTAGTGCCACCTAGTTTTAGCACGAAGTACTGCAGTTTAAGATACTTGTACAAAAAGATCACTTGTCTACCTTCTGGACTGGCTGGAGGAGATCGGATGTAAGTTTTTACACTGTGTACCGACGCCACCTAGTGTTGGTTGGAAGTACTGCAGTTTGTGAAGATACTTGTACTAAAAATATACTTGTACTAAAGATTCACAGCTTGGTCAAGACTTGTGTACAAATGTAGCTCTTCTTGCCTCCCCACCAGCTTGCTATAATACACTTAACGACCCGTTACACCTTAAGCCCTTGCTCATCTAGCTGTGAGTGTTGTACTTGTATTTACTTGTAATTTTCTCCCTCCTGCCAGCTGCCAACATTGAGAGGTCCAACCTGTACCTGAAGCTTTTCAAGTTGGTTTTCGGGTCTGTTTCGCTGTTTGCTGCTGAGAATGAACAGATGCTCAAGGTTTGTGCACCTTTTTGGTTTCTTATATGGACTGTCTACAATATTTCTTCATCTTATTTACGTAAGCATTCATAGTTTTTGGACGAATAGCTGTTCCGTTAGTCATTGACGAAAAGCAGTGGATGCTACAGTTTTTAAAATCTCTCCAGTTGCTTGAGGAACTGTTTTTTTCTTGATGTCTAACCTTCATCAACATTCGTACTGTAGTTTTCTGATGTTTGCAAAGGTATCGGATGAAGCATGATAGAAGGAAAAACACTGAATCATTGTTTTACTGCTGTACCATTGTTCCTATCAATGACTGCCCTCAAGATGTTGAAATCTGACTTGAACCATGCAAGCTCAAAACACCAAGAATGTGAGAATGTGATGACTTACGGCACAGTACAGTTCACTTAGGAAAACAATAAAATCTGGGGTATGTGGATAGGATTGTTAATGCTTGGGTCAATGGGAAAAATTGTTCACATTGGCCAGGCTTTCCTATTAATATGCAGAGGTAGCCACTTGTATAGGTTTGACTTCACTCTCACCACCTCAGATTTGTTTGTCGCCCTGTTCTGTTGTGCATCACCCAACTCAACCCCACTCCCCAAACCCTCCCTCTCCAGCCCCGAGTTTCTCTCATCGTGTCCGGTTGCACGAAACTCGCGGAGACGGCCGCCCAGCCGGAGCGCTACTTCCGCCTGATGCTCTCTCTCTTCAGCGCTGTGGGGGCAAACTTCATGTTCCTGGAGAGGGAGTGTCGGTCCCTCCTCTTTACCTACTACACCAACAATGTACTGTCCCCAACCTCCTGTTACCCCTGTTACACCAACAATGTACCATCCCCCAGCCTTCTGTTACCCCAGCTTTCTGTTACCTGTTACACCAACAATGTACTGTCCCCTTGTTAAACCCTGTTATACCACCAATGTAATGTCCCCTTCCCATTGTTACCCCCGTTACAATCCCTCCTCTTTACCTACTACACCAACAATGTACTGTCCCCTTCCCATTGTTACCCCTGTTACAACATCCCCTGTTACACCAACAATGTACTGTCCCCTTCCCATTGTTACCCCAGTTATACCAACAATGTACTGTCCCCTTCCCATTGTTACCCCAGTTACACAACAATGTACTGTCCCCAGGCTTCTGTTAGTACTACCCCTTTCGTTAACTCCCCTACTTTTCCTTTGTAACTTCCTTCTTCCATTCTCTTATTCCCCAGCTTGCTATTCCCTTGATCTTTCCATCAACCAATCAATCAATCAATGAGTCAATCAATGAATCAATGAATCAATGAATTAATCACTTGTTTTTCCGCCAATCAGCTTCAATGATCCTTTCATTCCTTCCCTTTTCCTTTGCTTGCAGAAAGCCCTGTTTATTCTTTACAGGTTCTCAGGTTCACCGTTAATGTAGATTAACAAGTTTGGAGTTGTCCACAGTTTGCGCATTGATATGGTTTCCTGTAGCCAGTTCCTCAGAGTTTTTTCCTTAAGAGATGACAAAGTTATACAAGAAAACAGTTACTCAAGCAACTGGATAGAGTTTGAAACTGTCTAATGCTGCAAGTAGCATCCACTACTTTTCCTCACTGTGGCTAACGAAAGGTAGCGAAATGTCTTGCAATGTTTCCTCAGTTTTCAAAATCTTATCTTGAAAGTTCAACTGTGTTGGTAGAAGTCATTATAGTTGCTTGAGTAACAGTTTTATTGTGTATCTCATCACCTGGATGTCAAATCTTCATCAGAATTTTCACATAAGTTTTCTTCATCATGTTTTCCTTCAGCCCCACCTACACAAGATTGTGAACAGTTCCATGGAGCTCGCTCAGACGGCCAAGGAGCCGTACAACTACTTTCTGCTGATGCGGGCGCTTTTCCGGTCCATCGGAGGAGGCAGCCACGATTTGCTGTATCAGGAGTTTCTGCCTCTGCTGCCTCATCTGTTGCAAGGTGAGAAAATACACAAACAAACAAACAAACAAACACCACAATGGTGACCAACCCTCCTATTCTGTCCTGCCACTTGCTACATAATGTTGACCAGCCCCTCCAACTCTGTCTCGATAAGCAGCATATGAAGTAAATGTTTGAGGCTAATTTACATATTCAGGACTAATTTGCATATTTGTGATCTTCTGAATCGTGATTTGCATATTCGTGATCTTCTGAATCATGATTTGCATATTCATGATCTTTTGAATCTTAATTTGCATATTCGTGATCTTCTAAATCCTGATTTGCATATTCGTGATCTTTCAGGTCTGAATAACCTGCAAAGCGGTCTCCACAAGCAACACATGAAAGATCTCTTCGTCGAGCTTTGCCTGACCGTCCCAGTTCGCCTGAGTTCCCTCCTACCGTACCTTCCGATGCTGATGGACCCTCTTGTGTCTGCCCTCAACGGATCGCAAACCTTGGTGAGCCAGGTAGGGTGCCGCTCACGCCCCCCCGCGAACGCCAGTGCTCGGGAGGCTGTTGCCACGCCAACCGTTGCCATGCCGACCGGCCTCTCCCGCCAATCCTACCTCCCGTTACTCTTCATATTATCACTTTTTGATTGAACCTTTTTTCACTTTTTGAAAATCATGTATAATTTGTGACTTAGAGGAAAATGCAGTTTTTCTTTTTTGATTTTGACTTTTGAAAGACGTACACTGTTTTTCTTAGTACGATTTTGAGCGATTTGTTTTTGATTTCTAGTTCACTTTCTAAATGAATCTTGTAATCAACTGCCCGTTACTGTTCATATCACTTTGTTTAAAATCACATATGAGAAAAATGCACTGTTTTTCTTAGCTTGATTTTTTTACAACTCTGTAACAATTATTTTTGATGTTTTTGATTGCTAGTATTTTATTTCTGTGCTACTCTATCACAAGTTGCATTGAAGAAATGATTGTTATTTTCCATCATTACATGTATAAAACTTAATTGAGCTCACAGTGATGTTATGTTTCAGGTTCCCAACTGTTACCCTGTTCCAGGCTGTTTCCTCTGATCAAACAAACATCTTTGAAATTCCTTTTCTTACATCTACTTCCTTATTGTTATTATTGTGTGCATGTGTGTGCATGTGTTTATGTGTGTGCGTACAAAATGTATGTGTGTGAGTGTTTTAGAACATCTATGACCTAATTGTAAAGCTTTTGAGGTAAAATCAACGTCATTTAAATTGCATTTTGAGTGTGAAGAAGATGTGTTTGTGTGTGTCTGGTTCCAGCCCCCTGTGGGCCTGATCCCTCTCTTTTCTCCGACCTTCTGTTGTATTCTCTACGTCTCTAACCCTGATTCTCCTCACTCCAGGGTCTGCGAACACTGGAGCTGTGTGTGGACAACCTGCAACCTGAGTTTCTGTGGGACCACATTCAACCAGTTAGGGCAGAACTCATGCAGGTAAATAAACATGTCAACAAACAAACAAAAATGTGTAAACAAACAAACACACACACACACAACACATCCTGCAGTCAAAGTTCCTACACTGTAGGTACTCCTTTTTTCTCCTACTGTGAAACAAAACCACTGTAAATGAATTATTGGTAATACAGTTCGGATCAGAACATCATCAGTCTTGTTTTTTCCGTGTATCCATAAAATGTAAAGTCGACACAATTCAGGAGCACTACATACTCTTGCTATGCTGATTTATTTGAATAAAATTGAAATTGAAACATATCTTTAAGCAGTAGAATTTTTTTAATGCCTGTTCACATATCCCCATCCTGTTGTATATTCCCATTGTTAATGAGACCAAGTTTGCCTTTATCTGTGTACTTATCCTATCCTGTATTCCCAGGCGCTGTGGCGAACCCTACGGAATCCTGCGGAGAACATCGCCCAGGTGGCGTTCCGAGTTCTCGGGAAGTTTGGGGGAAACAACAGGAAAATGCTCATGGACCCACAGAAGGTGGGAAACTCTCCAGGGCTGGACTCTGCTGTAGATGAAAATTTTACTGTCCTTTTTACTTCTGTATCTGTGTAACTGCCTGTCAGCATAACACACCAGCTTCGCAGGCACGCGGCGGCAGCTGGCTATATCACACCGAACGACTTGTTACACCTAACCCTTGAACTTCTAGCTCTAGACATTGTTTAAAGCTATCTATTGACAATGCCCCTACTGTACTTGGCGATAGCGAGTTCCACTCTGCGATAGTTCTAGGAAAACATGAGTTTTTTAACACCTCAATCCTTGGTTGATAACTCTGGTACTCGAAGGCATGACTATGTCTTTCTTCTATGTCTTAACTTTACTTTTAGCGTTACTGTTTAGTATTTGACTGTAGAAAGCAGGTTTTGTGTACAATGACTGACACCGACCCCCCCCCCCGTTCCCACCCCCCTACAGCTGACCCCCCAGGACACAGATGTGGCCGGACCCTGCATCACCATCAACTTCCTGGACTGCAAACAGCCCATCAACCTGCCTGTCGACAAGGTACGCTTGTCTTTACAGTTAAAACTTTTCTTGCAACACAAAACAGTTGTTCTCATCTAAAGCGTTCAACCAGTCACTCTGGTCTTCCTCAGTAGACTGACCCAGTGAGGCTTGTCACATGGCTTCTTTGAAGTGTCATGTCAACACTGGTATCTGGTAAACTTTGTTTTGTCAGTTGCCAGGTGATTGTTTATGTTTTTGGTTGTTGCCAGGCAATTGCCCAGTACATGTATTATGTTTTTAATCTGTTGCCAGGTGATTGTTAATGTTTTTGTTTGTTGCCAGGTGATTGTTTATGTTTTGTCCGTTGCCAGGTGATTGTTTATGTTTTGTTTCTTGCCAGGTGATTGTTTATGTTTTGCCTGTTGCCAGGTGATTGTTTATGTTTTTGTTTGTTGCCGGGTGATTGTTTATGTTTTGTTTCTTGCCAGGTGATTGTTTATGTTTTGCCTGTTGCCAGGTGATTGTTTATGTTTTGCCTGTTGCCAGGTGATTGTTTATGTTTTGTCCGTTGCCAGGTGATTGACACGGCCGTAAGCATCCTGAAGACGCCCAACGTGGACATGTACTACCGACGGCAGGCGCTCGAGGTCATCAAGGGCTTCCTGGTGGGCATGATGAGCCTGGAGGACAACAAACTGTCTCTGCACCAGCTGCTGGCACACCAGAGGTGAGAGGGCATGGGGGTCAGAGGTCATGGGTCACCAGGGTGAGGGGTGAGAGGTCACCATGGGTTCCTGGTGGGCATGATGAGCCTGGAGGACAACTAACTGTCATTACATCAGCTGCTGGCACACCAGAGGTGAGAGGGCATGGGTCACTGGGGGTGGGAGGTCATGGGTCACCAGGGTGAGGGGTGAGAGGTCCCTATGGGTTCCTGGTGGGCATGATGAGCCTCAAGGACAACAAACTGTCCTTACATCAGCTGCTGGCACACCAGAGGTGAGAGGTCATGGGTCATAGTGATGGGAGGTCATGGGTCACTTGGGTGGGAGGTCATGGGTAAGGGGTGAGAGGGCATTGTTAGTTTGGAAGAGATCAGCTACTGGCACACCAGAGGTGAGAGGTCATGGTTTACAGGGGTAGGTCATGGGTGAAAGGTCATCAAGTGCTTCCTGGTGAGCATGATGAGTTTGGGGGACAACTCTATCACAGACAGTATAATAAGGATGTTGTTAAATGTGTTTGCTTGTTGTTAATTTTTCCTTCCCTTCTGCAGTTTTGCAGAGCGAGAGATCCCACCGCCCCCCTCCCCCCTGTACAAGTGCCCAGACTCCATGGCCAGGAAGGCTTTCGAACAGGCACTGGCAGGAGCCATGAGTAAGTAACTCTTTACACATTATTTCCAACATTCCGAAAATAATTTCATCAGGTTGGTAGAACATAGGATATTGGGATTTTCTTATATACACAACCAGATATTGTTCCAACCTTGCGTGTTCTTGCCGCAAAAGTGTCACATACATCGGCTACATTTAGTGGTGAGAAGCAGAACTCCAGTCAGAAGCTCTGAGGAAGGTGTCTGATAGACATTGGAATGTAAGCATTGTTGTGTATAAGTAAATCCCAATAGCCTATTTCCAACGTTCCTATGCTCAAATTTTTATAGCAGATTGTAATTTGGTTCCTTTTGCTGGATAAAGCCTGGTTCTGAATGTAACACTTCCTTGGTTCATACCAGTGTGTGCAGTGATAAAGGACCTGAGGGCCAGAAGGAAAACATTTTGTTTTTGCTTCATTTCTTCATCTTCCATTCCAAACACATTAGGTCAATGACCTAGACCAGGCATCATTATGCTTTTCTAGTTAGCTGATACCCATGTTAAGACCATGACATGTGTCAGTGGTAGCCGCTACCAGCCTTGTTGCTGCCTGGTTGCCACTTGTCATGCACTGTTGCATTTAAATAAACAAACAAACAAACAAATGACATTGTTTTCTCTGTCCTTCCCAGTGTGTGCAGTGATAAAGGACCTGAGAGCCAGCTCTCTGCCTTTCGTGGCCAACATCATCAGGCACTACACCATGGTGGCCTTGGTGCAGCAGTGTGGTAAGTCTCATACCTAGGGGGTCTTCGAAAACACTTTTGAGTATTTTATTTGTAAACTTCCTTGTTGTAATTTGGTACTCTGTGGTGGTATCAGTATTCTCATTGAGCTAACTTCACTTAAAGTTTACAGAAATTGGTTGAATTTTCCAGATTTCGTTTTTTTTTAAATAAATGTAGAGTGACCAGTTTTTAGCTGTACAGTCAATTTTGATGATTGTGATGTGTGAGATATTTGACGTTAAAAATGGATTGAGTTGACCATATCTCAGACCAATAAAAATCCTGCATCTTCCCAAGTTTTAAGTGCATGTAAGTGTCCGCATGTGCTCCAAGAATCATACGCATGTGCTCCAAGAATATGTCCAATAATTATAAGATTGGACATAAAAAAAATCAGACTCCAACGTTGTACTATGTTTCTCCTAGGCCCTTTCCCGTTGTCTGGAGGTGCAGAGACAAACCGAGGAATGGATCCTCTGGTGATTGTGGACGCCGTGGCTGTGTGCATGTCGCATGAGGAGAAAGAGCTCTGCAAGATCGGGGAGATCGCCCTGGCTATCATCATAGAAGTCACCGCTACCGTGCTGGGCTCCAAGGAAAAGGTTTGTGTGTTGTTGTTTGTTTGTTTGTTGGCTGTGTGCATGTCACATGAGGAGAAAGAACTCTGCAAGATCGGAGAGATTGCTCTCGCTATTATCATAGAAGTCACCGCTACTGTGCTCGGCTCCAAGGAGTAGGTGAACCTCTATCCTTTGTCTGTAGTGTGTATACTCCAGTGGTTAGTGACCCTACCTCTGGACCAACAGGTTGGGAGTTCGAATCCGGCTGTTGCTGCTCACCCAACATGCACTTTTCCGGAAAGAGTCACAGTCTTTAGGACAGTATGATCCACTGTCCTTTGTACTTTTTGAAAAGAGCTAGGGGAATTTCCCAATACAACGAACCTTTTGATACTGTGCATAGTGTCTGTCTTCTTGGTCATAACCGGTGGAATAGCACCTCTTCAGTGAGCTAAAACTTTCCTCTTTTATCTCTTTTCTATATTGACTGTAGGGATATTGTTTGCCTTGCTAGCCTCTGTGTTCAGAGAATGAATAACTTATGTTTATCCCTCCCCCCAGGCATGCCAGCTGCCCCTGTTTGAGTACATTGTGGAGCGTCTGTGTTCCTGCTGTTACGAGAGGGCCTGGTACGCAAAGTACGGCGGGTACGTACACACCAATATTTTGTTTCGTTTCTTTCACGTAACCAGTAAACTGTCCTTAGGTGTACCAGTTTTGTACAGTAAGTACAAGCTGAATAAGACCGAACTGTAAGGTTTGAACCACTCACACTTGGAAGTACTCCTACTCTTTTCAATAAGTGCGTTGGTATCCTAAACAAGCTTGAGGTGTAGCTCTTCTCAAACACGGGACCCCTCTGCTCTACATTCCATCCGAGAGGACATCCTTAACCAAAGGCCAGTATAACCGGTCAGTCACTCTGGTCTTCCTCAGTAGACTGACCCAGGCTTGTCACGTGGATTCTTTGAAGTATGACGCCAACACTGGGTCATTTTGATGTACCTTTTTGCTGCAGGTGTGTAGCAATCCGGTTCCTGCTGGAAAATACGTCTCTAAGGTGTATCCTGGAGCACGAACTGTAACATGTCAGTCCCAGGTGTTTCACAGGTGTATGCTGTACCAGTACAGGTGTATAACAGGTGTCTGTACCTTTCCAGGTGTGTAGCGATCCGGTTCCTTCTGGAGCGCACATCTCTAAGGTGGATCCTGGAGCACGAGCTGACCTTCCTCAAGGCTCTCTTCTTCGTCCTCATGGACCTGACCGGAGAGGTGAGGACAGAGGTTAGAGGTTAGGGGTTAGGGTCAGGGGTCGCTTTCCTCAGTACATGCCCTTGGCCTGGGTCAAGAAGTAGAATTCAGAGCATGTTGTTGTAATGGATTAATATTCATAGAAACAGTTTATAGAAAGTAAGAAAGGCCTTCTTGATGACGTGCTAGAGGTTTTTGAAATCAGTAGATGAGAGACCATTTGCATTTCTTGTCTTCTCTCTGTAGGTGTCCAGCGGCGCCCTTGACCTTGCCAAGGCCGACCTTGAGAAGCTGCTGAAGATGTGTGCCACGCCCATCCAGCCGACGCCCGGCAACCGGGCGCTGCTGGCCGCGCAGGAGAAAGCCTTCAGGGAGGTCACCTTGGAGCTGGTGCGCGAGGTCACCTCCTCCAACAACATGGTCAGGCAGCAGGTGGGTCACGGGTTATAGGTCATAGGTCAGGCAGCAGGTGGGTCAGGGGTCATATGTCATAGGTGTGTCATAGGTCAGGGAGGTCACCTCCAACAACATGGTCAGGTAGCAGGTGGGTCAACAGTTATAGGTCATAGGTGGGTCATAGGTCAGTGAGGTCACCTCGGAGCTGGTGCACAAGGTGACATGCAAGAAAATGGTCATGCAGCAAGTGGGTTATAGGTCATAGGTCAGGTGTCATAGATGTGTCATAGGTCAGTGAGGTCAATTCAGCAGCGGGTGGGTCAGAGGTTAGGCCAGGAGACATACCTTTGCACCGAGCCTAGGTACATGGGATGGGACCATGTGTTTCTATGAGCTGCACATGAAACCTGGTTCAGCATGTTTAACTACTACTGTTGTACAGACACTGCCAATGATATATATACTAGTACCCTCATGTCTAACCTCCCTTTGCTGCTGTTTCCCCAGGCGATGCACTCTCTGCGAGTTCTGGCCAAAGTCACCGACAAAACCATCACAGCCATCATGGAGCCACACAAAAATGTAAGAAACACAACCTGTCACTTCCTCTGGTCCTTCTTTCATTCATCAGTAATCCACCTGGTGGATTGTAATTCAAAGCAAATTTCATACTTCACGACTCTAACACTGTTGCTTTTCTCCAGGTTCTTGAAGACATGATTCCTCCCAAGAAGCACCTGTTGAGACATCAGCCTGCCAACGCACAGATCGGACTCATGGTACAGTGTCAGATAAAAATTAGACTAAGTTAATGCTAACTTGAAATGTCTGACCATTTTTAAAATCCATCCAGTTGCTTGAGTAACTTTTTTTGTGTGTATGTTTGACATGTTTTCAATAGAGTCTTAACAAAAGGCCTTGTTACCCGGATGTCTAACCTTCACTGACCTATAGCCAGTTGCTTGAGTACCTGTTTTCTTGTGTATGTTTGACATGTTTTCAATAGAGTCTTAACAAAAGGCCTTGTTGCTACCTCCAGGAGGGGAACACTTTTTGCACCACGTTGCAGCCCCGACTCTTCACGATAGACCTGAATATCATGGAGCACAAGGTTTTCTTCACCGAGGTGAGACTAATTTTACGTTTTTCTGAGTGAGGAAACATTCAAGCATTCAGCTCAGTGTGTGGGATGAAAACTGATGTTGTTTGACTGTTGTTTTCCCCAGTTATTGAATCTGTGTGAGGCTGAGGATTCGATGTTGATCAAACTGCCCTGCTACAAGAACATGCAGTCCCTGACCCCACTGCGCATCAGCGCACTCAGTAAGTGTTTGTTTGTTTGTTTGTTTGTGAGTGTTATCAAACTGCCCTGCTACAAGAACATGCAGTCCCTGACACCACTACGCATCAGCGCACTCAGTAAGTGGGTTCTTTGATCTGTTTTACATGCTGAGCGCGTGTAATAATGCAATGGCCATGTGGATAGAATACTAGCCTTGCATTCAGTAGGTCGTGAGTTCGATCCCCGGCCGAGTCATACCAAAGACTTGAAAAATGGTACATTCTGCTTTTTCTGCTTAGCACTCAGCATTTTGAAAGAGTATGGGAGTTAAACACACAGCACTTCACAAAATGTACCAGTGGACTAGCCCCCTGCTTAAGCTAATTGTGTGGCTTAAGGGCTACTGAAACTGAGATTGGTGCTGCCCAATGCGTCACTAAATTTGATGCAGGAAGGAACTTCAACTTTTAATTTTAATTTGCGTAACCGATGGCTAGACCTGGCAAATATTTCTCCATGACATATAATTTCAAATTTTATTTATTTTTACAGATGCCCTGGCAGCCTGCCACTACATCCCTCAGGTGCGGGAGAAAATCTTCACTGTCCTCTTCAAGTCTCTCAACTCCAGCTCAGAGGAGCTGCAGACAGCCGCCATGAAGTGTATGAAGGATGTAAGTGGTCTTTTTAACAAAGTTTACAAACAAAAATCCAATGTTGTTTTCTGTTGTATCCATATTTTCAAAAAATGAATATGGAAAGATTTAAAACTGTTACAGTAACTACAAAACAACAAACAAAACTAGAAATGTAAAGGTAACATTTGCAAGGCAAATAAAATTAGTAATGCATTAATTACTCTAACACATACATATACATTGTAATCTGTTGTGACCAGCGCCTACAAATCTGTCCTACCAATTGCTACAGCACCAGTTACCATGGTGACAGCTGTCTGGTCCAGGTCATTGGCCTTATTTGTTTGAAATGGAAGAAGAGGAAGAAACAGAACAAAAAGAATAATTTTGTTTGTAGAAGAAGAAATCGAGTAAAAACAATGTTTACCTTCTACAGATGTTTAACATAAAACTAGAACTAATAAACAAACAAATAAACAAATATTGTTGTTTACAGTTCCTGAAGCACCAACAGATGGATGCAGAAACGATCCACAACGCGGTGCGGCCACTACTGATGGTTTTGGGAGACTACAGAAGCTTGACTCTGTCGGTCATCAAACGTCTCACCAACGTCACAACTCTGTTTCCTAACGTCTTCAACGAGAAACTCTGCGATCAACTCATGGTGAGCTTTGTTAGTATTTATGTAAAACAGTAAGAAATAGACAAACAAAAAAACTGATGGTTCTGGGGGATCATAGAAGCCTCACTCTCTTCGTGATCAAATGTCTCACCAAGGTCACAACCCTGTTTCCCAATGTCTTCAATGAGAAACTCTGCGATCAACTCATGGTAAATATCCGTTAGTATTTATGTTAAAAACAAGAACAAATAAATAAACGTGTATCTGGGTGACTACAGGAGTCTGACTCTCTCTTTCATCAAACGTCTCACCAACGTCACAACTGTTTCCTAATGTCTTCAATGAGAAACTCTGCGATCAACTCATGGTAAACTGTGGAGGATGTCATCCATATTTTTTTTTTTTGCTGTGGTCTACATACAATATAGCATGGCAACTGTCCTTGGATGTTTGCTAGACAATTTATTTTGTAGGGCAAGCTTAGATTACCGGACAAAATCCCGGTATGACAAGCTTTCGACCAATAACGTAGACATCATACGTATATGTAATCTCTCGGTTGAGACAGCTATTTAATTTTTGTTTTGTTTCCGTACACTCAATCTCCGATCAAGGCTAGGGGCTAATCCAGCATTCCTTGTAATCCCTGATCCCTTTTGATCTGTGATTACAGATTAAAAGATCTAGATCTTTGCTGGTGTGTTACGCCAAAGGTCGGTTATACCGGCTATACAGATACAGAAGCTGGTGTGTTACGCCAAAGGTCGGTTATACCGGCTATACAGATACAGAAGCTGGTGTGTTATGCCGAAGGGCGGTTATACCGGCTATACAGATACAGAAGCTGGTGTGTTATGCCGAAGGGCGGTTATACCGGCTATACAGATACAGAAGCTGGTGTGTTACGCCAAAGGGCGGTTATACCGGCTATACAGAAGCTGGTGTGTTACGCCGAAGGGCGGTTATACCGGCTATACTGATACAGATACATTGTAGATAGGAAGGTAGACTGTTTCCTGAATATATGAAAGGATAGACTTGACATTGATATACCATAAGCCAAGATATTTCCACTATGAACAGTTTTATTTCTCGTTCATCTTATTATATACATGTAAGTTCTGATACAGAATATATTTCCTTAATTTCTGGCTATATCTGGGTGTTAGATTCACACGAACGAAGTTTTTTTTCTTTCTAGAAAATTGAACTATTTTGAAATGCTATCATACTATCATTACATTTCGGATGAATTTACAATTTGCTGTATACTTCATATATCATTTTACATTAGTGTATGATAACGATATCAATTGATAATATTGAACATATCACGTAAAAGTGACTGGGAACAACAGTGGTTAAAAATTGCAGAACGCGTATGGCGTCCCCCGTGTCTCTTAAGCTTTGAACGTAGTCGATTCGGGTAAAGGCCGCGCGCATGTAGCGAGTCACAAGTATGCAAATTTTAGTTTTCAGGATCCGGACCTAACACTGAGGCCGTTTGGACGTTATGTGGCCGGAATCGAATGTTCGTCGCCTGTCTGTATTGTTGTGGTAGATCTAGAGGCGACGCCTTCGTATAGTCGACGATTGTCCTCGCTCTTAGTGACAGTGAAGTAGTGTGCTCCCATTGCTGATGCGTAGAAGGTGGTAGAATCACCATCTTCATCTGGAATATTGCAGTACTGATGCTGAAGAGATGGTGGCCTTGGTGTAAGAGATGGTGGCCTTGGTGTACTGTTAGTTGTATTGTTATCTGAGACTGTCCTACAGACAGACGTGTCAATAGGAAGTGAAGACAACTGCTGGGGGCCTGGAACGGTGTCGGAGTTAGGGATTTCCCGATACTGGGTCTCGTCACGATCGTCTGTTGTCGGATGCTGGCGAGTGGAGCTCACGCGAGCGTTCGGGATTTCCCGAGGGGTGTCGATTTCGTCCAAAGTTGGAACGAAGTCAACCAGGGTGTCCGGGATTTCCCAGTAATGCGGGGCGTCCAGTTTTCCCGGGGCAGGTTGGTAGGTGGAATCTACGAGAGCGTCCGGAATTTCCCAATAATGGGGGGCATCGGATGAGGTGTGATTGGCGACTCTTCTGTTTTTTGCAACATTAGGTGCCGATAACTGACGTTGGAGATGTGACGTTAGAGTTGTGTCCTGAAGTGCCACAACTGGAGGCGACGATGCTCTTCTTGCTTTTATACTTTTCATCGCTACAGTCATCGCCGGTTGAATTTGTTTGGTTGTATCCTTGCCTTGCCTTGCATGCCTGTCATTATTTTGCACAGCGAAATGTTTTCTATAAACATAGGCTAAGATAAGCACTAGGCAAAAAAGTCCCACGATGGCCAATGCCAAAATCAACCCCATGGGGACATGTTCCTTTTCTGAATGTGTTCTGTGAGTCATTGTTGCTCGTGTGGTTTTATCTTTTAGATTAAAGCTATTTATCTCAGTGATATTGTATGCGACTGTATTATTCTCTGTAGTGTTTTGAACGTGGTTTTCCACGCCGACTTTCCCGGAGGTACATTTTGTAATTTGCGTAGGACTAGCTACAAATACCGAAGAGTAAGCTTTGTCTGGGGTGAGAGAAATACAGGTCACGTTCCTGATTTCTTCAAGGTCATTGCGTTGCTGTTTCCTACCCTCCCGAATATTTGAACTGTTTCCCACTTCTGTTGACTTCTCAGTGAATATAAGTGCTGTATAGCCGCTATTTTTGTGTGTCTCGGTATCCATAGTAACAAGCCGAATGCTCAGACTATCCCTCAGTGGCAACTCAACACCTTTTGGGCGCTTCCAAGCAAGAACACACTGCTGTCTGTCAGATAAGCCTGGTTTAGCTAAAACAACAACGAATGGTGCCACAGCCGTTGCTGACTTTGGTAGAGTGTCCGATCTGAGTAAGGTAAAACAGGGGGAAGCGTCGAAAACATAATCTTTGGATTCCACCTCTTTCCACTCTATCCGGTATTTCTTTTCGTGGTCGCCATGATGAAAACAAAGACTGAAGTTCTCGAGAACAACAGATAGCTCTTGTCTTCTAGGACTAGTGTTTAAAAAGAGGCTCCACAGTTTTGTGACAGGAGTGGCGATGCTCTGGGTATTTGAAAGTTTCATGATCAAGGATTCCATGGGTAGGTGCACGTGCCGGTCAAAACCGCTAATTAGCTCATCGCTGAGACATGCTTGAACCAATCTGTTCCTCCTCAAGTCTACGAGGCGAAGGAAAGGCTGGTTGAAAGATTGAAAAGTTCTACAACAGAATGTTTCAATACGATTTAACCCAAGAACAAGTTCCCTCAGCAAACCAAGACCCAGGAAAGTAGAATGGTCTATAGACCTTACCTGGTTACTCCAAAGTATTAACTCCCAAAGACCAGTGAGGTCTCGGAAGCAACCTGATTCTAGGTGTGAAATTTTGTTGTGTGCGAGAGACAAGATTCGAAGATGCCTCAAACTATCATTTAGACCTGTAAAGTAGCTGGTTTTTACTTCAGTCAGGTTGTTGAATTCCAAGTGCAGCTCCTGTAAGTGCGGAAGGTTTGCTAAGCTGTTTTGCTCCAAGTCCGTAATTTCGGTATCGACCAAGGTGAGGAAAGCCAGTTGTGTCGGCTCTGGGATGGGCAACTTTGCTGCCGACAGAATGCCAAACGGAACCCCTCTGACGCCGACCCATTTCGGGTGACCAAAGCATGAAACATCGGGAAGAGATCCTGGATCTTCCAAACCACGATCGCACGTGAGACAAGGGTGGTTGACCTTTCTAGTCTTAAACCAACTCCCGCTGAACTGAAGCCGACCGTCAGAGCAGCTTGCCCAGCTACATTTTGGAGAACAAGACTCATTCTCGGCCGCGAATTGTACGACACTTAACAGCAACCATACCTTGAGAACGCTAAGGCGACGATCCATGTTGATTTGTAGATATTTTCGGTGCGTATCTGGAGAAATTGTAGCTCGCGCAATTTTATACAGTTTGTTAAAGAACGTTATGGCCAAATCGTCAGTCAGATGCGTGCGGCTTGATTCACCAGCGTCAAAGAAATAAATCGTTCTCTCAAAAAGCCTTTTTTTTAAAGGCGGTGGAGTTGAATAAGTCATGTTTTATAGAAGCTAATTTTTCTGTTTACGTCAACGTTTTAGATAGGTCAGACTGAAATTGTTTGAAGAGGAAATTAGCAGCTTCCAGTTCCGGAAAATGGATTCAGCAAGCAGAATTGCTAAGAAACATTATAGGCCACACGGCCTTAATTTTATGGATGACATCCGCACGCGCACTGATTTTTGCCTGTTCTCAAAAAGGAAGAAAAAAAAATCATCTGAGGCTCAAACAGTCGAATTATTAGGGATAGATGATAATTTATTTTATGATGTTTGATTTTGTTGTGTTTGTTTTGCCAGGCCCACCTTAAGAAGTGGATGGACGTGGCCATTATTGCACAGAAGGGGGGACAGCGCACCGATGGAAATGTGAGTCAACTTCCTCCTGTCTTTCTTAAAGTATCGCTAAAATTGTCGTATCCAGAACCGTGCTTTGTCTGGAACCATGTTCAGGCACAGTTCTGGATAGTCCAAGTGTATCCAGAACTGTGCTTAGGTATGATTCTGGATAGTCTAAGTGTACCCAGAAGTGTGCTTAGGTATGATTCTGGATAGTCGAAGTGTACCCAGAAGTGTACTTTATCCAGAATCACACTCAGCCATGGTTCTGGACAGTCCATATCCAGAACTGTGCTTTATCCAGAACCATACTCAGACACAGTTCCGGATAGTCCATGTGTATCCAGAACCATGCTTTATCCAGAACAATTCTGGATAGTCTACATGATATCCAGAACTTTGCCTGGGAAAAATCTACATTCTTGGATACGTGGAGTCTATCCAGAACTGTGCCAGGGGCAAATCTATGTTCTTGGATGTGCAGAGACTATCCAGAACCGTGCCTGATCCTAACCCTAACCATTCAGGCACAGAACTAGATACATGTAGACATGGTTCTGGACATAATACATCTGTCATCTGGCTGAGTCTTACTGATGCTTACAGACGCAACTTGACATGACGTTTCTTCTTCTTCTCCCCTTAAAACGCTTTCTTAGGGATTCGTGACCGACTGTCAGGTAGGATGGAAGGGAATTCTTAACAACTTTTATTCCTCTGTCAACTTCTTTAGTTGTGTCTGTTTCTGTTCCAAAGATGAGCTTCACTGTTCTTGTTGTAAAGAATAATCATAATTATGTATACACTGTCTTCACTTTTCTAAGGATAATTCTGCACTCACCACTCTTTACTGTCCTCTGATACGTCTTAGTCTTGTAAACACAATGATTTAAGACCACACTCACTTCTTAATGTGTTACTTGGTTACATATATTACAATGGTTTGATTGACAGCTGCTATGGTTTTATTGACAGTCTACTGTTCCCTGTTGCCATGGTTTGATAAAGGTGTGTGTTGCCATGGTTTGAATAACAGTTGCCAAGGTTTGACAGTTGTTGATTGACAGTTGCCATGGTTTGACAGTTGCCATCATTTGATTGATGGTTGCCATGGTTTGATTGACAGGTGATAAAGGTGTGTGCAGCGATCATCCACATGTTCCACACCATCCCTGCCGCCTCCATCAAGATGATTGACCCTCTGGTGACCTTGGTGCTGAAGGCAGAACGCGCTCTGCTGCTCGAGGTAAAACAGAAATACTCCAAAATTATGCTAAAATTCTCCAAAATTACAATGTAGGTTAAAAATCACAAAACTTAGGCAGAAATCCTCCAAAATTAGGTTAAAAAGTCCTTCAAAATTAGGTTAAATATCCTCCAAAATTAGGCAAATTCTCCAAAGTTAGGTTAAAAAACATTTGACCATTTCAGTTCATGCTTGTTTGTTAGAAACAGAAGAAGAAGAAACTGCAAAAATAATGTTTTCCTTAATAATAGCGGCTATTCCGAGATCAGGGTGCGCCAATGGCATCGTACATCGTTATGTCAATCTTACTCTGTATTTATCGCATTCTGTTGACATTTATCAAACTTGTTATACTAGTACAGTTATTTTCCAGACAATCAGGAAGAGATTTGGTGTTAAGATGTTTAAAACTTATGCTATGGCCAATTTAAGACCAGAAATTGGCATAAAATCTACGTTATGCTGTTGCACTTGAAAAATGCCAGTTTTTGAAATGTGCTTTTAAGTAATTTGGGAACAAAAAAATAGGAATGAAAAGAATTTGCAATATGTTCAGACATGCTCAGTCTGATATTTTTTGTCAAAAAACCTAGATGATGATTGGAAATTTCTCTTTTCTAGAGCGCATTTATCAATATGTTGTACACGTTATGTAAAATTCATAAATTAACACATTGCAATTAACTTATCTCCCTGTACTAAAAAGGATGGTGATAGAACTGGCCATTTTGCATGTTATGCAAGGTACATCCATATATGACACAAAACATGTGTTTTTATGTTGCTTGTCCTTTGGGTTAATATGGCTGATGGCTTACAGTTACCTGTCTTTTTTGTCCGAGAAAATGTGTAGTGTCCGTTGCTCGGTAATAACTTAAAATAGAAAAAGCTGTGGTGCATATGATTTCAGGTTCTGAAACAGCTGAAGATGCTGACTTAAAACACAGTAGCTATTTCAGTCTATTGCTGTAATTATATGAAATAATGTCAAAAAACCTCAAGGGTGTAGTGTCCGTTGCCATGTAGTGTCCGTTGCCAAGTATACCATGTAGGTACATTAATTGCATTTTGTTGCAATTTTGAAGTAATTTTGTCATTTATGTTACTTCTGTAGCATTTTGTCAACCCCTAAATGACAGGTCTTGCAAGATTTGGTGTTCTTGTCATGTACTTGAGTGGCCAGATGTGGCCGGCAACGGACACTACAGCTTACTACAGCTTAGCTGTAGTGTCCGTTGCCGGCCACATCTGAAATGAGTGGGCTAAGTTTGGAAGAGCACAACTTTTGAACCAAACGTCTCTATCCAAAAATTTAAAAAGTGCAATGTATGGCAACACCTCTAGTGCGATTTTCTGCACTGAAAGTAGAAAAATATAAAACTTGAAAAATTGGCCCAAGTGCAACCCTTTGGCGCACCCTGATCTCGGAATAGCCGTATGCAAACTTATTCATTATTAATAGTATGTAGATCTGTGATGTCACTTACTTGATGTCTGTAGACTAACCCCTCCTGCCCCCCCCTCCAGATTGGTAGTCCGTTCCGAGACCCCCTGATGAAGTTCCTTCTGCGTTACCCTGCCCAGAGTGTCGACCTCTTCATCCAAGAAGCACACCTCAAGGAGCCTCAGACCAACAGGACTTTCACTGTAAGGACATTCATACTTTCACTGTTCAGTAGTTTCTAGTTCTTATATAAGGAACAGTTAAAGAATATTCATCTTTCAGTGACTATTTTGAAAGCTAGAAAACATGCACCAATTTTTCGACGTCCACTTGGTCATCAAGTGACCTATTCTTGCTAGAACCTCTTCAACGATAATGTAAGGAAACTTTCAAGTCGACATGGTTAACTGGATTTTTGAGACTTGTAGACAAAATATGGCAGTCTCAAATTTAATAATTTCTTAGATTTTACCCCAGGCTTACTTTACATCTGAAAATGAAACTGATTCTGTTGTTTTTCCCTGCAGGCCATGCTGAAGAGAGAAGAGGCCAAACCTTTCCGAGACGTGATCCAGGCAAACCCACTCAAACTGGCAAATGTTGCGCTGAGCACAGTCAAGGTAATACCTATCATTATGATTTATCATCACCCACTGTATTCTGCATCTACTTACTTGTACTTGTACTTGAGTAGGTCTCCTCATCTCTGTGAGTGGCCTGCGTCAAAGTCGTCCCTCCGTCTGCACAGCGTCCTGCGCCATACTTGGCAGTCGTGGGCAATCGTCTTCAGGTCCTCTAGGGTCAGACTGGGTTGTTGCATGGTCGTCCTGGCATCTTCCAGTACACATGCCAGCCATGTCTTCCGTGGTCTTCCTCTAGATCTTTTCCCATACTTTTATGCGCAGTATTTTCATCTGCATCTACAGTAGTAAGAAAACTTCCTGCAGCTGCTTGTTCAGTCTTCCTTCATCTCCTTCCACTGTGTCTTCTGTCTTGCGAGCTCTCTTAGCTCTTGAAGTTTCTTTGGTAAAACCTATCCTGTACTGGCATTCCTGAGTTTTTCACTGTACTTTTATGCGCAGTATTTTCACAGTCACTTCTGTACCCATGGGGGTTGTTTTACTCAATGTCCTTTACATCCAAAATGTTTTAGATGTTTTTTCTCAACATCTTTCCTCTTTTTCCCTTTTTTCCAGGGTGGTTTGCGGCCGGGAAGTCCGAATTACCTGACCCAGCAGGAGCTCCAGTATCAGGCCATCCACATCTACAGTATTCTGGTGAAGCACGACCCGGCCTGGCTGAGCAAGCATCCCATGCTGGTAAGTCACAACCCACGGTAAAACCCAGGGTAAAACCCACATCTACAGCATCCTGGTCAAGCACGACCCGGCCTGGCTTAGTAAACATCCAATGTTGGTAAGTAGCAACCTAGCCAGGGACCAAGCCTGTTGCAACGCATACAAGTCAATATAAGTTAAGCATGGCCCAGCCTGTCTTAGTAAACACCCAATGCTTCTCATGGAGTTGTGTTCCAAACTTGCTGTGTCTTTTTTCAACACCACCTAGAGTACACTTGTTTAGTCTTAAGGACTTAACTTAATCTTTTATTTGTTTATTTGGATGAAAGGGAAGGCAAAACAGGTGCACTAATTAAGTCCTGAGACTTAGGTATGTTTTCTTAAATTATTTGTTGTTCCTTCCAGATGAGCCACCTGAAGCAGATCTGGATATCAGATGACTTCCAGGAGAAACACAGCAAGGTCAGGGAAAATGTCTTCGCAGTTAGACTTTTGCTATTATCAGACTGTATATTTGTATACCGATATACTGTTATGTGAGTTTTAGTATTTTTACAGAAGTTTTCACTCTTTCTCATTAAGGAGAGAAAGAACCTGACCGACTTGTCTCTGACTTGTCTCTTGTCTTGTTTCTTAAGGAGCAGTTGAGCATCTCGTACTGGCGGGAACCCAAGCTGCTCGTCAAGTGTCTCCTCAGCTGTGTCAAGTAAGCACAACGTCTTAGACATTTCTTCCCAATGTCTTGTACCAGATTATGTCTTGTTGACTGTTGCCATGATGACTTGCCATGATTGTTGTCATGATGACTGTTTCCATGATGACTGTTTCCATGATGACTGTTTTCATGAGAACTATCACCATGACAACTGTTACCAAGGTGACTGTTGCATGGTGACTGCAGCCATGATGACTGTTTGAATTACTGTTCCCATGATGACCATTTCGATGACGACTGTTTCCATGTTGACTGTTCCCATGACGACTGTTGTGATGATGACTGTTGCCATGATTGTTGCCATGGCGACTGTTTCCATGACGACTGTTTCCATGACGACTTCCATGACAACTGTTTCCATGACGACTGTTGCTAAGATGACTGTTTCAATTACTGTTCCCATGACGACTGTTCCCATGATGATTGTTGTCATGACGACTGTTCCCATGACAACTGTTTCCATGACGACTTGCAGGCAGAACCCCGGGGAGGTTGAGCTGCTGTTCCAGCTGCTGAGGGCGTTCACCCTGCGCTTCATCTCCAACTTTCACTTTCTCAAGACGTTCCTGGAGGAGGAGCTCTACAAGGTACTCTCACTTTTCATTTTCAACACTTTCATTTTCATAGACTTTTTATTTTCAACACTTTCATTTTCATAGACTTTTTATTTTCAACACTTTCATTTTCATAGACTTTTTATTTTCAACACTTTTGCTTTCATAGACTTTCAGGACACGAAATTTTGCTAACCTCTTTCCCTTTTGAGCACTACTCATCTTCTTCACTTTTGTAGTCTCTTGTGTACTAAACTTACTTATACCTTAGTTATTTATTAAAGGAATAGTTCTACAAGGAATAGTTTTTAAGGAACTGCATGACAAAGTCAAATTTTGCTAGCATCTTTCCTTTTTGAACACTTTTCATCTTCTACACTTTTGTAGTCTTTTGTGAAACAAGGAATCTTGTATCTTACACACTCTCACTCACCTCATATATTTCAAGGAATAGTTCTTAAAGGAACTGCAGAATCTGATGATTAGAATCTCCTTATTCTTGTCCACAGGTGACGAGTATAGACCAGAAGAGGACCATCTTCTTGGAGTTTGTGAAGCTGTTCCACGACCAGAGTTTTCCTCAAGAGCTTAAAGCAAAAGCTCTACAGCACATCCTGATCCCCATGTTCAGCACAGCTTTCCAGAACGGACAGGGGGAGAAGGTAGGGAGGGGTTTTACAGTTTTCTATTGTTAAGAGGAGTACGGCGTTCCTTACAGTTTTCTATATAGTTCTACAGACTTTTCTATTGAGTTCTACACAGTTTTCTGTCGAGTAAAGTTCTCTTCTTTTAAACTCTTCTAAAGTTTTATTTAGGGTTTTACAGTGATTTAGAAGAATTTTTCAAAATTCAGGAAAAGTTTTGCATAGAGTTTTGTGTAGAGTTTTCCATGGAATTCTACGGTCAGAGTTTTATTCATAATTTTCTATAGAGGAATGTAGAAAACCCCACCTCACACTATAATCTGAATTCAGCTGATCAGAGTCCATCACCCTATATTGCCAGCTTAAAAAAGTTTTGTATAGAGTATAGAGTCCTACCTCAACCTATAAAATGTATATTCTGATTCTGAATTCCCAGCTGATCGGAGGCCCCCCAACTCCCGAGTCTGATGATGAAACCAACCTTAATTTGTTACAGTAACAGAGTTTTTTTACAGCTATCTTACACTGTACATCGTATATCATTTTTATTCCCAGCTGATCGGAGGCCCCCCAACCCCAGAGTCTGATGATGAAACCAACCTCATCAGTGTCTTCATCAATAAAGTTATCGACCCTGAGAACCCATACGGACACACGGTACGAGCCTCGTTCGTTTTTTGGTTTATTTTTTGTTTGAGCCTTTGTTTACTCATGTTACTAACACTTGTTTGTAGTTTGTAATGATTGGCCTTGTAATGATGGTTTTTGATTTAGAATTTTCTGCTAATTTTCTCATTTTTTGTCAAATTCATTTTTTTAAAATTTTTTGTCAAATTCAGGTTTTCCTTCAATTGTCTAACTTATATCTGTTGAATTTTGGTTCAAATGTCTGAGAATCAAGAAAAATAGCTTAGTGAAGATTGCTGAAAATAGAGCTTGTAATTGTATACTATAGGCATGTAAGCTCAGCTCTGTTGAGAGTTTGAATGTATACTATAAGCATGTTGGCAGAATGTACTGTGCCTGCGCAAAATCTGCAATTTGTAAAGCACTTCAGCAGAACATCTTTTGTAACTTTAAGGACGTACTGTATGTGATCTACGTAAGCTCAGCTTTAGCTGGTGTCTGACTGGTTTTCTGCCATCCCTTTTTGTTCAATATTTCCTTACGGTGTTAGAATATTCAGTAGAGTAAAATGTCTGGACTCCCTACTCTACAAGCAGAGGTTTCGATTGGTTGTTCATTTTTAAATTTTTTTCTCAGCTTTCCATGATTTGATGTTTATGTTTTCCTAGAAGTGGCCGCAATTTCTTTCATTTTCAAAAAGAAAATTCAAAAGAAGGCAAAAAGAAATTACAGTCACTGCTAAAAATTTTGTAAGTGACAAAAAAATAACCTCTGCTTGTAGATTAGTGAGTCCCCTGGTATATCTCCTGTACTATCCCTGTCTGCTTGGGTGCCTCCCCACTGTAAACGCTGGCTTGCCCCCTCCTTATCCTACAGTCTCGAGGCCAACCAAGCACCTTAGTGCTTTCCCACCAGGATGCCGTGAGGATTTTACTACTGCAATTCTCGGCTTTGCTGGTTGAACAGGCTTCTCCACACATCCATGACGCAGCCAACAAGTGAGTAAACAAACAAACAAACAAACAAACAAACAAACAAACAAACAAACAAACAGCCAGCACCTTAGTGCTCTTCTGCTCTTCCACCAGGATGCCGTGAGGATTCTGCTGAGAAGTCCAATTTAAAAGTATTGTTTTTGCAGCAGAGAGATGTTGAGTTCTGGCTTGTTTCATACAGTGTTATGTTATATGTTACCTAGAGCTTACAAAATTATTCTTAATTTAAGACAGACAGTATACATTTTGGCAAAATGTCTTCACCTGGTGAAATAAATAAGTAGCAAACAAAGTAACAAACTTGTAATGCTGGTGAACATTCTGTGCATGCCTGTTGCCCCTCAGGAGACAAGGAAACAAGCTTCAGCAGTGTTTATTTTTGTTATTCTGTAGGTATTTTAATTTCAATTTATCCTTAACAAAGGGAAAGGCTACATACATGTAACCGAAGCCTGTGTTTCAAGCCCTGATAAACATTCCGTGCCCATTGCTCCCAAGGAGACAAGGAAACAAGCTTTCAGAAATATAGTAACTGATTGCCTTTGAAAGCAATTAAACTATTTTGTTCTTAAGGGAAAAGGCTACACAAAGCCTTTGTTTCCAACTGTGGTAAACATTCTTTGCCGGTTGCTCCCCAGGAGACAAGGAAACAAGCTACGCCGGCTGATGACATTTGCCTGGCCGTGTCTCCTGCCCAAGAACTGTGTGGATCCGGCTACCAAGTACCACGGCCACCTACTGCTGTCTCACATCATCGCCAAGTTCGCCATACATAAGAGGATTGTCCTGCAGGTACTAGATTTGTTTTCACTAGACCAGGTGTAATGGAAAACTACAATCTTTGAAATCCATTCTGTCAGTTCTTTACACCACTTTTGTAGTACTGGTAGTAGTACAGACTTGATGGGTTTGCAGTTCACTGGCTACATAATACAGAAGTGTTAGGGTTAGATTTATCACAGTACCTGTTGTGGGTATGTACATTTTGTGACTATAACTAATAATAGTATACATCCTTGTTCTTTTGTACATGTACTCTCATCTGCCGAATAAACATACCCCCCGGAATAAACGTACCCCCCGGACAAATCTTCAAAATCAAATAAACATACCCCCGGAATAAACGTACCCCCCAGAAAATTACCAAAATTGACGGGTAACCTGTGTCTCTTGTACTAAAATGCGCCCTTACTGATATATGCACAAATCTTTAAGTGTTATTTGCAATTAGGAATTTAGAAAAAAAAGAAGGCATTTAATATTTCGTATTTTGATAAGCACCACCCATGACAATAGAACATTCAGACGAATTTATGCACGCGGTGATTGCAAAAACCGGCCCGAAAATGACAAGTTTCTCGCTACAATACGCATTTATAAACGTCTTCACGTTGATGATTTGTCAATTTTTTTCACACGAAGTTGAAAAAAATTACTGGTTTTCAAAAAATTAATAAACGTACTGTGCAAAATAAGAACATACTGGGTGGATGTTTGGGCCCAAAAAAATAAACGTACCCGTATGTTTATTCGGCAGATGAGAGTAGGTGTTCCACAGCCTACTGAAGGCCCATGCACTGGAAGCCAGGAAGGGTTAGAGTTAGGCTTGGTTACCAGTTGTTACTGTTAACTGTGATGTTACTGTCCCCTACTGTAGGTGTTCCACAGCCTACTGAAGGCCCATGCCCTGGAAGCCAGGAAGGGTTAGAGTTAGGCTTGGTTACCAGTTGTTACTGTTAACTGTGATGTTGGTTACCAGTTGTTACTGTTAACTGTGATGTTACTGTCCCCTACTGTAGGTGTTCCACAGCCTACTGAAGGCCCATGCACTGGAGGCCAGGAAAGTGGTACAACAGGCACTGGAGATTCTCACACCGGCCATGCCTGCACGCATGGAGGATGGAAATGTAAGAACAAAGACCAGTGCCAAGAGTGCAACCTGTTATACCTTATCCTCATTGTTTTCTCATGGTTTTATCTATCTGTGTTTTGGTGTCCCACATGTCCTTTCAGTATAATTAGTTTTCCTGTATTCCTTTCAGTATTACAATGTAGGTTTCCATTTTGTGTTTGTGAAAATTAATAAAAAGAATGATTTGTAATGAAGACCTCTGCCAATGAGAAATCCACAAAATTGAGTTACTGTAGTTTGATGAATCCCCAATTGAAATTTGTATGTATAGAAAAATTGTTTAATGTCCAGTTTTAGCTGAGGGAAAGCTTTAATGGTGATGCTGTCTGTGACTGATTGTTGTGTTGTTTTTTCCCAGGCGATGCTGACCCACTGGACCAAGAAGATTATAGTAGAGGAGGGGCACACTGTGGCACAACTAGTGCACATGCTGTAAGTAATTATAGTATACTGGAAACTGCAGGGGAGAAATACTGCCTTGTAAGTGCTTTACTATCCATGCATGCTGAAGGAAACACGTAATAAGCAAATAGTGATCACAATACCAGGCCTCGAAATTAACTTTTTTCACTATTGTCCCAGAATTGTCCCGAACATAGATTTCAATTGTCCCGAACTGAAGATGGACTGTCCCAGCCTGCTTTTCAGGAAATAAGTTGATGACAAAAATAAGAAAATAACAACTGAATTTGTACAACTTGAAGTCCACTTTATTAGTAAATGTAGGGAAATACATGATCATAATATCATGGGCATGGCACCGTCCCTGATATTTGGAATCCCTGATTGGTCAAATTTAAATGTTTGTCAGAGTATTATATATTTATAGGCTGCCAGCAGTCTGCAGCAGGGATGGATGGATCACGTTCCCAAATGACGTGGATGGTCTTAGAATTTTCCAATTGCCCCAAAATTGTCCCGAAACGTAATTTGAATTGTCCCAAGCTGAAAATTTAGTGTCATTTGACACTGGGACAATGTTAATTTCGAGCCCTGCAATACTCTTTTCACAGCAGATTGCTAAGTGCAACATTAATCTGTCAGGCACCACACTATATGAATGTTAATTTATGATAATTATAATTATCTTAATATATTCCAGCCATCATCATAATATTCCAACCAACTGCTTGCATCACTTGTGCTTGTGCCTTACCCTATCAGGCACCACACAATGTTCTATTTTTATGTTAATTTATGATGATTATAAATATTACTATCAATCTATATTCCAGCCAACTGCTGGTGCGTCACTATAAGGTGTACTATCCAGTCAGGCACCACCTTATTCAGCACATGGTCAGCTCTATGCAGAGGTTGGGCTTCACTCCGAGTGTAAGGACCTCAGATTTCTCAACTTGAACTCAATTCTTCTCACTTACAATGTATTTAGTTCCTTTGTACTAGGAAGTTTTGATCTACAAAAGAATAATTATTATAATTATATATTGTTAAGCCACCTGTACATGTTGCTGTAATGTTTTGTCATGTCTTGTCAGCAGGACAAGCCCCTTGTGATATAGCAACTGGCTAGTTGGGCTGCCCTGGCTGTGAGGGTTGAACAGCCAAACCAGTAAATAAATAAAAAGTAATAGACTTGAAAATGATTACATGATGTGGATCTTGAATTGCAGACTGTAGTGATAGGGTTGCTTTTCAGCTTGAAATTTGTTTCACTGCCATATGAAGTTGATTACATGAAAGTTCAGAAAATTTTGAAAAACAACCAGTCCTGCTTCCCCCTTCCCAGGCGTTGATTGAGCACCGCCGTCTGGCCGTGGAATCACTAGTTATTCATGGTAAAAATGAAAGATAGAGCATCAATATAAAACTCAACAGTTCATCTGTCAGCACCATCTAATCATATTTTGTGCTGTCCTGCAGGCGTCAATTGAGCACCGGCGTCTGGCCGTGGAACTGTGTGAGGTCATCGTGAAGTGGGAGATGCAGAGGGTCAAGGATGAACAGGAGCAGCAGACTGAAGGGGAGTGGGACATTTATTATGTTTACCTTAGAAGGAAACATATTGTTTTTGCTCTGTTTCTTCTTCCTCTTCTTCTCCAAACAAACAAGGTCAATGACCTGAACCAGACGTCTGTCACCATGGTAACTAGTGTTGGGTTACATCATGTTGCAATTTTATAGCAGGAGGGATTTATTTAGACTCCAGTCTGACCATATATACATGTATGAATGTGTTTGAGCAAGAATCAACAAAGCAGACCATGTGTACATGTATGCGGAGGTAAACATTATGCCTTTGCTTTGCAAATGTTACCTTAAGTGTCTAGTTTTGACAAATGTTAATTTTCTGTACTAAATTGTTGAGCTGACATCTAACACTACCCCCCTCCCCCTCCGCCCAGATCACCCCCTTGGAGGGCGTCTCCGTGCCGACGACCTCGCAGGTCAAGCGTGCCATGTCGGTGGAGTCTCCGCAGGACTCAAAGCGTGTCCGACACTCGTCACAGACGGCTACGGTGAGTACAGCTGACAGATTTTTCCCTAGAACTATTATGGAGTAGATATTTGTTAGCACCACCTGGCTACGGTGAGTACAGCTGACAGATTTTTCCCTAGAACTATTATGGAGTAGATATTTGTTAGCACCACCTGGCTACGGTGAGTACAGCTGGCTTTTGGGTAGGGTTGTATCCAGGCACCATTCTGGACATTAGTATATCCAACACGGTGCCTGGGGCAAATGTACTGTTCTTTGAAAAGTGAAAACTATCCAAATTTGTGCCTGATCCTAACTCTAACCCACTGAGACATAAAACTAGATGAGAATGGTTCTGGCAGATAAAGCTTCAGGGCTTGAAAACCAAATTTTTCATAGTCAACTCAATATTCTAGTCAGTTCATACATGTATGTAAGACTGTAGTAGGTTTCAAACAACACAATCCTACGTACTGTATATTGACACTCATGGATCAAATATGCGATGTCTTTGTGTGGTAAGAATTTGCTGAAAATCTGTGCACCTCCTGGCTGTTATACAATGTACTATATAACTTAACATGTTGTTTGTTTCCAGCCGTCCCGAAATCCGCAGGTGGAACTCGTCAGCAAACCCATTGAGAAAATCCACGCTGACAACGTGGTCAACTTCCTGGTCAAGATTGCCTGCCAGGTAGGAATCAACAGTTTTTACCTTTAGTTATGCTGCAGATGTGCCAATAATACAGTTACTCAAGCAACTGAATGGATCTGTAGAATCTGTATATTGTGTTTATACCAAGACTGGTGATTGTTTTGATTACCTGGTCTGATGAATGCCAGAGGTGAAGAACTTTTGCAGAAAAAATTGGTCAAAATTGGAATTAAAAAGGACTTCAACACAATCTGCTTGTACTGTTTTTGGTGTCCTTATGTTAGTAAGATAAAACATGTAGTGCCTTCTACCATTATAATAAATGTGACGTTTATTTTCCATTTAAAAAAAAAATCTTGAGATGAACAAAAATTTTTTCACCCAGATTGAAGAAACAAAAACACTGGTACAGTAACAGTTGCACATCTTTAAGCCTTTGCTTTCGTGTCTTGTACAGGTGAACGAGGCGTCTACAACCCAGGGTTCTCCAGGTGAGATGCTGTCCAAACGCTGCGTCTTCCTGGTGAAGACCGCGCTGAAACCCGATCTCTGGCCCAACTCCGAGCTAAGGCTGGCCTGGATAGACAAACTGCTTATGACCATTGTGAGTAACTGTCCTTAGGTCATTGCGTGCGTGCGTGCGCGCGCGCGCGCGTGTGTGTGTGCGCGCGCGAGTGTATCTGTGTGTGTGTGTATGTGTGTGTGTGTGCGAGTGTATCTGTGTGTGTGTGTGTGTGCCTGTCTGTGTGTGTGTGTCTGTCTGTCTGTCTGTGTGTGTGTGTGTTTGTCTGTCTGTCTTTGCTAGTTCACTATGTGCACGTTTTAAGTGGGTTGTTTTCCCAAGGATCAGAGCGGACAGGCGAACTTTGCCAACATCTGCACAGCCCTGGAGCTGCTGACATACCTGCTGGGAACCCTCTCACCACAGAACATCCTGGCCACATTCAAACCCCTGCAGAGGGGCATCGCAGCATGCATGACCTGTGGAAACCAGAAGGTAGGCATTTAGGATGTTTGTTTCATGAGGTATAACACAACAGTTTCGTACATGTAAGTACAAGGTTCACCACAGAACATCCTGGCCACCTTCAAACCCCTGCAGAGGGGCATCGCAGCGTGCATGACCTGTGGAAACCAGAAGGTTTGTACAAAATGTAGTTAGTCGTACTCATTAGGCACCTCAAACTTTACTACTGGATAAATTACAGCGATAACTTTTTAGGCGTATTGAGCAACATCCTTTACTCTTCTATTCTTTATTCTTTATTCTTTATTCAAACAGTGGTCAGCCTAGCAGCAGTACATAAAGAACAATATGGACTGCTGAATTGCGCTGACCATACAACGAGGGTACAAACAGGACATACAGATTCATAACAATTACAGTATGTACAACATAAAAAAAACAACACTAGGTCTGCTATTGATTATTAGAGAGTCTGATGGCTTGATGCAGAAATGACCTCTGCAGTCTGGAGGTTCTTGCCATGGGAACCCTGAGTCCACCCGCGTTCCTTAAGGGTCTCCCCGTGCTCGTCAGTCCCTCCACCAAGTCATGGAGGGGATGGTTCTTCAACATCTCTAAAAGAACTAGTCAACACTTACATATATGAGCAAATACTGAGTTATTGTCTTGTTCAACCAGTTCTTCCTAATACATCATGAATTCAATTTGTATTACAGGTGGTGAGATTTGTCCAACAGCTACTGGCCAAACTGATGAGCATCTTCCCTACTGAACCAAGTGAGTAGCAGTCTAGGTTTTTTTTTAAAAGAAATCTGAACCTTTTCTTTTCAACAGCTCTCTTTTTACTTCTGTAGAAGAAAGTCCATATTGAGTGTCTTTGCAACAACTGCTCTGAAACATTTTTGCCCCCCCCCCTCTGGTATTAGAAGTTTCATAATTATATTTTCAGCAATAGTTTTGAAACAACATTTCTGCCCCCCTCCCCAGGCACCTCGAGTGTTGCATCCCAGTATGAGGAACTGGAATGTCTCTATGCTGCAGTCGGCAAAGTCATCTACGAGGGGCTCACCAACTATGAGAAGTAAGGAACACTAACTCTTCCTTTAAGACTCCTCTTTTAAAGATCTCACCATGTGAAGCAAGGATAGAATCTTACAGATCAAAAAAGGTGACAGATAACTTAAGTGATCATCTAAGTTTTGGTAATAGTGTCCTCAAAGTTTGATTTTCGGACATTAGGCCACACCAATTTAATTTCTTGGTTAACGGATTTTTCTAGACAAATAATGGAGCGGGCGGGCGATAAAAAAAAAAAACAAGGTCTAGGCATCGTATTATGGCCCAAAATGGTACGAAAGGAGCCATGAAGTCAACACACCAGGCTGGTTCAAAATTTAAACAATGAATTTTGAACTTTTAATGATACCATTGCATTGAAAGATGGAATAACTGTAACAACTAGGATGAAAAGGACTGTTTTCAACTGTTCAGGGCAAAATATGAGCATTTTGCAGTTGATTCTGAATTTTTATTTTTATTTGCAAATCAGAAAAAAATGAAGCGGCGAATCCGTTAACCAAGAAATTAAATTGGTGTGGCCTTAGAATGACAAATGTGGATGTTTGTTTTTTGTACCTTGCAGAGCGGCAAATGGCAGCCCGTCCAGCCTGTTTGGTACTCTGACATTAGAATGACGAATGTGGATGTTTGTTTTTTGTACCTTGCAGAGCGGCGAATGGCAGCCCGTCCAGCCTGTTTGGTACTCTGACATTAGAATGACAAATGTGGATGTTTGTTTTTTGTTCCTACAGAGCGGCAAATGGCAGCCCGTCCAGCCTGTTTGGTACTCTGTGGATCCTGAAGTCTGCTTGTGTCAACAATGCCAGCTACATAGACAGGTAAAGAAACTTAATTCTTACAATCAAATCTCTTGCTCATGCAAGTATAGGGCAAGTATGTGCTTGTTCAGTGTTAGGGTATTTGGATGCCAGTATGATGAACCGCACCATCACAGCTCGAAAACCAGACTCATTCATTCATCTGCCGAGTGTGTCTGTCATGTATCAGCCTTGTGAGCCACCAGCAAGCTTGCAGCAGAAGTTCTCTGGACTTGTTTAGACTAGCATGCTCTGGATGCTCTCTTGGAAGAAAGACATTAGACATTGGACTTAGCTGTCTCCTCTGAAGACTGTGGCTCTCTCCGTCCTTCCGTCTTGGCTTGAGACCGTTTGCTTTCGTCTTCTTCTGTCTTCTTCTGTCATCTGTCTTCTTCTATTCCATCCTCGTCGCCAGTTGTAGTGTTCTCTCCAACACTCAAGAATACTCAATAATGAATCTCACACTGGAGGAGTTTTCATGACTGTACTCTACGGTGTTCATGTATACAGTGACAGGTTTGTAGGAGGGCTAATCCTAACATCTGTCCTCTATTACTGGTGCGTGGCCTTGTTCTGCCTTGGTATGCGTGGGTGGAGCAGTCCTAACACATTTACTTAGTTCACATCACTACATCAAGGGCCCCTGAATCTTTGACAACAAAGCAAGGCCAAGAGAGAGAGAGAAATGACAAAGCTTCCTGCAGTGCTTGTTCATCCCTCACCTGTATGTTTTTTGCAGGTTGATCTCTGTGTTCATGCGGACACTACAGAAGATGGTGAGGGAACATTTGACACCTGCAGCAGCCGCTGGAGAGGGAACTGCAAGTAAGGACTCAGTTTCTCAATCTCTTTTAGAGCCTCTCGATTCTAAGATGTGCAAGTCACAGGCTTACTGGGCATGAGGGCTGAATACTATAGTGTACGTGTGAATGACCTGTCTAGTGTTTAGGCCAGTCTGCTTCCCAGCAACAGTTTTACACTCTGATATAAGACAGTTCCTAGTGAATTCTTTCATCAGTGACAACTTTGGAAGGATAAGGATACTAACCTCCAAATTTTCGATGGCTATCAGTCCATCCTGTTCACGGAGTGGCCTAATCTCGCGAGAGCGCGAGACTAGGCCCGAGACTTGCATCGGTCTGTCGGGTCCCACCCCCTGCTGCCTCCCTCCGGAGTAAGGGTAAGTAAGTAAGACAGACCGATGCAAGTCTCGGGCCTAGTCTCGCGCTCTCGCGAGATTAGGCCACTCCGTGAACAAGATGGACTGATAGCCATCGAAAATTTGGAGGTTAGTATCCTTATCCTTCCAAAGTTGTCACTGATGAAAGAATTCACTAGGAACTGTATCTATACGTGACAAATGAATCTCTTCAATGATATAAGACAGAATTGCAAATAAATAACACCTTTTCTGGAGCCTCACAATTCTCCAACTACAAAATATCGAATACTGGGTACCTTGTAAAAGAAATAAGTTATGTATTCAAGCACCAGAGATATCAACTAAGGATTGAGGTGTTAAAACTCTTTTTTTCTTAGTACAGTACAGTAGGGGCATCATCAGTAAACAACACGCAAGTCATTCTGTGTAATATACTCGGTAACCAGCTACCGTGCTATATAGCATGCCTGCATGCAAGACAGAAAAAACTGATTGTCACTAAAATGATAATAATCTTGCCAATCTTACTAAGCAGTGTCCAGTGACCTGATAATCCTGAGCCTGGACCTGATAAAGACCCGAGTGGCCGTCATGAGCGCGGAGATGAGGAAAAACTTCATCCAGGTGATCCTGACTCAGCTGATCGAACGCTCGCCCGACGCTAAGATCCTCAAGGCCATCACAAGGATCATGGAGGAGTGGATCAAGATTAAGGTAAGGACTGTATAATTGTGAAAAACTTGGGATCATGGAGAAATTTTTCAGACCTATGATGGTCGACTTAGATTAGAAACTCGGTACAGAGCTAATTTGGAGCCAGAGTAACCTGGCCACAAGAAACTTTTCAACTTAAAAGTTTACCATAGAGCTAAATCAGGGAGCATTTCCTATAGAATATAGCTTGATCATATTATGCTTCTTGCTGCCTGAAAAAAGCTAATTTTCCTGGAACCTGTAAATACTGTACATAGGGTCTATCTTCTCTGTCACGCGGCAACAACTGCAAGAGCCCTCCACTTTCTTTTGTAGCTAGCAAGGTTGGCTATCTGCTTTGCCAACAATTGCTTTTAGTCATCTCCCAGTAGTTTTACTTGGCAGTGTCCTTGGTGCTGAAAGCCAGACTGCAATGTTACATTCTTAACTATAAGGGCCAGTTTGTCTATCATGAGCATTGGAAGAGTGAGAGTGCAATCACTTTTTTCAGGGTCCCATGGCTGTTAACGCCACCCCCACCCTGAAAGAGAAGGCCCACCTCCTCACCAAGATGATGCACTTCACCGAGAAACGCTTTCCTGACGACAACGAACTCAACGCACAGTTTCTGGAGCTTGTCAACTATATCTACAGGTGAGAGTGCTAACAGGCCTTTTCACTGGATATTGCCATTTTCTTATACAACTGTCAAACAGACACTAGCCAAAGAGATCTCAGGTGCAGTTCCTGGCATTACACAAATTTCCTCAGTCCATTCAAGTGTAGAATGGGTACCTGACTTTGGTTGGGGAGGTAAAAGGCAGTGGAAGGAGAGGGATGGGCTCTGCCTTCCAATACCGTGCCCTAGACCCAGTGAATCAACAACCCACTGCCCCTATGGCCTCCAAAAGGCCATGGGGCTAGCTTTAACTAGCTTTTTTAAGTTAAAGCCTAGAGCCTCTGTGTTATCTTATTGCTAAGTGCCTTGAGTTCCTAACATTGTTATTTTTCAGAGATGAGTTGTTGTGAGTGTGTACAGTACCAGAGCAAGTTTGTTTACTCCTATCTTTCTTTGTTTGTTTACAGAGACGAGTCATACGAGGCAGTGAACTCACTGTTAAGCTGGAACCAGCCTTCTTGGCGGGCCTTCGGTGTGTGCAGTCCCACATCAGGGCCAAGTTTGTTTACTCCTTACTTTGTTTGTTTGTTTGTTTACTTACAGAGACGAGTCATTACAAGGCAGCAAACTCACGGTTAGAGCTTCAGGACTGGTTGTTTTTTCCCAGTAGGAGGAAGACTTGAGCTTCGAAAGCCTTTCAAATGAAAACTGACAAAATTGAGTTTACAGAAAATGTTTTTTTTTGCAGAGACGAGTCTTTGCGAGGAAGTGAGCTCACCGTTAAGCTGGAACCAGCCTTCTTGGCAGGTCTTCGGTGTGTGCAGTCTCACATCAGGGCCAAGTTTGTTTACTCCTAACTTTGTTTGTTTGTTTGTTTACAGAGATGAGTCATTGCGAGGAAGTGAGCTCACCGTTAAGCTGGAACCAGCCTTCCTGGCAGGCCTTCGGTGTGTGTGCTGAGTTTGTTTACTCCTAACTTTGTTTGTTTGTTTTTTTCACAGAGATGAGTCATTACGAGGAAGTGAGCTCACAGTTAAGCTGGAACCAGCCTTCTTGGCGGGCCTACGGTGTGTGCAGTCCCACATCAGGGCCAAGTTTGTGGAGGTGTTCGACCAGAGCATCCGAAGGCGCCTGTACGACAGGCTACTGTACATGACCTGCTCACAGAACTGGGAGTCTATGGGCACACACTTCTGGGTCAAACAGTGCACTGAGGTAAGGGACTTATTCTGTATGTCCTTTGGCATAACGCACCAGTTTCTGTATCTGTAAATAGATAGTATAGTCACGACAGGCTACTGTACATGACCTGCTCACAGAACTGGGAGTCTATGGGCACACACTTCTGGGTCAAACAGTGCACTGAGGTGAGAGTCTCAGAGATGTCTTCTGCAATCCCTTGGCTTTCCGTCAGACAAAGTAGGACTTTAATGAGCCTGACCACCCCCTTGCAGCCTTTCGTTGATATCAAAGTTGAAAGGTTGCCCATTCACTGTGCACACATATTAGTCTAATTTTTGTTAGCAAAGAGTTGAGCAATTTGAGAACCTCTCAAACCAGAAGCGCACATATGGAAGCACATACACATTTCTGGCTTGGGAGGTTGTCAAATTATTTGTTACAAAAATAGATTAATTATCTGATAGTCCTTCTAAAGTCATCTTGATGCTAGCAGAAACTGACTGGCCTCGACTTTTTTTATTACAGCTGATGCTAGCAGTCTCTGATCGTTCAACACCGGTTTCGAGCCACTCCCAGCTGTCCATGTTGCCGTCGATCACCCATGTGATTAACCTGGCCGACAGTCGGGACAAGATGGCCTTCGCTCATGTTTGTTTGTTTGTTTGTTTGTTTACTTACTTACAGCTGATGTTAGCAGTTTCAAACCGGTCCAGCAGTCACTGTTGTAACCAGAACCATGCTTTATCCAGAACCGTGCCTGGGGAAAACTTACGTTCTTGGATACGCAGAGCCGTGCCTAATCCTAACCCTAACCCATTCAGACACTGACTGGTCTCTCTTCCCTTTTTGCAGCTTATGCTAGCTGTCTCCGACCGTTCCACCCCAGTCTCGAGCCATTCCCAGCTCTCCATGCTCCCGTCCATCACTCATGTCATAAACCTGGCGGACAGTCGGGACAAGATGGCCTTCGCCATGGCGATGAGGGTCAAGGAAGAGCCCATGGACGTGGAGGGGGAAAAACAAGAGGAGGTGGAGATGATTTTTTAAATCTCTTTTGAAAATGAGGTTTTAGAGTTAGAACTTTAGATCCAACACAAAGAAGTTGTCTCACCTACAGCTTTTGACCAGTCACTCTGGTCTTCCTCAGTAGACTGACCCAGTGAAGCTTGTCACGTGGCTTCTTTGAAGTGTGATGTCAACACTGGGTCAAAGGTATCTGGTAGACAATGTCGGCCCCCCGTCACGGTTCAGTGAAGTGCCCTAATGTAAATAGCCTTTTTCACCCCTTTCAGGAAATAGTCTTGTTCATATTCATTGTTTTGTATATGGTATTAAGCTAAGACTAACTGTTACCGTATATAGTATGGTTCTAAATGTCATGACCTATGACCTTCACGACAGGATATGGAGATTGACATTGAGCTCACCTCAGACGAGGGGAAGTCGAAGGACGCGTCGGGTCGCGAGGAGGTCAGCAAGGGTGACCTCCGACACCAGCTGAGCGTGCTCACTAACCGACATGGGAAGTTCCTCGAGTCACTCAAGGAGGTCAAGGTCAGTATGTTTACTGAAGTTTTTGCTCTGTTTCTTCTTCTTCTCTTCAAATAAGACCTGAACCAGACATCTGTCACCATGGTAACTAGTGTTTGGTTACATCATGTTGCAATTTTAAAGCAGGAGGTATTTAGAATCCTGTCACCATATCTATTAATGTGTTTGAGTAAGAATTAACAGTGCAGAGCATATTTTACCTACATAGAAAATGCATAACTCATATTTGTAACCAGTGTTACATCTGAAGGTAATATCAACATGATTTTGACACAATTTCCCACATTAGTTGCTGTGTTTGTGAATTGTGTACAATGTATGTGTAGCAAATATCTACTATAACAAACTGAAATCTGCACTAGTTCCTGACATCTTGTCACTGTCTTTTATGTGTAGCAAAGTCAACTTCAGCAGACTGAATGTAAAACTGCCACTTGTTGTTGTCATATTTTTTCCTAGACACAAATGTAGCGAGATACACGATTGATAGATTTCTTGCTGTTCCCCAGACGACGTCGTTCCTGACAGCGGTGTCCCAGCTGTGCCACTTCAGCACCCAGCTGTCACACAGCACTTGTGGCGAGTTTTTAGTCACAAATGTAGCATTAGGTAAAACTGACGCATGCTGTATCGAGGTAAAACTGACACATGTTGTTGCTGTTCCAGACGACGTCGTTCCTGACAGCGGTGTCGCAGCTGTGCCACTACAGCACCCAGCTGTCACACAGCACATGGGTGGAGCTGTTCCCCAGGCTGTGGAAGGTGCTCAGCGAGAGACAGCAACAGGCAAGTTTTTTTCTGTTTCAACTCAACTTAGATCTTTGCAAATTTGTGAAATCATTCTGTTTGCTCTTCTTTTCCATGGGGTAGCCTGAAAGGAAAATGCCCCTGAGAAAAGATAGTTTTGAGTATGGAAAGAAGTTAGTTTTGAATGTGGAGTGATCATTTGGTTAGTTCAATTTTGGAAACATGGAAAAAAGCTCATCTTCGATTCCCTAATAGTCACAAAAAGGTCAGAAGAAGCAGCCTACATGTAGCTACATAGATTTAATGACAATTTAGTCTGACTCGTTTGTTTGTTTGTTTATTATTACAGCACCTTGCGGGAGAGCTGGGGCCGTTCCTGTGCAGTGGTTCCCATGTGTTCCAGAAGGAGTGCCAGCCGAGTCTGACTTGTTTGTTTGTTTATTTGTTTGTTACAGCACCTTGCGGGAGAGCTGGGGCCGTTCCTGTGCAGTGGTTCCCACGTGTTCCAGAAGGAATGCCAGCCCAGTGCCATCCACACATTTGTGGAGGGGATCTCTCGCTGTGTGCCGCCTATCCCCATCAGGCCCTGTGTGCTCAAGGTAGGGGGGTTTCAGATCAAAGTTAAAATGCAAAAGAAAAAAACCAAAGATTTAGAAATAATAACACTTCCTATAAGATATTTCTGTGATTTCTATGCTTTTTATTGTCATGACACAACTAGTTTTTATTAGTATGTTTGCCTTTGAAGAAGGAAAACATATTGTTTTTGCTTTGTTTCTTCTTAACTGAGCAAATAAAGTCAATGACCTGGACCAGATGGCTGTGACCATGGTAACTGGTGCTGAAGCTGACACCCTGTTGTGTTGGGTTACATTATGTAGCAAGTAGCAGGACAGAGTTGGAGGGGCTCGTTACCATACAAATATGTTTTGGTAACAATCAGTAAAAAAAAAACAATGAACAGAGCAGTTACTGTACTATCTAAGGCTAGACCATTGTGAAAACACTATGCATTTGCTTTGCAAATGCTAGTCACCTTTCTAGTTTGTTTATTTTATTGTGTCAATTCCTACAGTACCTGGGTAAGACCCACAACTTGTGGCACCGCTCGACCCTGATGTTGGAACAGAGCGCCTTCGAGAGCGGGTTTAGCACACAGAGCAAGAACAAACAGGCAAACGAGTACTATGAACAGGAGGGCATCACTCCTCCACAACAGGTGGGGATATTGCACATGTTACAACTTTTATGCCTTCAACTTTTATTGCTGGTACATTCTATAGCTATATGACCAGTGTAATGGCCATGTGAGTAGAGTGTTTGGATTTGAGAGGTCACATTCAAGTTCAATCCCTGGCCAAGTCATGCCAAGGACATACTGCTACTCAGCATTTGGGAAAGAGTATGGGACTGAACACACACCACTACCAGTGTTGTACATGCTGTCAGGACTCTCTGACTTTGACCGAGGTCTAAGTATTTATGATTGACAGGAGACCCTTGACATGCTGTCAGAACTCTGACACTTTTGATTGACAGCTCAGTACTTTTGATTGACAGCTCAGTATTTGTGATTGACAGCATTGTATTTTTGATTGACATCTCTGTATGATTGATTGACAGGAGACCCTTGACATGCTGTCAGAGCTGTACTCCCTGCTGAGGGAAGAGGACATGTGGGCTGGACTCTGGCAGAAGAGATGCAAGTAAGTGTGCACTAGCCGTGGTCTCCATGTCGAAATATTAAATTGCTTCACTGTGCAATAGCTCAATCAGGTAGAGTAGCATGAGTGAGTTCAAACCCCGGCCGGGTCATACCAAAGACTTTTAAAACGGTACATCCTGCTTTCTCTGCTTAACACTCAGCATCTATGAGAAAGAGTATGGGAAGGTCAAACACACAACACCACCAGCCCCCTGCAGTAGTGCTTGCACAACTGTGTGGTCCAAGGGCTACAGAAATCGAGATGGGCACCGCCCCTATGCTCTGCACAGAGTGGAACGGGACCTTTTTTACTATGCTAAGTTTTGTCAGTAGACTTGTACTTTCCTGATATTCCTTTTTGCCTGTTGTTCCAGGTTCCCTGAGACTGCCACTGCCATCGCTTATGAACAACAGGGGTTCTTTGAGCAGGCTCAGACCACATATGAAGGGGTAAGTAACACTGCTTTGTGAATTGTAGAGTGGCTCAAGTTTTTCTTTGGATTTGTATATGGGTTGAGATTTGTGTGTACATAAAAACATAAAAACAAAGTTGTACAAGTTTTGTATGTCTTGATCGCAGCCTGTTTTCACTGGTTCTTTTTGGGGAGTTTGCCTTTATTTGTTTATTTATTCAGAATTTGCCTGGCTTATTGTGACTAACAAGAGTTATTGTCCATTCATTTCAATCATTATTATAAATGCCAGTATTTCTAAGTGCCTGACATTTGTATGTTTCAGGCGATGACAAAGGCCAGACAGGACCACAACAGCAGCTCAGCTGCACCAAACATCATCCCTGAGTACAGACTGTGGGAGGACCATTGGATCAGGTAACCCTCAACCTGTAACCCTTAACCTTTAAACCTTAACCTCTAACCTACAAACTCTAACTCTAACCCTCTAATCCTGATGACCCAACATCATCGCTGAGTACAGACTGTGGGAGGACCATTGGATCAAGTCAGGCTTAACCCTAAACCTATAACCCTTGACCTCTGACCTGTAACCTCTAACCCTGACCTGACATCATCCCTCAGTACAGATAGTGGAAGGTCACATAAGCATTTGTAGTGCATGTTCATGCATGTATGTGAAAGGAAAGGGTAAAAATGACTTTTTGTCATTTTGTATTCACTGTACCTTAGCCTATGGAACACGGGTCCTTGAAGATTTCTCTGTCCCTCCTCAGGTGTTCTAAGGAGCTGAACCAGTGGGACCTCCTGATGGAGTATGGCTCCTCCAAGGCCCACCCGAACCCTCACCTTGTGCTGGAGTCAGCCTGGAGGGTGCCTAACTGGGCCTCCATGAAGGATGCTCTGGTGCAGGTCAGTACTCTTAGTTACTTTTACCTTCACAGAAGGAATACATAATTGTTTTTAATCTGTTTCAGTCTTCTTTTTCTCCAAACAAATAAGGTCAATGACCTGGACCAGATGTCAGTCACCATGGTAACTAGTGCTGTAGCAGACTCCCTGTGGTCTTGGATTACATTATGTAGCAAGTGGTAGAACAAGTTGGAGGGGCTGGTCACCATATATATGAGCAGTAGTTTGTTAGGCTAGAGCATGTAAAGGTAGACATTATGCATATCTGCTTTGCAAATGTTACCTTTCTAGTTTAACATACAAGTTCTTAGTCTCATGAAACTGTGCTACTGGAAAGGGCCACAGTCCATGGGACAAGACATTAAACTTTGGTCTGCTGTTCATTGTGCTTGTCAAAAAATGAGAATTTCAGTGACTCTTACATACTGTATATTAAAGTCTGCCTTCTCTGTCACAACCAGTGGAAGATTAGCTCAATTGTTCATTGAGTTCATTTGACCAAACTGGTTTGAGATTTTCCAACTGTATTGTTATTGTCACCCCTTGGGGCTCCTGACACACAGTTGTTGGCACTGCTACATGTACAGGTGGAACAGAGCTGCCCCAAGGAGATGGCATGGAAAGTCAACATGTACCGCGGCTACATCGCTATCTGTCATCCTGAGGAACATCACCTAAACCTGGTAAGAATCTCTAGCCTTGTAGATTTTAAGTGTAGATTTAGTAGTATCCAGTCTTTGATGATACTGCTGTGGGGGTCCCTGAACAAGGGCTGGGCAGCAGTACTAGTGGCTATAGTTTGTTGACAGAATGCGTTTGAGAAAGACTTTTGGTTGACAATAGAAATCCTTCAGTGCAGCCTTTTGTTCTCAGAGTGCATTTGAAGACTTTAGAGTTTTGTGCAGATATTTAAAAAAAACATGTATGGTGATAACTCATAAGTTTGTGTTTTTTTTTTCAGATTGAGCGTTTGGTGGAAATGTCGAGCAGTCAGTCTATCAAGGAGTGGAGAAGACTTCCTCTCATTGTGGCCAACATTCATGTTCCACTGTTACAGGTAAGGGTTGGGTGGGTTGCTCAGCTGTGTGTGTGATTGTGTGTGTGTATGTGTGTGTATGTATGTGTGTGTGTGATTGTGTGTGTGTGTGATTGTGTGTGTGTGTGTGTGTGTGTATGTGTGTGTGTGTGTGTGTGATTGTGTGTGTGTGTGTGATTGTGTGTGTGATTGTGTGTGTGTGTGTGTGTTTGTGTGTGTGTGCCTATGTGTGTGTGTGTGTGTGATTGTGTGTGTGTGTGTGTGTGTATGTGTGCCTATGTGTGTGTGTGTGTATGTGTGTGTGTGTGTGTGTGTGTGTGTGTGTGTGTGTGTGTGTGTTAGCTGGGTGTGTGATGATGTGGGTTACTATAACGTGGGTGTTTCTCCCCCTGACTAGGCTGCCCAGCAGGTTATTGAGCTGCAAGAAGCCTCCCAGATCCACACTGGTCTGCAGCCGGCAAACATCGGCAGAAACTCCTCCCTACACGACATGAAGGCCATCGTCAAGACTTGGAGGTGAGCAACAACTCAAATCTCTGCTGTCACAAGTAGACATAGCTAATCCTATTTAATATATTGGTTGTCTGATTGTAACACTCTCAAGTTTCTGTGCTGAAATCCCTTCTGTTGCAAGTAAACTTAACTTGGAGAATATTATTGAAAATCCTAGACTTTCATTATTATAAAATCTTGACATTGATATCCATGGAGACTTTCTGTGCTCAAATCTCTGCTGTTAAAAGTAGACAGAAGGCTACTCGTACTAAATTAATCGGTTGTAAAAAAATATGCTCACCTGGAAAAACATACTGATAAAGCCTGAGGATCAGATTTATGCCTGGGTTGACTCAGTTTTCATCTTTTTAGTATGCTAATGAACTCAGCTGTAGTTAAGTATTGACATTGATATTCCTAGGGCTTGTGAATTATAAACTCCTCTCTGCTCCTGCAGAAACCGTCTGCCCCTGATCGCAGACGACCTGTCCCACTGGAGCGACATCTTCATGTGGAGACATCACCACTACAACGCCATCGTCTCCGCTTACGAGGGGCACGTGCAGCATGACCCGGTAGGTTACCATGGAAAATTGTCTGTTACCATGGTAACGTCTGATACCATAGAACCATCTGTTACCATAGAAACATGTTACCATGGATTTGAAACAGATTTATACCACTATTTACTGTAATGACATTGTATCTGCTTATGAGAGGCTATGTTCAGCACTACCTAGTTAAATCTCCATGGAAACATGTCTGTTGCCATGGAAACATGTTACCATGGAAACATCTGTTACCATAGCAACATGTTACCATAGCAACATGTTACCATAGCAACATGTTACCATAGAAACATGTTACCAGAGCAACATGTTGCCATAGTAGCATGTTACCATAGCAACTTGTTACCATAGCAACATGTTACCAGAACAACATGTTACCATAGCAACATGTTACCATAGCAACATGTTACCATAGCAACATGTTACCATAGCAACATGTTACCATAGAAATATGTTTCCATATAACCATCATGTCTGTTGCCATGGAAACATGTCAGGAAGGAAACATGTTACCAGATAGAAATATGTTACCACAAAAGAAAACCACAATACAGTACGTATATTAGCCCGAGGGCTAATTGCAGGTACAAACTACATGTAGGAAAAAGGAAATACATGTACAATGGTATGAGAGACTAACATTATACAACATTTTTCTGCTCTTACAGCAAAGCTCGAACCACTCGATGCTGGGGGTGCACGCGTCGGCACATTCCATTATCCACTACAGGGGTGTCCCTAACATGTCTGTAATGTTTGTCCCTACAGCAAAGCTCAAACCACTCGATGCTGGGGGTGCACGCCTCGGCACATTCCATTATCCACTACGGGAAGATCGCCCGTAAGCATGGCCTGATCGGGACCTGCCTGGACTCTCTCAGCAGGTGGGTGATCTGTCTGTTTGTGTTAGATTCAGTAAGACAAGTGTTACTTCTCGTGTGAGGTAACATGCACTTCCTTCAGAGTCTGCCAGAGGGCACTGCAGCAATGACAGTACAGTGGCCAAGTTTTTGTTCCTCAGACTATAGGCTTTGCCTAAACTTTTCCGCGTATGTAAAAATCTTGAGCTCTTTTATGTTGTCAAGATATCTGTATATTCCAAACTCTTTAGGTACTTAGAAGTTATACTACATATACAGGTTCTGTCATTTGGTTGCTGGATACCTGATTGATCCTTTTTTGCCTAGTTACCGGACTGTTTTACGTTCTGCTGTTGCCTGATTTCCTGACTATTCTGTGTTCTTTGCCAGGATACCTATATGTTCTGTTGTTGCCTAGTTATCCGAATGTTCTTTGTTCTGTTATTACCTACATTGTAGTTAACTGACTGTTCTGTTATTGCCTAGTTAACTGACTGTTCTATGTTCTTTCGTTGCTAGGATACACACCATCCCCAGCGTTCCCATCGTCGACTGTTTCCAGAAGATCCGCCAGCAGGTCAAGTGTTACCTGCAGATGTCAGGGGTCATGGGTCGCAACGAGTGCATGCAGGTAGGTCACATGTCAAGGGTCAGGGGTTGTTGCTTGACTGAATGAGTACCAACAACAAGAAGTGTGTGTGTGTGTGTGTGTGTGTGTGTGTGTGTGTGTGTGTGTGTGTGTGTGTGTGTGTGTGTGTGTGTGTGTAGTGTGTGCTAGTGTGTGTGTGTGTGTGTGTGTGTGTGTGTGTGTGTGTGTGTGTGTGTGTGTGTGTGTATGTGTGTGTATGAGTATGTGTGTGAGTATGCATACATACATGTATGTTAGCAGTCATTGTTGGATGCCATGTACCGTTGTACAACATGGGTGCTGTCCCAAGTGCTGAAATTGGTGAGTTTCTGTACACACCAAATACAACGGATAGACCGCAAACTATCTGTAACTTTCCGCAAACTCAGTTACTGAACATAAATTAAATGCTTGCTGTAGTAGTTGAACAGTGTTGAGTGTATGTGTGTGTGCTTGCATACAGACATATATGTTAGCATTCCGGTAATCGGTTAGCTTAGTGAGTCCTGTTGCTGAATTGTTCATGTTCGCTACAGGAGAAAACCATGTTTAAGCCCAGCTTAATTGCTTGGTATCTAATCGTGGCCCTGCCTGGGGTTTAAGTGTATGGAGGTAAAAGCCTTGCGGTGTGCCTGCGCATACATGCATGTGGGATGTGCGTTAAGTGGTGGTGACACCTGAAAGTTGCCTATTTTTGTCAGAATTTCATGAAAAAGGTGTCAAATGATTCGTAACATATAACCTCTTCTTTCCTGGCAGCATTAAACCATAGTTTACTGTTGCTTATAATAAATCAGAGGAAACCTCAACTTCTTTACCAACTTCCAAATCATCATTCAAACCATGTGTAGCCCTTTGCCAAGACCCCGTTACCCAAAATATGGATCAGAGTTCTGCTTAACTATATCAAAGGAAAGTCCCACGGAAGAGCAACAGTGCTTCCTCTCATAGGTGTTTTTAGGATTCAATTTAGTGAAAGAAAACAGGAAATTCTACCATTTTTTCCTTATAAAAAATCAGAGTAACGCTCAACTGCTTTACCAACTTTCAAATCATCATTCAAACCATGAGTGGCCCTTTGCCAAGAATATGGATCAGAGTTCCGCTTAAGTACATCAAAGGAAAGTCCCACGGAAGAGCGGTTACAGAAGACAGGAGTTAAACACTGTAATTACATGAATGATGCACTAACATGTCTCTCCTGGCCTAACCTATTACTAACACTGCTGAATGCACATCTCACAGGCATGTATGCACACCCTATTGGGCACTTACAACTGCACAAAAACACAGGAACATGACATGAAGGAACACTTTAAAATAAATCAGCAAAGTATTCTCCAATTTGATTTTTAGAAGTTAGATGGTATTATCCCAAATGGATTTTTGTGGATAGAAAATCAAAGTAAGTGTACGCTTTTCCTTTTGAAAATTAGGTGGTTTACATGTTGAGAAAATTTGTGTTGAATTATTTCGTAGTCAGACAGGCTTATCTTCACTTACATCTGGCTTAACATGTCTCACAAGGAGATTTGGTCATTATCTTTGTTTTTCATCCATCATGGTATTATGACAATGATTTTTATGATGATCAATGTCATTAGTTAAATCAATCTCTTAACAAAAGTCCCAGGAGAAAAAGTTGGAGGAATCCTATAGAATATGAGGAGAATGGAATATGTGAAGATTCTGTGGAATTTTAGGCACATCAGATGGCCTCATATATCTGTACTGCTATGTACATTCATTCATTCATTTGTATGTACTGCGCTTATTGTGGATGTTACCTGAAATCTGGTCTGACTCTTCAAAGAATTTTTACCTGGATGTCTTAATATTATTAATAACCTTCATTGACATATACTGTACTTGTCAGTACATGTACTAAATTAAAGATACACAAGTTAGCTGGATAAGTTGCAGTTATCTTGCATTGAAATCTTGCATTGAAGAGGAAAAATTTCTCAGGAACCTTGAAAGTTCATTGACACAGACTTAAGACATGAAGTTAAGATGTACAATGTACAGATGGTGATGTCTAATGCAGACAAACTTCTTGCCAGATGTCTTGGCATTGTCTTAGACTCTCAAGGGCCCTTTAGGTAGACATAGAGTCGGGAAGGATTCTGTCAAGAGGGACCTGTGAGATTTTGTTAACCTTAAGCCTGCCAAGGTAGTTGTTTGGTAGCAGATTTGTATTTGTTATGGGGTTAGGCAGCAGGGAGAAGGTTAACTTTCTCAAGGTTGTAACAGTTAATGTTGGTGATGTGGATAGCTCGTTTAGAGTAATGAATAATTGTTATCTAAATTGGAAAAATTGCACCACAGGAAGTTATAAGTGCTTTCTGCAGCACAAAAGTCTAAACATAAAAAGTTCCCACACTGAACTCAATAGTCCGTCATGCTATGCAAAAACAAGATAGCCTTGTTGATCATTACAAATGCAGGAAGTCCAATATTATCGTGCCCAACATAAGAAGATAATAGTCACATGTACATGCAAGGGTCCTATATCATACAATCGTCTATAAAAACCTTCCTTCAAGCCTTGCAAACAAAAGTTCCCATACTGAGAGAAGATACCATAGCCTATAGTTGACAAATAGTGCAGAAAGTCCAATGTTATAATAATGCCCAACATAAAAAGATAACACAGTCACATGTAAGGGTCCAATATCTTTGTTACAGTCATCTATAAAAACCTTCCCTTCATCACTTACTTCAAGTCTAGCAAACAAAAAGTTCCCATACCGAACTCAATTATAGTAATGTATGCTTTAGAAAAGGAAGATACCATAAAGTATACTTGGTCAACTATAGGAAGTCCAATGCTATCATACCCTTCATAACACAGATAACACTGTCACATGTAAGGGTCCAATATCTTTGCTGCAATCATCTATAAAAACCTTCCCTTCAAGTCTTGCTAACAAAAGTTCCCATATTGAACTCTGTAGTATTTCATGAGCTACAAAAAAGAAGATACGATAGCCTATGGTCAACCAAAATACAGGATGTCCAATGCTATCGTGCCCAAGATAACAGTCACATGTAAGGGTCTAGTATCTTTGTTACAATCATCCATAAAAATCCTCCCTGGTCCCAATACCCCATGATTGACAGCTTGTGTCACTCTTTGTGGCATCAGACAAGATCGCTACAGGGCCATGTCAAAGGTTATCACGACGGCCCTTGGTGAGGTCAGAGGTCGCCCATTAGACAGCGACCGCGCTCCCGATAGACCTGGGATTAACGGACACAACGATATCGATGTGCAAATTCTGGAGTGAGTGCAGATTCCAATAACAAAACCCAACCTCCATATTTGGTAAGACTCCTTGTTGTGTTGGACTTAGCCAGGCATTCAAGCTGGTATTGATGTACAAATCCCAGAAAAGGATTCCAGATTCCAGTAACAAACCCAGCTTCCATATTTGGTAATCCTGATGCAGCAGCAGATATAGAGTTTCTTATCCCGGAAGATGGGAGCAAATTCCGGGAAGAGATCCGGCTTTTGTACCGGTGAGCTGCAGATTTGCCTGGTATGGATTTTCAAATCCTGGAAAAGAAACTCAAATTCCAAGATAAATACCCGGAACCTTGGATAGTAAGTCGGAAAAAGGAGCTGGAATGGTGTCTAAATCCTGGAAAAGAAGCACAAATTCCGAGATAAATACCTGAATCCCTGATAGTAAGTATGGAAAAGCAGCTGGAATGGGGTCTAAATCCTGGAAAGAACAGAAAACTGTCCCGCATTTGTGTTTGGAATCATTCGGATTGACCTTCAAATCTAGGAACAGAAGTGCAGATTTCCGGCAAACTTTGCTTCTATATCATTGATCTGAAAGCATCAATCTTATGTCTCTTCCAGGGGTTCACACAAAAAAAGCTAGGGTCGGCAGTTTTTTCTAGGGTCGGTCGGGAAACAGGAAACACAACTGTTACAATTAACTGTACTTACACAACATTTCATCACTCAGGTGTCTGATCATGGAGCTAGCTAGAAAAGGTCCATCAGCTCAAAAAAAGCCTAGGGTCGGCAGTTTTTTTCTAGGGCCGGTCGGAAAACAGGAAACACAACATTTTTTTCCTAGACCTGATGGCCTCTGATGACACTGAGCACACACGAGTCCTCCCAGGGTACACACAGATATGATAACACATCACACACACTAAATCTTTAACGCGTTATCGACACAGCCAAGCCCGCCGGGAACCGAACCCACGACCTCACAACCAATCGTCGTAACTCACAATTCAATCACGGCCAGATCGCGGTGCATCTTTTCTCGACTGGGTGGTTTCATGGGATTTCTGTGCCTGATAGTTCTTAACCCTTGCTGGGTCAAGCCCAAAGATACTGATATCATTATTACAAGAGGACATGTTCTATGCATGACATCGTCAACTATGATTCCTGAATTTCAACTAGTACAAATGTAGATATATACTTAACAGACCAACATCATTACGAAGATAATAACAGGACATGTACTATACAATGTCATAATGTTTTGTATGTTCCCAAACTTTCCACTAGGCATATATCATTGCAGCTATGAAATGATAGATGCACTATACATGACGTTTCCTATGTCCCCTGACTTTCAACTAGATACAGATATCATATAGCTACAATGACAATATGATATGTATTTTATACCCATGTATGACATTTGCATTTTTCCTTTTAATAAGTACTTGTGGGACCTGTGGCATTTCTCTGAATCTAGTCTATGAAAGTGTATAAAGTGACTTTTTAGATGTTTGAAAAGTAGGTTGAAATGATGGAATGGTTTAGAAATAACTTATTTCAATGATAGACGGGTGATGTATCATGTCTGAGTAGGTTCAAGATGTTAGAATTGCCTGTGAAGAAGTTCTCTAAAGTGACCTTAAGCATTTGAAGAGTTAGTAGGAATTTGTAAAGAAATGATGGAATGGGTTGAAAATAAGTCTTGAACAAATGACTGAATTGGGACCAGTGCCATTTCTACAAGTCTAGTCTGCGAAGAAAAGTATGTGGAATGACTTTAAATGTTGGGAAAGTTAGACATTTGTAAAGAAATGATGGAAGGGGTTTAAAATGACTTTCTTCCATGCCAGAATGGGTAATGAATCATGTTGGACTAGGTTCAAGTCTGTCCATGTCTGAATTGTCTGTGAAGAAGGTCTCTAAAATGAAGATTATGCATACATTTTTTGCCTGGCTTCTGTCAACCTTCTATAATATAGCAAATATGTTTAAAATAAAAGAGGACACAAACAACTCCTTAAGGCCTGAAGCTTTGTCTGCCTCATTTTCCAACTTTCCAGAGGACCATCTTGCAGGCTGAACATCAAACTTGTAACTAGATGGACCCATCAGTTACTGTAGGTAATACATACATAGCCTAACTTCCTGTCAACCTACCACAGGAAATAGCTTTGCTTCCTCCTTGTAAGACAAACTGTTATTCCTTAAAGACACTGAGGCACCTGAAGCACTATGATAAAGGTACAAGATGGCGGCGGCAGACAGACCTCCAGGCACGATGATCGTCTTGTCTTCTTGTCTTGTAAGTCTGTGTCTCAGGCAAGTTAAGAAGTCTTATAATTCAACCCTGTTCCTCGGGGTAAATTCCCTGCCACTACATGGAAGGTTGACAGAAGTCAGGCTATGTACATGATTGTATGCATTATCTTCAATCAGAAGAGTTTGTCTAGTTACAAGTTTCAGTAATGTACAGCCTAGAAAATGGGACTCTAGAAAGTAAGAAAATATTAAGGTTGACAGAGCTTCAGGTTTTGGGAATCTTGTATGTCCCTATTTATTTTGAAAATAAGGTATACAGAGCCTTGGGCATTCCATCTTACATGAACCATGTTATCAGAAAGTAGAATCATCAGATTCTGATGGGTTCCTCTAGTTACAAGTTCTATAATGTACAGTCTTCAGAAGGGTAGTTGCGAAAGTTGGAAAATATGGCAGACAGAGCTTGAGGCCTTTATGAGTCTTTCATGTGTCTTCTTCAGTAGACACCCTGGCAGCCCAGTTGCCTCCCTAAGTTCTGGCCACAGGGTTTGTGCATCATACATCACAGCTGTCCAACCTGTAAGGGATACATTTGTCTTGCTGGGTTCATGTCCAATGTTTGTTGTAGTGATGTTGGAAGGATGTTTTTTTTTTAGATATTTTGCATTCGAAGATTGGGACAGGGGCAAGGAGTCTGGCTTGTCTTGTCTTGTCTTGTCTTAAGGGACAGAGAAAAGAAAGTTGTCTCCCAAAGCAGTGGCCACAGGGTCTGGTTAACATCATAGATCACAGCTGTCCAACCTGCAAGGGATACATTTGTCTTGCTGGGTTCATGTCCAATGTATGTTCTAGTGATGTTGGCAGATTTTTTTTAGATATTTTACATGTGAAGATTGGTACAGGGACTTACCCTCATGATTTTATCCCTTTTCTATTGTTGAATAAAACATTCCTTCACACAAGATTCAGACCTTGACCAATGTTTTAACCAATGTTCTCTGCAAATGTTTTGCCAAAGCTCAGACAGGAAACCCAAAAGTCATTCCTCCTTATAATTTGACCCTCATTTCTATTGAATGCTGTTGAAGAATTTCTGTAAATATTTTGCCACAGGGCAGACACATAACCCAAAACTCTTTTTAATATCCAGGGACTTATCCTTAATTGACACCATTTTCTGTTGAATAAAACATTCCTTATCAATTTCTACTGAGAACATTTGGACCATGACCAGTATTTAAGCCAATGTTCTTTGTAAATGTTTAGCGGAAGGGTGACCAAAGGCATAACTGATACAATTAGTCAAATTGAATGCATGTTCTTATGTAACGTATTCCCCTGTAGGTAGGAGGAATATATTATCTCTACCCCATTAATTCACCACTTACAACCCTGGAGGGACTGTCGGAGGATCCACTCCGTAAAGGTCAGGTCAAAGGGCACGGCTACATCCCCAAAGGTCGTGTCAAAGGTCAGCGCAGCAATCTTGGCAGGTTGCCATGAGGCATGGTGTGTCACAGTGGGGCTGTTTTTCACTCTGTCTCTGATGGGTGCCATGTAAACAACTTATTTATAGATCATGTCTCTGTGTCCTGTATACAGTGCACAATGTCTGTTCAGGGATCAAAATGCATTTTTGGGAATACATGTACTACTAGGTGCACTGGTGCACCACAACTAAAACATTGGGTGCACAAAAAAGTTTTTGGGTGCACCATGTAAAATAATTTAAATTTAGAAAAATGTCAGCAAAAACTGATTATATTTCATTTCTAAAGAACAGCACTACAACAGTGATTCCTGACATTTACTAAATATACTGTAAATGCATTTTTATTCGTCAGGGATTTAACTTCGCTGTTTTCGCGAAGAGCCTTGCTTCGTGAAGTCATGTCCCTCGCGAACTGTTTACCGTATCGCTACACTCCCGTCTTCCAGGTTTCCATGTAACGTTACGTTTACGTTACTACTACCCATAGAGCCAAGTATAACTATATATCCGTATTGTCTCAGCAGAAATAGACACAAATAAAAGTAGACCTGTCCAGTTCTTCAAGAAATAGAATATTTCTGCGCTATTGCTGAGTATCAGAATTATTTATACTGATAAAAATTATTTTATGAGACACCGAATCCAGTGTCAGGCCATGTCAACTGCGTATAAGAAATCTTAGCGTGCACGTCGCGGGGCCGCTTGCGACAGGAATACGGCTAAAATGCAGGCACATCCACAAATATTTTGATCAAAAACATAATTGCTGGGATCTGAAATGTTACTGGGTTCTCCTTAGCGGGAGTTGTATTTTGTTTTGGTTGGTAAAACGGAGGGTAAAAATGCTAAAAATTTAGCGTGGGTACGACGAACCCACGCCGAGGCACGCCGAGGTCCGTATACTTCCGGTTTGCAAAATCACGCCGAAAACACCAAAAATCCCCATAGAAATATACATTTTCCCGAAAGATTCTTGGAACTATGCATTCCTTCACTAGAAGATCGATGTGTAGTTGTGGAAAAAGCGTTGTAGCGCTTATATTAAAACAAAGAAAATTTGTTTACATCGCGTCGGCCCGCTTGTATGTTACCGCGGCGAGCTGCTCCGACTGACGCACAACCAATCAGAGACGCGAAATGCGGACACGTGACGCGAGATTTGCATACCGTCAAAATTTATGCAGCTAGCTGAGAAAGCCAGGAGCGGGGCATGAAACTAATTTTTGTGTCAAATCAGCGCCGTATTTCAAGAGATAAATGCCGGGAAACAAGATTTTCCTGCTTTTGAAAATGTATTTTACGAGTTCATCTTTGAATATCCGAGTAAAAATCTAACCGTTCGATGCCTGGTCCTTCGGTACGATACAGATCCCGTGTGATTCTCAGCACGAGCCATCAGTTCGGTATGAATTTTTAACTGCAACCAAATCACTGTTACTCTGTACTAAGTAGCGTTTTGTTAAAAGATTCCATAGACGGCGATTTTGTGTGACAAAAGAAAAATATTGGGACTTTATTATTATCAAATATGGGGGATTTCCGGGGCCGGGTAAACCCATGAAAGGGGGGGGGGCGGAAGTCGGCATTCCCTTTTGTATTTGGTTCTGCTGTATAGCGAACTAAAATCCCTCGCGAACTCTCTATTTGCTCCGCTGCGCGAAATTTAGTCCTCGCGAACATAAATGCATTTACAGTATGCGTTACATTATCTATCATTGTCATTTCTGTGAATTCCTTAAAAACATCTACTGTTAGTTTGTGTAACATTACGTAGTGCTACAATCTGCGTAAAAAAAGTGGGCTTCATTACGTGTTATT
>NW_017804609.1:1025363-1052616 GCF_001625305.1 Branchiostoma belcheri | reverse complement strand
GAGGGAGGGGGGCGGAAGTCGGCATTCCCTTTTGTATTTGGTTCTGCTGTATAGCGAACTAAAATCCCTCGCGAACTCTCTATTTGCTCCGCTGCGCGAAATTTAGTCCTCGCGAACATAAATGCATTTACAGTAGATATTGAATATTTTGTATACTAGTATACATTTAACATCTTTACATAATGTAAACCTACAAAAATATTTTGCACCAGTGCACCCACAGAAAAAAATGGGTGCACAGCTCCAAATTTGGGTGCACTAAGGTGCACATGCACCTGGTATTTCCATCCCTGATGTCTCTGTGTCCTGTATTCAGTGTGCAATGTTAGCTGCTCTGTTTGGCTGCACCATTGGTAAATGTTATCTGCTTTGACGGAATGAGAAGTCTTCAGTAAAACACTCTTCATTCTTCTTCAAGATGCATGCATGTCCCTTATCTTTCCTGATAACCTGTCCCTGCTCCATGATTAGATGTCCTTTAGCTGTCATGCTGACACCCAGGCTGACTCCTCTGCCATCTGCCTGTCCAACCTACCGTCCCCTGCATCCCTGAACCGTGACTCACCTCACTCCATATCAGCTCTTCTCATCTCTACATCATCTATCTTCACATGCACAGCTGACAGATGGCATTTCTGTGGGCATTCAGTCATGTCATTCTGTCGTCTTCTTTTGTGACACCATGTCTGCACATTTTCTCTCGCCTTCATAAGCTACATGTACAAGGATCTATTTCGACTTCATACAAGATTGACAGTTGACAGATAGTATTTCTGTAGGCATTCAGTCATGTTGAGCTGTCATCATCTTTTGTGGCACCTAGCCTGTGTCTGCACATTTAAGTATGACGTTGTCATCTTCTTCTTTGACACCCATGTCTACATAGGATCCTTTTCGACTTCATACAAGATTGACTTGATCATTTCTACTTCTTTGCCTTCACCCAACTCCATCCATTTTTGCATGCAAAACTGACAAATATTTATGATATTCTGTGGTCACTCAGTCATGTTAGCTGTCTTCTCCTTTTGTGACACCCATGTCTATGCATTTCCTATCACCTTCATAAGCTACAAAGATCTTTTTCTACCCTATACGAGATTGACTGTTGACAAATGATATTTTTGTGGTCGTTCAGTCATGTTAGCTGTCTCCTTCTATTGTGTCTTCACAATTTCTATCTCCATCTTTAGTCACAGGGATCTTTTCCTACCTTGTACAAGATTGACATCATGATAATGATGTGTGCTTTTCTGTTACATTTGTATTAGCATTTCTGTACGTTTTTTACCTGTAGCAGCTGACAGCCATCATTTCCAGTCACATTCTTCTGTAGCCTTTTCATTTCCTCATGCTCTGGAAAACATGACGTCTGTATCTTCCCTTTAGCTAATAATAATAAATGGTTTTTATTGTCCAAACAGTACCCATGCAGTCGCAGCCTTACGGCTGAATTGATGCAGGGCATCACACAATAATCAATACAAATCACAACAATTACAACATTCAAATAATACAAATGATACACACAGTCGCAAGGGTCTGTGCGGCTGCCATTCGGCGCCACAAGATGACCTCAATACGACTTTCCCCAACCGAAGTTAGGTACCCATTCACACCTGGGTGGAGTGAGGAAATTCGTGTAAAGTGCCTTTCCCAAGGGCACAACGTCGAGGCGCATGTTCAGACATGTACCAGGTACGACTCGGAATCGAACCCGGGTCTACCGGTTCACAGTCTATTGTTCTAACCACTACACCACCCGACGCCATCTTCCCTTGCTTGTTGTCATAACAGATGACAGTTAATACTCATGCCAGCACCTTTTGTAACCTTCCTCGGTAGCCTTCTCCACATCTGGTCCTGAACAGTAATACCTTTTCCCAACAGCAAGTTTCCTGATACCATCAGTTGCTAACATGCTCACAGTTGACAGTTGGTATTTCAGGAGTTGTGGGGACATTTTTAGCTGCCAGATTTCTTTAGAGCCATTCTATACTGTAGTGTCCATGTGAATCTGGTGTAAGTCATACTGATAATGTCAAACTTTATAACGTGAAATATGGTTTCAGTTTTACACAAGAAAACTGTTACTCAAGTAGTTGGATAGATCTATCCAGTTGCTTGAGTAACTGTTTTCTAGTGTATCTTATTACCTGGATGTCTAGCCTTCATCAATGATTTCAGTTTTAGTTTTAGCAGGTTTTTGAAACAGATACCAGCTAGGAGTGCCATAAATTTTTAAAGAACATCATTGTGAAAATCTCAGAAACTTTCAAAGGGATTATCATGCTACAAATCAAATACTACATTGTAGTTCTGTCTATAATTCTAAACCAATGTTGGATAAAACTTTATATGTACCTGTCATACTACAGTACAGATCGCGGGATAAGCATCATCGGGATTCGGGATTTTGCGGGAGATCCCGCGGGAGTTTGCGGGATATCACGCGGGAGACTGCGGGATATCCCGCGGGAGTTTGCGGGATATCACGCGGGAGATTGCGGGATATCCCGCGGTATTCTTTCGGGAGGCCTGTCGTGTCCCGCGTACCGCGTAGCGAAAAAACTTGGTGCGAGACCCCGAAGTCTGCCGCGGCTCGGAACGGCGATGGCGGCGTGTCAAATGTTTATTTTTACGTCCTGCCGGGCGATCTGTGCCGGGCCGATGGAGTCTGACGCCAGTCAACTTTGCTACAATTTTGCTACAATTTTGATGGTGTTGAAGCATAGGAATGTACGAAAATAATGTGTTAGGGTGTTTCTCACGCGGTCATAGTTATTATAAAACTGCTACTTTTTTTTCAAAGCTATTGTTCAGCGCAAACTTTAACTTTAAGAAACTACCGTGAATGAATACAATGTAACGTGTAGTAATCCCTCCGTCTCCGGTAAATTCGGCAAGATTGTTACCAAGAAATAAAAATTATGAGGCGTACCGGCAGTAGTTTGTGGTTGTGTTTCATAATCTTGTAGCTGTTGTCTTCTCATGGGTAGCTTGCGTCAAGAGGTCTCCGTATTAGTATTAAGAATTGCGACAATTAAAAGTTTGCCCATCAAAATCCCGGGGCGTGCGTCTCCCCCTCCCCAAAAACTCTTGCATCAACAACGACCATGTCCATAATTAATTTTGATAGATTGCTATCACCCTGAAAGCAAGTACTTCCACGCGGCTGGCAAAGTTTCTTTCGGTAGGAAAACATTCTACTTCTGTCAGCTACGGGGTCAGCCAACTAGATGAAAACGGAGTCGATTTTTAACAGAACAACGCTATAAACTTAGCGCACGCCCAAGACACGGGAGAACCCGAAAAATAAATAAACACGGGAGAACCCGAACTAAACGTGTTTATGCAAAATTTGACGCAAATCAATTCGTTCTCAGACCATAAAACTTGAAATTCACTCGGTACACTCCGTGGAACTAGCCTCCTCACATGTGAAAAACGTTGTTTTGGGATGAAATTGGGATATAAGAAAATTACAATGCCGCATGCCGGCCGTGCAAGGCGGAAAAAGAAGCTACAATCCGACGTACGTATAACAATCGTCAGGCGGTGTTTCTTTGGGGCGGCGCATCTGACTCAACTCTTTGAATTCGCGGCCCGGCTGGTGGGCGGGTCCCCATCTGCGCGCTGTGATTGGCGCGCCAGAACGCCACGTGGTCAGGCGGCGCCGGGGAGTCTGCCAGCGCCGCCGCCGCTGCTGGCGACGTGCGGTTTCTATGGCGACGCGGCGTGGGAACGCCCGGCCCAACACTGGGGGTCTGCATGCCCTTTTTCGTAAGGCGTAATCAGGCGTTTTTTTATTCATTGTCTTCGTAAACCGAAGGCAACCTTCCCAAAAATCAACGTAATTCGTAATCAGTACATTAGCCGCAAAGCGTAAAAGTCGTAATCAGCTATGAAACTTTAACTTTATAGCGTAATTCGTAATCAGTAACCCCCATGCAGGCCCTGAACACTGCGTGGCGCACGAAATGTATCAAAGTTTGAGGCGTAAAGAACTCTTGAATTATGCTTCGCCCCCTTGTTTTACACAATGTTTAATCTCTCTTCCGTAACTCCATACGTCAACCTCCCCTATCTAGGAGAAAAATAAAGAACTCGAGTGGCGATTTGGCACGTCGATGCGTTAGATTTTTTTAAAAATTACATGTATATCTGAAATAGCGCAGGTCGGGTGACATCAAAATAAAGCCGTCCACGTCGCAAGGCCGGACACAAAACTTGTTCAAGAAGGTTGTATTACTTTGTTATCGTTCTGTACCTTATTAAGCCACCAGATTTCCGATATTAAAAAAAAGAAATGTTTGGTTAAAAATACTATTTGCTCTACTGTTATTTGCATGCATTGAAAACATACTAAAACATGCACGCATCGTCTGCGTAAAAATCTGTAGTCAACGCGGTTCAACTTCAAGTAACAGCGGCGCCGGCCCTTCGGAAACCTAAAGTCTCACACCGAAGATCGGGGTTGCGGGAGAGGATTTCGTACCGCGGGATATCCCGATAAATCCCGCAGGAGATCCCGCAAACTCCCGCAGGAGATCCCGCAAACTCCCGCGGGAGATCCCGCAAACTCCCGCGTGATATCCCGCAAACTCCCGCGGGATCTCCCGCGGGACTTGATGCTTATCCCGAGATCTGTACTGTACATGGGTCCTGTCCCTAGTGCTGAAATTGGTGTGCTTCTGTACACACTATAGATAAAACAGACAGTTACAACTTTCTGCAAACTTACTGAACATAAAACTGTCTACCATAAACTAAAAGATGCATGAAGAACTCTCTGCTATTGGGATGGCTGAAAATTTTATGTCTTCAAGGACAAAGAAACTTGAAGAACTCATAAGAAAAAAGAACTCCTTAAGTGTTTGGCAGTGGCTTAGCCGAGACCTTGAAGTAGTAAAGATCGACTCTCGCATTGATTGTAGTACCTCAGGTCAAGACAACAATCACTGGAGCTATTTATTAGCTATAAAACCTGTGTTGAAGCAGATTGCTTCTGTCTGAGGCCTAGGAAAAAATGTTGTGTTTTCTGTTTCAGTACAAAAAAAATTAGGGTCAGTAGACTTTTTTTTTTACTTCTCTAGCTTCTATAGTAGTGGTCCAAGTAATATTTTCGATGTCAATGTTGGAAAACCGAATGTACAAAGGCCCAAGAAAAAAAATGTTGTGTTTCCTGTTTGTCGACTAACCCTAAAAAAACCTGTAGACCCTAGACTTTTCTTTCGGTGGATCCCTGCAAAGGGACAAATTTTTTTTGAGCTGATCAATCATTTCTAGCTTCATGATCTGATACCTGAATTATGAAACACTGTGAAAATTGGTTTTCTAACATTGACATTGAAAATAAAAGTGTCCTCATGCAAGATTTACATTTTTTAACTGTTTTCTATAAGTTAGATCACTAGAGATCGCCAAAGTCTACTAAAAAAAAGAGAAAGAACAAAGATAATCCCCACCTACCGACCCTAATTTTTTCAGGACTGAAACAAGAAACACAACATTTTTTTCTTAGGAGAGGATCCTGAAGAGGATTTAAACACAGAACTATTGAAGCGTGAGTTGTACAAGGGGGTTTTATTTGTGAGTTAAGAAGTGGGAATGGTCAGGAACAAGATTTTATGGGAGAAGGCAGCAGTTTTGGAAATGGAGAAGTATTGATCAAGTTTGTTAGGAAGGTTATAAATGTTTTTACCAATAGTTGGAAAGTCATTCTGAATAAAAAATAAGTTGTGAAAGTAAGTGGCACATATATGTTTCTGCAATTCCTAAAACAAAAGCAAAACTTGGAGAAAGTGTGTGATTTTTTCATCGCTTTTTCAAGCAAGTTGATTGTCCTGAGGAAATCCAATTCTCTCTGTGAATCTGTGTGATTTTTTTTCTTTTTCAAACAAGTTTGTGTAGGACTAAACAAATGACAGTGTTCCACCCTACAGCCCCTCCACGCTCCATGCAACTGTGTGACTTTATTTTTCTTGCTTCTTCAAACAACTTTTTCGAGGACTGAACAAACGAACCAACCAGCATTCCATGCTCCATGACTTCAGACATCTTCAGACGGATCCATAAGTGGCTAAGATTGGCCTGAGGAAATCCAATTCTGGCTAAGCCCCCATTTCCCCTCCTGCTGACCTCCAGCCTCAGGACTAACGACCAGCCGACATGGGAGCGCACAGGGAAGATTCACCAATTGGCCTTAAGAAATCAATCTGGACTGGACCAGAAAACTCAAATACTGCAGAAAGCTTTGAAGAGAGTAAAGAAACAAAACAGCTAAACTGCAAGAGCTTATATAAGTACTGCAAAAATCCTTAAGATGGCAAGAAAAGGTGTACAGTTTCTGCATGGGATAGCACAATGAAGATTCAGCAATTGGGCTTCAGAAATCAATTTGGACTCCACCACAACATGGAAGGTCTTTGACTTGTAGAAGGCACAAGGAACTTCTGGTCTGTTGAGTTCCTCCTGTAGCCATTCTCACTTAAGCTGGCAAACCTTTGAATTGCGGCGTTTGGAAACTTTAGTAAGAGGTTTCAATTGTATCTTGTTGAATGTATAGATGTAAGTTTCAGATGGCCTAAAGTTGTTGGAAGAAAAATTAGGCAGAGGTTTCTGTGAGATGCTTGAATGATTAGGTGGAAAATAACTCGAAAGATTGCCTAAAGGTGCTACAAGAATTGATGAATGATTAGGTTGGAATCACCCTTCTGGTCTGCTGGGTTCTTCCTGTAGTGAGGAATGTTTGTTTCCTGCAGTCGTGGAAGGCATTAATGCCCAGATTAAGTTACCATCGCCGGTGTCGGCTTTCAAGTCGCTGACTAATGATGTAATTTGAGAAGGATTTACTTCGCCGATGAGACTCTCTCTCCGCACGTCTCTCTCCAAGGTCAAGTGTAGCAGCCGGCAGGATCGGATTACAGACTGGGAGTGTTTAACTGGCAATGATCGGCACTAATGTGGTCTGTACAGCTGTCAATCACTGGGCATCACATGACCTAAGTGGCTCCTTATTGGTCAATAGATAGCTTTGAATTTGAATTTTCTTATCCACATTTGTGGAAGGATTGACACAGTTCTAAGAACTGTAGAACTGAATGTGCTAAGAACTGTAGAAGTGAGTCAGTGTACTTGTATGAACTTAGTAGGTTTCAGAGTTAGTAGAAGCTGCATTTATCATGCTTTAAGACTGGACAGGGAAGGCTTACAGGATCAGGGTTGGGAAAGGAACGTTTAGGGACCAATTTCCCACATCTAGGCTAGAGGGCTCCCACTGCAGTTCACATCCTGATGATAGGTGGAGCTGCTGCACAGCTGAGGGTTATGTATAAAACCCGCTTAGTGGCCTGCAGTTTTGTACTGAATATTGACAAGGAAACTTATGCTTATTAGATGCAACTTAACAAGAAAAGAAGAAGGATTTGATGAAGTGAGCTTTCATCCATGCCTCTAGTCAGAGCTTCCAAATTAATGATGGACAAACTCACTGAAAATTTGGGATGAGAGTGCACTTTTGTATATTCACACCCTGACAAATATTGATACCATGATCTCCCTGCAACTGGCCCAAAGCCACTGGTCACAGTATGTTAGTGGTCTTCCGTGGGTTTCCATAATGGGGCCAGATGATGATAGACCAGAAATGGACCGAAGTGTTCTCACTGCTGAGTGAAATAGATGTGTGTCAGTTTTAAACCAGAAACTAAGGCCACACCAATTTAATTTCTTGGTTAACGGGTTTTCGTAGAAAAATAATGGAGCGGGCGGGCGAAAAGAAAAAGAAAATAAAAACAGGCCTAGGCATCCTATTATGGCCCAAAGTGGTATGATAGAAGCCATGAAGTCAACACACCAGGCTGGTTCAAAATTTAAACAATGAATTTTGAACTTTTAATGATACCATTGCATTGAAAGATGGAATAACTGTAACAACTAGGAAGGAAAGGCCTGTTTTCAACTGTTCAAGGCAAAATATGAGCATTTTGCAGTTGATTCTGGATTTTTATTTTTATTTGCAAATCTGAAAAAAATGAAGCGGCGAATCCGTTAACCAAGAAATTAAATTGGTGTGGCCTAACTGAAAAACGAAAAGAAAACTTGTGCTTACTGGATGCATCTGAAGAAGAAAAAGACATGGCATTAATTTTGATGCAAAATTAGCTTTCACCCTTGCCTCTTAGTAGTCCATGTTAAATGATGACAATCATGGTTTCTGAGCAGTCTTTAGTATGATCCATACTTCTTAAATTCTGAGTGGCACAGTGAGGTAAAATTTGTCTGGTGCAGGTGATTTTCAGTGTTACCTCAACCAGTGCAGGTGTGCAGAAGTAAGGATTTTGAGACTGCATTTCTACAAATTCAGTCCGAAGCCACTGGTCACAGTACATGTACATTGGTGGTCCTTCTGTAATGGGGTCAAATGATGATAGACCAGAAATGTACTGAAGCGTTCTCACTGTTGAGTGAAACAGATGTGTGTCAGTTTTATACCGGACAGTTGGCGTGTGAAATGGCGTCCGTTCGCGACCTCCGCTGACCCCACATGTACCGCCAGGTCTTTTGCAAAGCGTAACAAATGGCGAGTGTCGGGGAAATTCAGGTCACCACGGCTGAGCGTTAAGTGGGAGAATTTATCTGTCAGACTGTGACTGACCACTGGAGTCACTGATTCTTGTCCAAATGAAAAGCAAAGTTGCAGTGCAACCTTTTTATTCCATAGCTAGGACTTTTGTTAGGTGTAAAAAATGACAACTGTCTGGAAATTTCAGGTCACCACGGCTGAGTGGGAGAATTTATCTGTCAGACTATGGAGAATCCAGTTCTCTAAAGAGAAAAAAAGTTGAAAAACAGCCATTTCTTTTGATGTCATAGCCTGTGTTTTGTTAACTGTAAGAAATGACACAATTGAGCAGAATTGAGGCCACCATGGTTGAACGTAGAGTGTTAGATTATATATGTCAGGCTGTGACTGAGGTCTGGATTCAAGTCAACCCATGCTCTATCTCCAAACATGCAAGTTCTGGATGGTTTACACAAGAAACATACAATCCTGTATCTTCAACTGTATTTCTGGTATAACGGCCTCTAGGTGCAACATACCAGCCATAAACCAGCAGTGAAGTTTGACTATTTTATATCCTCAGGCTCTTTATGACTTTTACATGTATATACTTGAAAACAGGGAAGATAGGGATGTGAAGAGAATCTTTAATTGGAAACCCAAAAAGAAAAGACCAGCCGGCAGGCCAAGAAAAAGATGGTTGGACCAGATCATTGAAATCACCAGAAGAGAAGAGCCAGACTTCCGAGTAGTTAAAGAAATAGCTGAAGATAGAACAGAGGGGAAAAGACTGACTAAGAGGCTGACAACTTACAGGCCTAAGGCCTAAAGGCGTCAGGGTGAGAAGGTGAGATACTTGAAAACACACATTGAAACACAGTCATATCTGTATCTGCATCTGTATTACCAGCCATAAACAAGTCCAGCAAAGTTTGAGAGTTTTACATTCCCTCTGCACAAAGGTCTTTAGAACTTCAGTACTCCACTCTACAGACATAAAACAACCGAGAGGTCAGCGTAAGGGTCAGGCAGTGCCTACTCATTATTCCCTATCTCCCAGATCCTGCTACAATCCTGCTCTTATCACTTCTGTCCTTCCCCAGAGTAAAGCTATCAAATACTCACATCCACTTGGGCTTACTGTAAATTCATTTTATTTTTTGCCGGGACTTACATGTAATTTTTTGTGTTTTTATGATTTTATTTATAATTATGTTTTTATACTCATTACTTCATATATCCTGTTCTTGCTACAATCCAGCTGTTATCACATCTCTCCTTCCCTGGAGTAAAGCTATCAACTACTCACATCGACTTGTGCCCACCGTAAATTTCATTTTTGCTGGAATTTAACTTTCTTGTTTTTTTTATGATGATTTTTAAGTGTAAGGCAGTGCCTACTCATTATTTCCTATCTCCTGTTCCTGCTACAATCCTGCTCTTATCACTTCTACCCTTCCCCAAAGTAAAGATATCAACAGCATCAACTTGCGCACACAGACTGTAAATTCATTTTATTTTTGCTGGGCTTTAATTTTCTTGTTGTTCTACTCATTACTCCCTATCTCCTGTTCCTGCTACAATCCAACCCTTATCACATCTACTCTTCCCTCGAGTAAAGCTATCAACTACTCACATCAAGTTGGGCACACTGTAAATTTATTTTAAGTTTGCTGAGGTTTAACGTTCTTGTTTTATTATTTTCGTCAAATCAGATGTATCTTGCTTTACTTGCTGGTAGCCATCCCCATGTGTGCAATATTATTGCAGATAGAAGTTCACTTTCTAGCCGTAATCTTGCCATGTGTACTGCCCGAGATCTATCTAATAGTATGTGACAAATGACTCCCAAGTTTTTAAAAGACTTTCCAAGTTCACAGCCTTTTGTTTTGTCTTCTTGAGCAGTTTAAGTTGTGTCATGTGTCAGTGTGCAGATAGAGACTGTGTTACAGTTCCCTTAGTTCCAATCTCAGCTTGTTCACTGCTCTAGATCTATCCCCATGACAAATGCCTTCCAGGTTTTGAAAGACTTCCCGAGTTTGTGGCCATTTCTTGTTGTCTTCTTGAGTGGTCTAAGTTGTGTTATGTGTAGGCAGTTAGTGTCCCCCCCCAGGTAGTGCAGTTTACAGTTACAGACAGTTACAGTTCTCTTAGTTCCAATCTTGGCTTGTTCACTGCTCTAGTCCCATGACGAATGCCTTCCATGTTATGAAAAGACTTGCTGAGTTTGAAGCCATTTCTTGTTGTCTTCTTGAGCAATCTAAGTTGAGTGATGTGTATATTGAGTGTCCCTCAGGATAGAAAGTTACAGTTCCCTTAGTCACAATCTCTTCTTGTTCACTGCTTTGTGATCCACAAGACAAATACCTAGTGCCAGGTTATTAAAAGACTTGCTGCCTGCACTAGACCATTACAGAGCTGTATCAGACTGGCCATTACATTTGTACATACTTGCCCAAACTGTGTAACATGACAAATGGGACTTATTTCAAGGCCAAGATGGTAGCTGTGATACAGGAAACTTCTGCCAGAGTTGGGCAGTGAACTGAATAGAAACTTCAAAGGAACATGTTTGATTACCTGGTTAGATTGGATCTGTTGCTGGAGTTATGCTTGTCTTTCATTTCTTTTTGTAGCATTCTGGACATCGTTCTAATGGTCTGTGTCTTTTTTTCTTCATGTAACAAACTGGTTTGGCTCTGAAACCTAGATAAAGGCTTTGATAGTGAAAGCTTCTTGGCAGAGTTTGGCAGCAAACAAGACAGTACTTTCCCCTTCTTAAGGAACATGGGTTAGATCAAATCTCAGGTTGAGACATCTGGCTTGTTTTTCATGTCTTTTTGTGGCATTCTGTACATCTTTCTAATGGTGTGTGTCTTTCTTTTTTCCTCATAACAAACTGGTTTCCTTGAAGTATGAGACTTAGATGAAGTCTTTGATAGTAGAAACTTTTGTCACTAAGAGCTGGAAAGTGCAGTTGTTTCATAGCTTATCACTCAGGTTGTCCAGCGTTCCATTCCCCAAGACTGTCTCTTGTGGGGACATGTAAAATGGACTACTGGCCAGATCTGGACATGTGAGTGGGAGGAAAGATGGATTGTAAGGTGTACCTTCTGGAAGTTTTCCCTTTTGGTGCATGCCCACGCTTTAATGTCTCCCTGCTATCTTTTATAACAGGAAGAAAGATGAATAATTATTGTATGGTGTACTGTTTTGAAATTTTCTTTTTTCATCGTGAGGCTTTAATGTAGTGTCCTTGCTATCTTTTATTGTAAGAAAAAAGATGACTTAGGTGTGCACTCTGGCTTAATGTACAATGTACTTTTCAGGCTATTACATATTAGACTAAGTAGCAGTGATATGATATATGAGTATGTCTTGAGAGGGATAAAGTTAAACTTGACCTTTAGCACACTTAAGCAGCCATTTGGCTACTGATTCTCTATAGTTAGGCACAGCCCAGAGCATCAATATTGGGTCAGAATGGGTCCTGCGGGTGTTGGATCCCAGACTGATATCTCCTGACCTAGGCCTGTGCCTGGGGACTACTGACCGGTTCTGATGTACTAAACCTGACAAGAAACTTAGGCAGTGTCTTCAGTAGTCCTGAAGGAACATTACAACATGGAATCTCCCTATACAAAGTCTTGATGATGTTCTGAATGATAATTAGGATGTTGGACCTCTTCAGATTGCCCTGTCAGATCTAGGCCATGTTTTCAAAAGTCTTAGATGAAAATTAAAATGCAAGAACCTCCTTGTACAAACTTTAAGTCTTGAGAAGACTTTCGGAAGAAGGAATCTCCTTATACAAAGTCTTGAGTTGGTTTTGACTTATGACATAGACCCTCCTCAGATTGCCTATTCAGATCTAACAACATCTTGAGAACTCTTGCAGAAAGGAAAATCCTAATATACAAAGTCTTCACATGGTTTTGACTGATAATTACGACGTTGGACTTCCTCAGATTGCCTAGTCAGATATATGGTTTGAGAAGTCTTGAACCCAAATCACAATGCAGGACATCCTTACACACAGTCTTCACGAGGTTTTGACCGATATATTACGATGTTGAATCCCCTCAGATTGCCCTGTCAGCTCTAATCTCCGTTCGGAGCCACGGTGTTTATTTAACTCGTTACCAGGTTTATTACCTGCTAAGCCGAAACCACGGCCTGCATGAGGCCTCATATAAAACACTTCTCCTGTGATTTGTGGGAGTCTCTCAGGCAAAAGGGAATAAAACATGGTGGGGATGAACCCAGAATAAAACTGGACTAAAGGATAAACTCATACCCAGACAAGGAAGACCATGTGAAGGTCTCCTTAGTAGCCTTGTTGACGACTGAAAACTGCATCTAAGTCACAACTCGAGTCTTGGGTACTAAAACATCTTAGAGACTTACATGTGTAGCAAAAATAAATGAAGATGGATTGAACTGTACAGAGACATACACTGATTTGGTCTGTCAATTGTAGTTTAGAGTTTGTCTACTGCTAATTTACAGCCAAGAACAGTTATGTATAAAGGATAGACTGGGTCTGACATAATTTTCAAGAGTTCTTCTCATTCAGATTCCTGTCCCAAACGCAGTATAATGACTTGGGAGACCTATTTTGTGCTGGGAACTGTGTCTGTGCTAAGAACTAAGTCTTCCTGATCTTTTTGCAACAATCCGTGCTAAAAAAAGAAATCATCCTTAGCAACCATGGCCTTATGAGATGATGCATACACCTAACATGGTTACCCTGGAAATGTCAAGTCCCCAATAATCCCTCAACAAGTGCATGACGAAAACTTAGGCTTCAGTGTTTCCAACATTTATTCTGGACTTTTGTAATAGTCTGTAATGAGTCGTGGAAACCTTGGCATTTAAAATGATTTGTGTGTGTGAAGATACCCCATCCTCCGTGACCACAGCCTTTCTGATGATCCATGAGCCTTACCCTTCCCCTCTCTCTCCAACATGCAACTCTGACCCTGTTAAGGTCTTTACATCTGCCGTAAAGAAATGATCACTGTGTATGTGAAAATACCTTATCCTTGGTAAAGACTGAGATGATCTTACATGGTGCAAGCCTTTCGCCCTGACCTGGTAAGGTAGGTTTGAACCTGTCATGAAGTATCTTCCATATCAGGGAAACCAGCAGTAGCCATGACTTCCCTTCCGCTCTAACCTTTCTGATGCCTCGTCAAACAAACTAACGGGAGAAACGTGATCAAAGCATCAGGTTTAACGTCATAGAAGCACGAGACAAAATGTTAAGATCAGTGTTGAACTCTAAAGTGTAAAACCCGGAACGAAGCCATTACTTCTGGTGGTCATTCTGGTAACCTGTAAATGTTCGTTTTGCCACCTCTGCATTCTCTTTTATCCAAGAAAAAATGATAAAACGGACAGGTTTAAAGTCATACAAGCACGAGACAAAATGTCAAGATCAGCTCTGAACTCTAAAGTATAAAACCCAGAACGAAACCATCAGTTCTGGTGGTCATTCTGGTGGTGTAAACCTGTAAAAATGTTAGTTTTGCCACCTTTGTGTTCTTCTAACTTTATCCAGGAAAACTGTGATTGAACTGACAGGTTTGACGTTGCACAAGCCCAAGACAAAATGTCAAGCTCATCGTTGAACTCTAAAGGGTAAAAACTGGAACAAAACCATCCATTCTGCCAGCATGAACCTTGACGTTAACTGTCATTTTGCCACCTTTGCGTCCCAAAATTCAGAAAAAACGTAAACAAAGTGACAGGTTAAACTTCATAAAAGCCCGAGACAAAATGTCACGATCATCGTTGAACCGTTAAGTGTAAAAGCCAGAACAAAACCATCCTTTCCGGTAGCGTGAACCCTTAAACATTTACCGTCATTTCCCCACCTTTGTTTTCTTCTACATCCGGTTGACTTTTATAAAAATTTATTCCTGAAGTCTAGAAAAACCATGATCCAAACGACTAGTGTAATGTCGTACAAGGCTTCAAGTTCAGGGAATTCTAAGCGTAAAAACCGGAACTAAACCATCCTTTCCGGTGCCATGAACCCGTTAACATTCACTGTCGTTTTGCCACCTTTCATTCTTTACAATGACTAGCTTAACTTTCATACAAGCCCAAGATAAAATGTCAAGCTCATCGTTGAACTCTTAAGTGTAAAATCCGGAACAAAACCATTCTTTCTGGCAGTGTGAACCGTAAACCTTCGCCACCTTCGCATTTTTCTACATCAGGGAAAGCTGTGAACAGTGAGAAAGGGTTAAGGACCTAAAAGCCAGAGACAACATGTCAAGATCAGCATTGAACTCTAAAGTGTAAAAACCAGAACAAAACAATCCAATTCCAATCAGAAGGAAAGAAAATTTGGTCATGTGTGAGCCGGTTTAATGTCAGACAAGGCCAATAATAAATACCAAGTTCAAGCTCGGGGAACTCTAAAGTGTAAAAAACAGAACGAAAGCATCCATTTCCGGCTGCGTGAACCCATAAACAACGACTAGCTTAACATGGTACAAGCCCAAGACAAAATGTCAAGATCATCATTGAACCGCTAAGTGTAAAAGCCAGAACAAAACCATCCTTTCCGGTAGCGTGAACCCTTAAACATTTACCGTCATTTCCCCACCTTTTCCTTCTTCCACATCTGGTTGACTTTTATAAAGATTGATCCGGAAGTCTGCCTAAACACCCGTAGAGAAAGGAAAGGACAGGAAAAGTCAATTGTCACAGAGGGGAAACACTGTGGATGATGAATTTGGACTGGGACACTTTTGTTTTTATAGAGCATCTATCAAAATGGGAGGGAACATGGAACATTGTACCAGAGTTGGAATAGGCCAATACAAGTAACTCCAGACAGGCGTCTGTGTGTGTAAGTGTGTGTGTAAGTGTGTGTGTAAGTGTGTGTGTGTGTGTATGTTTGTGTGTGTGCAAGCCAATGGACAAAATCAGTGAGAAATTCTCTGTGTAAATTGTTCTCTTTTTTCTTCTTTGACAAGCAAGAGCCCTGCTACCCTCCTTTGTATCTTCTTTTTTTTCAATCTTCTGTCATTCTTCAAGTACATGTAGTATAGAAACAGTATGGTTGCAAGCTTTGTTTTGGAAATTGAGGAAAATTGATGGATGTGTGCTCAGACGTCATCCATAAAATTAAGTAAGCAGCGCGGAACTGGCTGGAGTGGATTGGCGATAAGCTATGATGATGAGTAAGAAGGGCCTAATGGAGTCAGATTGGCACAAACAAGACACTTGAATCCCAATGTAGACTCTCACACACTCACAGGGACCCCTTCAGTCTCTTATGTCTCATACTAAAGGTTTGAAGAGGCCATTTTTGTAACAGGAGTACTAGACTTTAGTCTAGTATATGACCTACTGGGGAGGAGACTAACCAAAAACATGGCAACCTACGTAATACTATGTAGTTGTCTTGTTGCAGAGTTTGTTGGCACAGTGTAGGAAAGTTTGAGTTTCAAAACTGTGTCAGGAATTATACCAAAGACTTCACAAGTAACTGGGTGCTTGTCAATTCAGTGTTGCAAGAGTTATGAGAGAGATGCAGAAGCCACCACAATACGTGAGAATTCTGAGACAGACTCCTGGAGTGCATTAGTAGTGGACTAGAGGTTGAGTGCAGGAGGGTCAGAGTTACCACTGAAGTGAATCAGTCATCCACTCACTCAATTCATAACTCCAGATATCCAGCACTAGTAGCAGTTGTCAGTAAGCTTCTGGGTACATATGCTTAGCCTTTTGCCTGCCTTCTGGAGTTATAGATGAATGAGAGCTTGAAAAGCCATTGGTGTGCCAGAGTTATACGTGACTTTTCTAAGTCTGACTCCTCACTGGAGTGAATCAGTCCTTCACTCACTCAATTAATAACTCCAGATGTCCACAGAAGTTGTTATAGTAAGCTTCAGGGATGGATAGGTCTTTGCCTAGCATACTGGATGAATGGGAGATTTGAAAGACATCAATATACTCAGGCATGGTTCTGGATAGTCCATGCATATCCAGAACCATGTCTTGGGCAAATCTATGTTCTTGGATAAGTGGAGACTATCCAGAACCGTGCCTGGGGCAAATCTACGCTCTTGGATGCACAGAGACTATCCAGAACCGTGCCTGACCCTAACCCTAACCCATTCAGACATAGAACTAGATATTAGACACAGTTTTGGATGTGATACATGTACTAGCCTTGGCCCAGTCTACTGGAGTTACAAATGGATGAGAGAGCTTTAAAAGCCATCTATATACCAGAACGATACATGACTCTTTTAAGTCTGACTCCTCAAGTGCATTCGTGGGGAACGGACAAGTATGGAGGAGTTTGTGGAGGTGTGGAGGAGTTTGTGGAGGTGTGGAGGAGTTTGTTCTCTCTAGGGTCAATCATTCACTCCCTTAATCATTCACTCAGTCGATCATTCACCCAGCTGCAGTTGTCAGATTCAGCTATAGGGTGCAGTTTCTGTTGAAAAAGATAAGGATTGGCACATGGCACAGGACTGAAACAGGAAACACAACATTTTTTTACCTAGGTCTTACTCCAAAATGTATGTTTAAGACTGCTGTGTTGTGATATTAAACAGTAATTGTGTATGGCCTATTGGGGTTAGGAAATGATCCATAGGTTAAGTCATGATCTATGCTAAAGAGAGTTATAATTAGTTCATGCATTTCTTACTCCAAAATGTATGTTTTCAGCTGCTGTGTTTAAAATTTGATATTAAACAGTAATTGGTTATGGGGTTAGGTTTGGAATGATTTCATCCCTATAGGTTAAACTGACAAGGCCCACATGTCACTACTGACATGATATATCTGCCTGCTGCTTCTAAGCATGTTATTAGGAAAATATAATTAGTTTAAGAGGGAAACCCCACAGCTCGTAAGCATTAGGCAGGGAGTCATGCTATTAATTAGTGTTGGCTTAACGAATCGTCAACTCTGATGTTTGAGTAGAAATCAAAATCTATTCCCTACCATGGTTCCTAATTTTTCAAGACTGAAACAGGAAGCACAATTTTTTTCCCTAGGCCTCAGTATGCAAGAATGTTATTAGGGAGATATAATTAGTGTAGGGGAAAACCCTGCAGCTCTTAAGCATTAGGCAGGGAGTCAGGCTATACATTAGTGTTGGCATTAACAAATCGTTAACTCTGATGTTTGATTAGATATCCATTTAGATTAGAATAAATCTGATCTTCTCTGGATTCCATACAAAAAAACATACTATTAGTCTGTACATGACGACATTTATTTCCTGCTTGTTCCTGGCCAGATTCAGGGACTTCAAGTTTACCCATTTCCTGTGCTTGACTTTTTTGACCTCCTGTCATTCTACTAGTCAATCTGCCCACCCACGTGCTATCAACCTACTCTGTCTGAACAAACAGTCATATACACAAACCCATAGTGAAACAAACCCACCAAAAGCTCTGTTCGGAAAAATGACTGAAATGTTTCCTGGCATCCTGACTGATGTGGTAACCCCAAACCCTGGTCCAATCTTCCCCCCGATTGTCCCATGTACATAATGTAAGGAGGAGACAAACACACCAGCCGACAAGCCTGATGTTTTCCTGATGTGATCAGTGCAGGCAGGCAGGGAGAGTTGTTTTCCTTCCAGGTAGGTGTAATGAAATGACATTCTGTGGGGGTGCCATTAGGCCACAGTAAGTCAATTTGCAGGCTCCCAGGTTCAAAAAACAATTGCTACAAACTCATTTTTACCTGGGTCAAGTGACAAATACAAAATATAGGACTGGTGTAAAGTGCCTTTCCCATGGCCACAACAAGAGAGCCTGCAAGGGATTAAAACTCAAAACCTTTCAATCAGATTCTAAGTGATTTGTCAAGAACCCTAATCATACATTTAAGTCTTAGATCACTATGCCTGTTGGGATTCAAACCCAGAACTTTCAGATTCTTTCAATACCCCTAAGGCTCAACGACAATACCACCTTCCCACCCTGTTTCTTGGTACTCGAAGTTTCATGTCCTCTTGCTTTCTTATTGTCATCTTGTTTCAACATCAGAGAAACAAGGAACTAATTTGTTTCCACCCTGAAGAGGAATTGTTCTGTTTGAAAAGTGGTAATAAAATGAAATTCCGCAGCAGGGCTATTAATAGACTCAGGGCCGGAGAAGAATAACTCAGGCGTAACGAACAAGAGCAGAGAGTTGTAAATCCTGGTTAAAGGAGAGTTACAGCAGAAGGGGGAGAAATTTCACAGCGAAAAGCTGGCTCCTGGGGGTCGTTTACGCAACATGAGTGACTTTTATTGCTTGGAAGTTAAGCCAAACAAAAATCTGTCTAACTTTAAGAAGTTGTGAGGTTCACTCACTTATCCTTGAGAAGTTGTGGAGCTTCATTTGTACTTTATGTCATGTTGTTGTGTATGATGCCTCAGAAATTAGACGATCACTGTGCAGAAGGAAAATTATTGAACTCCTGATGGTTTTTCTTTAAATACCATCTCTGTAACTGTCCAGGTGTGTTAGACACTCAAATATCAGACGATAACCTCTCAAAATGAAACTGATGTTGTGTACCTTTAAATTTACCACCCTGTATAACTGTCCAGATGTGTTAGATGTCTGAGACATGTACGGTAATTGCCCCTGAATAAAACTAATCTCTTATCTAAATATCTGAAACCGAGCCCTTCATTTTACTTCAGGATCTTTAATTACTGTCTGTATAACTGTCCAGATGTGTTAGATGTCTGAGACAATGGGTGATCGCCCCTGAATGAAACCCGACCCTTTCCCGACACTTTAATTACGGCGCTAAATTGGTGCCACGGACATCGCCGCTCGCGTGACACGCTGGCGTCACTGTCTGTCTGTCAATCGTGACCAGACAAAAGTGGTGTGGGCTTTGATTAATGATTAGGCTGATGGGGACATGACATGGCAAGGATGCTGCATGGACCGCATCTCTGAGGAGATTCATACAATGTAGCTCTGGCTAGTTCAAGAACAAATGTATATATTTTACGAGTCAATCGTGACCAGACAAATGTGGTGTTGGCTGTGATGAATAGTCAGGCTGATGGGGACATGACATGAATGAATGACAGGGCAAGACTACTGCATAGACCTGACTACACAAAGATTCATACATGAATTAAGCAACAGCAACTGCTTTAAAAGTGGTACAATAAGGAACAAGACATTGTGGGGATAATATTAATGACTGAACGTACCAGGTCCTCTTCCTGTCAAAGTTTTGACTCAAAGTTGACCAAAACAGACAAGCAATGGATTCATAACGTACAGTTGTACTGAATGTGTCAGACTGTTAAGTCTTTTTCCCATGCTATGAGGCTTAGCCAAGAAGCTTGTAAGTGTCAGAAGTTTACTTGTAAAATTCATATACAGTTAAGACGTACGTGTAGTTTAAGCTAACAATGTACAACAAGTTGCCTTCACATTCTATCTTAATATCTTGGCTACAATCTTGAGTGATTATTCATGACATAAAGAAACCAATCAGAGGAAACCGCTGACCCCTGGTGAACTCTACAGAGGTCGTTGCCATGGTGACAGACGAGACGTTATTCGCTACATCGTGTCTCACATGTGGGTTAGCTGGATTAGACATCGTCTAGACGTTATGTAATTATTGCACCTGTGATGAATGTAATTCGAGACATCAGACGGGCAAGACTAATTAAAAACATTGGTTGTGGCTCTTCTTGTAATGTTTTGCTCTCCATAGCAGCCTGAATTGTACAGGATACACTTTTGATACACTTAAGTTCTTTGAGAACTTTCCCCTTGGTATTCATGATGGCTGACTGAAAATGTTGCTTTGGACTGAATTAATGAGTGAATGGATGGATGGGTGAATGGATGACTGAAAGAGTTGTAAATGAATGAATGAAGAAAGGAAGGAAGGAATAAGAAGATAAAGGAATGTAAAACAAGACAGTCAACAAATGATTGGATAGACAATGATCTAATCTTGTAACATCGTTATTTTGTTTGGACATGTTTATTTATCTTGACATTTTCAAAATCATATCCAGTTGCTTGAGTAACTGCTTTTTGGCGTATCGTATTAGCTGGATGTCTAACCTTCATCGACGTGTTTATTTATCTGTTTGTTTGTTTATTTGTGTTCCATGCAGGGCCTTGAAGTGATCGAGTCGACAAACCTTAAGTACTTCACTAAGGAGATGACTGCAGAGTTCTATGCACTGAAGGGCATGTTCCTCGCACAGATCAACAAGTGGGTTATGCTTTACTTTTCATAATTATTATAGCCCTTTTGATGCTGTAGGGGCAGTGGGTTGTTAGTCCACTGTGTCTAAGGCACAGTATTGGAAGGCAGAGCGCATCCCTCTCCTTCACTGCCTTTTACCTACCCAACTGAAGTCAGGTGCTAGAGTACCCTTTTTTCACCTTGGTAAAGTGAGGAAAGTTGGCTAACTTGGCTATAACTTACATTAAAAAAAATATGTGCAGTGATATCAGGACCTACAGTGAGAAGGAAGAACAGGTTCAGCCACACAAGTGCACATGTTGATTGTCTTGTTCTGTATTTCAGGTCTGAGGAGGCGAATAAGGCATTTTCCTCTGCAGTCCAGATGCACGATACACTGATAAAGGCCTGGGCACTCTGGGGAGACTATCTGGAGAATATCTTCACCAAGGACAGGTTAGTTAAATCATTAACTAAACTCATAAACATATCTTTACTATTTAACTAACTCATAATCGTAATAGGTAGTGTACGACGGATAAAATGTAGCTGTGGGCCTTTGTAGATTAGACCTGTACTTCCCAGGGGAGACATTTTTAATGTCATTTTCCCTTATCAGGAGGGGGACTTGTGAATATACCTGTGGGCTTTCGTAGTGCATGATGGATAGAAAATTAATGTACCTGTGGGCCTTCGTAGTGAGTGACAGATAAAAATGTACCTGTGGGCCTTCGTAGTTTAGTCCTTACATATACTTCCCAGGGGAGTCATTTTTGACTTCATTAGCCTCATCTGTCCTTCCGAGGACTCATGAAATGTATCTGTGGGCCTTAGTAGGGGATGACAGGAAAGAAAGTACCTGTAGGCTTTCGTAGGTTGTACTTCATTGTATTTTCCCATGAGAGTCATTTTTCACTTCATTAGCCGTTATCTGGTCTGTCAGTAGGAGGACTTTCGTTCACATCCCTCGTTTGTCACACAGCTACAACCATTTTTCACTTATCGAGGTTCTAGACAGGTTTTAGACAGGGCATCAGTCAACTGCTGGTAACGGTTTTTCACAGAAGGAAGGCAGCCATTAAACATGGTTAGAACATGACCTTGAAAAGTTTTAAATGTCCTTGGTGGTTGTCTTACCATAGAAAATACGTCCTTTACATATCAACGACTATATGAGCAACTTTGTCATGTTCAACTGTTTTTTTTCCAGTTGCTCACATATACAGCCAAAGAAAGGATATTTGGTATTCCCCTTTTTTGTCATCATTCCTTTTGTAGGTATAATCCAATCTTCTAGAAGCATCAGTCAAGTTATTTTGCAAAAGGCTCTGGTCATGATTTATTCAACACTAATGTAAGTTAGATCTCTATGATATTACATTGTGAGCTTCAGACATCAGTCAAGGTATTTAGCAAAAAGGTAAATTTGGCAGCAAACCTTCGTAGATTGATGAAACTCTATAATAGCTCTGGTTATGATATACATGTATGCTACACTAATGTAAGATACATTTGTTATTTTGCAAATGGAGAATTTGTCACCCAACTTAAGGTTGACAGATGAAACTCCATGGCTCTAGTTATGATATATGCTACACTAATGTAAGTTACATCTATGATTTTACTATGTGAGCTTCTGGGTCATCAGTCAAGTTATTTGGTCAAAAGGAAAATTTGTCACCAAACTTAAGGTTGACAGATGAAACTCTATGGCTCTGGTTATGATATATGCTACACTAATGTATGTTACATCTCTGTGAGTTTACAATATGAGCTTCTGCATGTAGAAATATCAATCGAGGTATTCAGCAAAAAGGTAAATTTGGCTCCAACCTTCGTAGATTGATGAAACTCTTATATCTATAGCTCTAGTTATGATATATGCTACACTAATGTAACTTACATCTATGATTTTACTATATATGTGAGCTTCTGGATTATCAGTCAAGTTATTTGGTCAAAAGAAAAATTGTCACCAAAGTAACACTAACGGATGAAGGTCTATGGCTGTGGTTATGATATATGCTACACTAATGTATGTTACATCAGATGAAATTTACAATGTGAGCTTCTAGATACATCAGTCAATGCATTTAGCGAAAAAGGAGAATTTGTCACCAAAGGTACATCGACAGATGAATCTCTATGGCTCTGGTTATGATATATGCTACACTAATGTATGTTACATCTCTGTGAGTTTACAATATGAGCTTCTGCATGTAGAAATATCAATCGAGGTATTCAGCAAAAAGGTAAATTTGGCTCCAACCTTCGTAGATTGATGAAACTCTTATATCTATAGCTCTGGTTATGATATATACACTAATGTAAGTTAGATTTACATGTGAGCTTCTGGATTATCAGTCAAGTTATTTGGTAAAAAGAAAATTTGTCACCAAACTTACACTGACAGATGAAAGTCTATAGGTTTGGTTATGATCGTGATATATGCAACGCTAATGTAAGCTACATCTCTGTGAAGTTCATTGCTTTGACAATGTGAGCTCCTAGATGCATCATTTTGCAGGAATCGATTTGTCACCAATCCTTACACATGTGAGTGTTGTGTCAAAGATATAGGAAATGATTATGCAGTATATGATTTTGATATTCCACTTCCTGTTTTGTTGCTGCGTTGGCAGATGTTGTGTATGTAAGCTTTCAAATAATTCAAATGATATCTAAGGCAATTTGTCACAAACTCTATTATTTGTCACAAAAAATATAATACAATTGAATTTCCTTTTTTCATATTATTTAAGCTTTGTGTTAGCTTTTGATGCACCGTACAAAATTATTGACATTTACAAAGTTAATTCAAGCCACACCAACATATTTCCTTCATTCCCAACCAATTAAATTAGTGTGGCCTAAACTTACAGAATCTGTTATAAAATCTTTCAAGTCATCATTCAAATGTATACTATAGAGATCCATCAATTAGCAGTCTTGTCCCAGAGGACCCCTCTACAGTATACAGAAGTAGCATCCATTTACATAACATATCCACAAACCAATAAATTAAATTTGTGTGGCCTAAAGTTCAGAACTTCAGATACATTGTTCTTCAGCATTGCTTTAATTTACAGTAATGATACAATCTTTCACTTCATCATTCTAGCAATCATTTGTCTAGAACCATCCATCTACAGTTCAGTCCCAGAGGACCACTCCACAGTAAAACTAGCCATCCATTCACATAACATATCAGGCACTTTGTTTCTCCTGTTGTGTCCCTGGGGGGGAATTAAAGACCGGAGAGAAAGGATTAACAGGAAGACAGATTGGCAGGGAAATTATACTGAGTGGTCGTCAGAGGGAGGGTCTGGGGATGTAAGGCTGGTTAGAAAAGTATACAAGTTGAGAGTTCTTACCAAGTTAGACATTAGAATCAGCATCTGTAGGGATGTAAGTTGTGGGTAAAATCTTCAAAAGTTGGGAACTCAAGAATTTGTACTGAGACAAATTTAACATGATTGATCTAAGGCTTGTTGGAAAAGGCTTCAAAACTTCTGAACCAAAGTCTTTTTACCTAGTACATGTATATATTATGTAAATGTGGCTTATTTTTTAAGTTGGAGAACAGATTGATTGTTCCATTTGTACTTTTAAATCTTTGACTAAATGTTCTGAACTTTGGTTGCCCATAAAAAGTGCAGCACTTTTCCTTGTACTTAAAAGGCTAAACCCTGTCAATGGTCGTTCACCTCTGTAAAAGTGTGCTTTTAATAGAATTAATCCTTCCATGCACTGCCTGTATAACATATTACATGTACCTGGCCCCATCACAAGTTCAGTAGAAGTGATTTGATTGATTTAGATGTGTTTTGTGACTTGTCCGGTTGTCAACTATGTTTGTATAATGTCTGTATGTATGAATACCAGGAAGACTAGCGGTGGACCCCAGGGTCCACCGCTAATGGTTATTCTAATAAAGTTTCAAAGTAGATAGAAAAACTTGTCTTATGTGCAGCTCTTTTATCAGTATTGAAAAGGCTAAATGGTGGTCCAACCCGTTGAAAAAGTGTGCTTTTATAATAAAATTAATCTTCTAAAGCTTGTATAGCATATTACATGTACGTGATTATGACCCCAACACAAGTTTTGTAGCATGAAAAATTCCTCATTGCATGGAAAAAGTTCAGCTCTTTTATCATGATTCAGTACATTTTGAAGGCTAAATGGTCGCTCACCCTGTAAAAGTGTGCTTTTAATAGAATTAATCCTTTCGCAGCCTGTGTATAATGTCACCACAGGTGTTCCTTTCTCTGCCTTCTCTACCCATTAACACAGCAGGACCACCTTTTACACTGGGCTGGTGCGCTAATCCATACTGACAAGGGGCGGTTAGTGTTAGGCCACAACAATATATCTATTGGTTCTCAGATTTGTCTGGTTCACTTTTTTCTGATTAATTTTGCAAATACACTCACTCACTACCCAGTTTATCATCTGTTGTTCCCCGTCTTCCCAGGGTTAGACATGCTTGCACACTGATGCTATTCTAAAATGCTCATATTATGGCCCAAACAGTTGAAGAAAGTCCTTTTCTTCCAAGTTGTTACTAACATTTTTTCCATCTAATACTGCAATAGTTTGATGAAAAGTTCAAAATTCAAACCAGTCAGGTATATTGACTTCATGGCTCCTATCTTTGCATTTGGGACTATCATAGGATGCCTTGGTCTGTTTTTTTTTGGGGGGGGGGGGGCTTTTCACGAAAAAATCTGAGAACCATCAAATTAAATCCCTATGGCCTAGCATGGCGAGGAGCATCATTTACGCTCCGCGGGCGCGCTAATCCCCACTGAGAACGGGCAGTTAAAATCTGTGGGTCGAAAGCAGTTTTTCCTGTCACAGTGATGCGTCATATCTTTTCTCCCAAAAATCCAAAAACCAGTAAACCAGATTAGTGTTGCCATGCCCTAACGCTGTGGGGAGCACCATTTACGCTCTGCGGGCGTGCTAATCCCCGGTTAGAGCGGGCAGTTAAAATCTGTGGGTCGAAAGCCAGTTGTAGCATTTGTGGCTACCAAAGGATGCCTAGGCCTTTTTTTCTAGCCCTGTCACTTCATATTTTTTTTTTAAAACCAACAAATTGAGTTTCTGTGGCCTATAGCGCGGCGGGGAGCACCATTTACTCTCTTCGGGAGCGCTAATCCCCGGTTAGAACGTGTAGTTAAAATCCGTGGGTATGTTGACTTCATGGCTCCTATCGTAGCATTTAGGGCTGTAATAGGATGCCTAACCATACTGTATATTGTTGCCCCGTCACTTCATGTTTTCTCTAAAAAAAATCCAAGAACCACCAAATCAAATCCCTGTGGCCCAGCGCGGCAGGGAGCACCATTTAGGCTCCATGGGCGCGCTAATCCCCGGTTAGAGCGGGCGGTTAAAATCCGTGGGTCGGAAACTGGGCGGTTAATCCTCGGGCATGTCTGAGCACGTGCGGAGAAGGGGGGTGATATTTCTGCACAGACTTCCGGTGTTGTGTTCACTGTTGCCATGGCGATGTCATGGTTGCCATGGCGAGGTTTGATGCATAGTTACGGAAGTCAGGAAGATGCAGGGGTGAAAGGAAGTCCTTGTCTGCTGTGTTACTTAGTTCTCGTCACTTTTCCTAGGGTTTGGGTTAAACTTCCCACCAATAGAACTCTTACATAAAAGAGGAACCAATCCACTATCAGGGTTCTGCCGATGTGCTCACACACTTTATTTCCTTGGATTGGAAAAAAAAGATTTTCACACATTGTTGTGAACCAAGTAACTAATCTGCCCCTGCCTAATTGGTTAAGGTCTACAGTTGTAGTTATTACGGGCAGGTCACGACCCTAAGGTAGACTTATAACCGACTTCTTCTTTCTGCAATAGTCTAAAAATGAACACAGACTTTCTGTCTAGACTATATTTTCCTCTCGTCTGCAAACAGAATGTGGAACCTTGACCTCTGAAAACTGCTTTGCCCTGAGTCCATTTATTCTACATGACTGTCCACACGATAAGTTGTGAAAAAAATGCAGTTGTTTTATAATGTTTACTTGCACAGAAGGAAAACTTTTACTTTGTTTTCTTCTTCATTCTGTTCTTAACAAAAAAAGGTCAATGACCTGGGCCAGACATCTTTCACCGTAGTAACTGGTGCTGTAGCAGACACTCTGTTCAGGATAGAGCCCTGATACTAGTAATGCTTGATAGAGTGAGCATTTTGGGTTTTGTCTGAAAGATTTTTTGTGAATCAATCTGTGAATCAACTTCAGTTTCACCAGTTGACTTCTCAGTAAACATGTTTGGACAGCCGTAACGTTCCCCCCTCCCAAAGTCGATACACCCACCCTCACATAGAGCCCCGATAATTGTTAAAGAAAAAAATACAGTCAACATTTTGGGCTTTGTTTGAAGGATTTTTGTGGATCAATTTGTGAATAAACTTCAGTTTGACCACTTGACTTCTCAGTAAACATATTTGGACAGGCGTAACG
>NW_017804609.1:938531-1023726 GCF_001625305.1 Branchiostoma belcheri | reverse complement strand
GATGGTTGGTTGGTTGGTTAGAATACTAGGAACCTGTGCTGGTCTTCAAAGGGACATTCCTCTGCTCCATATTGTGGTATTCTTTAACAGTAATGATTTCATTTTCATTTTGGGCATACCTGGCAGCAAAAGTCGTCCACCTTGCAGACGACCGAACGTAAAAATGATCACGTGACGCATATGACCAACCAACCAACCAACCATCCGACCGACCGACCGACCGACCGACCAACCAACGAACCAACCAACCAACCATCCGACCGACCGCAGACCAACCAAAAGAAGAATAGGACAGACAATAAAGGGACAATACCAGACTAAAGAATCGCTATATAGAATGCATTATAGTGAACTAATGGCAGCCAGGCTATTAGCCTGCCCACTGTGGGCTATAACTCACCATAACTCGGGTCAGGCCTCACTGGTCTGATGGGAAAGCATTTTTCTCTGCTGAAGGGACATCATTTCATTCACTTCATCTTTATCTGTTTTATCAGTAGTAGATCACACTCAGGTCATTGACCTGTTTTTCTGGTGTCCCTTAGCACAGAAAGCTAGGTTTCAGAAAGAAAGACATGCAAAACTTAGGACTTGGAGATGTTGAGAATCTGATGATGTTTGAGACAATTAAAACTGAATACCAGTCCTATTCTAGTTTAGTTTGCTTATGAAAGCTGTTGTGGTGGTAAGTTGCCTTTGCTTATGCTTAACCAGGCTTCAGGAAGCGGCTGGAAAGATTAGAAATTTGCCAAATAGATTAGACGATATCTAAGGGGAGTTCGTCTGAACTAAGAGAACAGTTTGCTGCTTCCCAAAGCCTGCTAGAGGATAGCCTTTGCTCAGTCATACGTCAGTAGAGAGTTTGTACCACAGTACAGGCCCCTGAAACGGTGCACTTTCTCACCAGAACAACTGAGTTGATGGTATACCACTACTCCTGAGTACAGCACATGGTATCTCTTTATGGGCTGCACTGGATACAAACCATGTCTGTCACATGGAAACCCGCAGTGGAGCCTAACCCTGGGAACTTATCATTACATTAATCACCATGCCTGATTGAATGTCAATTGTGTTACTGTGTTTACTTAGAGATGAACTAGGATGAACAAGCTGATATTTCTTCTCCAAGGACACTGTCTGGTCTCATGATAGACTCCTCATTAAAGCAGTAATATGGTCTGTCGCCTTGGTATTTATGTAATAAAGCTTCAAGGCCAGAAGGTAACATGTTAGGGCATGGTTAATGATGGTGACATTGTTGATTTTTCAACGGACTAGATCATCTATTCTTCTTAGTACTGAAAATCAGCTCAAGGCCCATCCCTGCGTATGTACATGTATACTCAGGTTTTAATGTATGACACTATGATTTCAAGATGCTAGTACCAGAAAATGTTTTTAATCTTCATAATTAAATAATGCTATAAGGGCAGAAGGTAACACGTTAAGACATGGTTAATGATCGTGACGTTGATTTTTCTAGATCAGAGCCAAAGACTGGATCATCTATTCTTCTTATATACTAATATCCAGTTCAAGGCCAAATCCTGCACATGTCTCTATCAGTCAGGGTTTTGAGTCAGCACACAAAGTTAGCCCACTACACCAGCCAAGCGGGGTTTGGAATCAGCTGCCAAATTCGCTTATCCTGACTAGAACTTACACATTGAAATTAAAATTGATTTGTTTTATACACAACTGCCAAGTCCACTAATCCCAGTAAAACCCACACAGGAGACAAACTCTGGACACTCCCACAGTCTGTTACATCAGCAGTTGGTTGAGTGAACTTGAAAGTTTGTTGACACCAGTCACTAGACTGGAAAGTTGATTGCCTCTATTTTGCTGCCTTTAGCTGTGAAAAAGGAAAGCAATTCATTGTCAGACACAGCTGCCAAATGTGCTAATCCTGAGTAAATCTCACACAGGAGACAGACCGTAAAAACTCTCACACTCCGTTACATCAGCAGTTGGTTGAGTGAACTTGAAAGTTCGTTGACACCAGTCACCTATCCTTAGCTATGAAAGAGAAAGTAAATCATTGCCAAGTCTGCTAATCCTGACAAAGACTCACACAGGAGACAGACCATGGAAAGTGGCTGGTTGAGTGAACTTGAGAGTTGGTTGAAACACAGTGTAACTTAATTGTCCTCAAGCAGTTTTGAAATAGAAAGTGATCTATTTTATACACAACTGCCAAGTCTGCTAATCTGACTAAAACTCACACTGGAGACAAACCATTGAAAACTACCCACTAAATCAGACTTCAAGTTCATTGCCTCTATTTTCCTGCCTTTAGCTGTGAATACTGAAATAGAAAGTGATTCATTTTGTACACATAACTGCTAAGTCCACTAATCTGACTAAAACTCACACAGGAGACAGACCATGGGAAGCAGTCGGTTGAGTGAACTTGAGAGTTCGTTGACACCAGTCACCTATCCTTATCTATGAAAGACAAAGTAAATCATTGCCAAGTCCACTTATCCGACTAAAACTCACACAGGAGACAGACCATGGAAAGTGGCTGGTTGAGTGAACTTGAGAGTTCGTTGACGCCACTTTCCGTCTTTGGTGGTAAAACCTTTCATATTTCATTTCTAGCCGCAGCTGCCAACTTGGCCATTATACATTAAGGCCACAACAATAGAATCAATTGTTTCTCAGATTCTCTTTCATTTTTGCTGATTTGCAAAAAAAATTTAAAAAATAAAAACTCAGGTTCTGAATCAACTCCAAAATGCTCTTATTTGACCCCAACATTTGAAGAAAGTCATTGTTTTCATAGTTGTTACAGTTTTTTCAATCTATCAATTGAATGCAGTGTTCAATCAATGCAGTATTGCTATACTGCAAAGGGTGGTTATACTGGCTAATAGTATACAGATGTATGGTTTGATTAAAAGTTCAAATTCATTGTTTAAATTATTAACCAGCCTTTTTCTTGTCAGCCAAATCAGCCAACAAATTGTATAGTCTGCCGAAACAATTAGCTACTAGTACTTTATGTACAGTGAACATATATCACAATATCCTTACTGTCTCCAGTCTACTGAAGTCCAGAGGTGTAACGATTTATCAGAACAAATGGCTACATCTGTCTCGATTATGTTTAAATGTGGCAGACTTCAGTAGTTGATAAAAAGCGCTGCCAGATATGGGTACAAATGGTGGAATGCTAAATGGTTATCAGTACAGCAAGAGAGTGTCAGGGGTAGGGAGAAGCTAGATTTGTCTTCATTATACATTTGTACCTGAGGGAGGCTACGTAATGTGGATTCTATGGAAAACATCACTTAAACTTAAGATTGAAGTGTTTTGTGGTTAGGTTTCTTGACTTAGAATTTAAAAGTTCTAGGCTTGAATCCCTAGAATGTCCCAGTTGTGGTTCTGAATATGAGTCATAGAATCTAAAGGTTCTGGGTTTGGATCCCTAGCAGGCCCCAATGTTGTGCCTTTGGCAAAGGCACTTTACAACTACATGTATTTCCTAGATTCAATAGATAACAGATCCAAACTTGTTTCCCACAGCAACAAAAACAGCACAAAGTCTTACTTTGACAGTCAAAGTGATGCCCAGCAGTGTGTTTTTTTATGTGTTTATTGTAAGTTTCTTTTATATTCAATTTACAGGTTGCTGCACCTTGGTGTCTCGGCCATCACCTGTTATCTCCACGCCTGCCGCCACACCAACGAGTCAAAGTGCCGGAAGTACCTGGCCTGATGTTTGATTGACAGACAGTAAATTGTGATTGACAGGTGTTTTATATTTGATTGACAGGTTTATTGACAGTTGTTCTATGTTTGATTGACAGGTTGCTACACCTGGGCGTGTCAGCCATAACCTGTTACCTCCACGCCTGCCGCCACACCAACGAGTCAAAGTGCCGGAAGTACCTTGCCAAGGTCATCTGGCTGCTGACGTACGACGACGACAAGGGCACGCTGGCCGAGGCCGTCGACAAGTACTGCGTCGGGGTGCCGCACGTACAGTGGTTGCCATGGTAATGGGATAGTTTTACTTCTGATCATTCAATTGCTTTTTATTGTTTTTGCTCTGTTTTTACTTATTCCATGTCAAACAAAAAAGGTTAATGACCTGAACCAGACATCTGTCACCATGGTAACTGTAGCAGACACCCTGTTACTGCATCGGCGTGTCACATGTGCAGTGGTTGCTATGGTAACCAGAGAGTTTTACCTCATTTCATCCTTTCAGAAAATCTGTGTTGGTAGAACTTTTGATCCAACAGAACAAAGTTCTCTCACCTAGAGCTTTCGACCAGTCACTCTGGTCTTCCTCAGTAGACTGACCCAGTGAGGCTTGTCATTGTTGACTTCACACTTCAAAGAAGCCACGTGACAAGCCTCACAGGGTCAGTCTACTGAGGAAGACCAGAGTGACTGGTCAAAAGCTCTAGGTGAGAGAATTTCTCTCTAAACATAATCATTTGATCCGTCATTAATCTTCATAAATCCTGATGACTTGAGGTGAAATGTATTTAACATTCCATATGGTTGATGATTTTTTAGAAAATGGTTCTTGAAATAATTGTCTCAAGACTGTTCTGACAAGTACCTGCCAGTCTGACCTCCCTGACTGGTGAGCTTTGTCCTCTGACATGTAACCTCTGACCTGCCCTTCCCAGGATTCCCCAGCTGCTGACCTGCCTGATTCGTAACGAAGGAAAGACGATCCTGAACCTGCTGAGCCAGGTGGGCAGGGTCTACCCTCAGGTGAGAAACCCTCTCTCATTGGTCAACAGGTGACATTACACAGTTAGGCAACCAATCATAACACTGCTCTATGAGAAACCTTCCTTCATTGGTCAACAGGTGGTACTAGTATTTGAAAGTTAGTAATACAGTTCAGATTACTACAGGGTCTACCCCCAGGTGAGAAACCCTCTCTCATTGGTCAACGGGTGAGATTTTATAGCTAGTCATCCAATCAGAAAACTGCTCTCATTGGTCAAAAGTTAGTATTTGCATCCAATGACAAAGCTGCAGAGTCTACCCCCAGGTGAGAAACCTTCTCTCATTGGTCAACATGTGGTATTTCATAGTAAGATAACCAATCAGAAAGCTGCAGTGTCTGCCCACAGATGAGAAACCTTCTCTAATTGGTCAAAAGTTATTATTCACATCCACAAAGCTGCAGTGACCACCCACAGATGAGAAACCTTCTCTCATTGGTCAATAGTTAGCACTCACAACCAATCACAAAGCTGCAGTGTCCACTTGCAAATGAGAGCCCCTCTGTTATTGGTCAATAGTTAGCATTCACCCCCAATCACAAAGCTAGTGTCCACCCACAGATGGTAGCCCCTCTTTCATTGGTCAACAGTTAGCATTCACAGCCAATCTTAGTCCTGTTGCCAAGCATGGCTAAAAGAAACTTTAAGATGAAAGCTCAGATTTTATTCTTCAGAGTACCTCAAGTTTAAGACAAATGTTTACTAGAAGAAACTACGTGAGAAAAGAGAGATACGGGCAAAGATTTTACAGAAGAGGCTTTTTATCTTGTGTAAAACCACAGACTGTGAAATTATAGTTTTTACCAGTTGTCCACATAAATGATAGGCTGATAGTTACAGCCATATTTCATACTGTTATATAATCATAGGATATCATTAGTTATAGTAAGACCTTTACCTTTAAAAGTATTGTGCTTTACCTTAGTAGAGAATGGCAAAAGAAGAGGAAAGTACTAGGGGCATAGATACTAGATACTAGTTGCATTAAACAACACTAAGTTACAATATAAGTTTTGCAGTTACATGTGCAAAGGTTCTGTGTGACAGGTTGTTCAGTGTTATATAACTACTATTCTGTGTGCATACAAATCTAGTATGTTACATTGACGGGTGGTGAATATTTTTCAGGTACAGATGCAACATTGATAAAGATACAGACTTTATAGGAAGCGTTTGTTTCATTAGTAAACCAACAAATAACAGCGTTTTATGACTGTTTTTTACTACATGTAGCAGTTTTTATAAATAATAGACTGGAACAGCCACATTTCATAATTTCAGAGTTTAATTAGCCATTTTTATGGGTAAGAGTTGTCTTTACAGTAAGAGATTTTATGCCTTTTCACGGTTAAGTTGAAGATAATGATAGGCTGTCTTCAACTTTACTGTGAAACACAGCAGAGCATGTTATAGTTGTCACAATTGCACATATGAATAATAGGCTGTTGCAAGCATCCCTCTTTGCTACAATGTAACAGTGTTGTTAAATCATGTTGCTACAATGTTGTTAAAGTTGTGACAACATTTTTGGAGTTTTACAGAATGATGTTGTAAAAAGTTGTGACAATGTTATCAAAAGGTGTAAAATGATGTTGATGAAATGTAAGAATGTTGTTAAAAGTTGCTACAATGCTGTTAAAAATTGCAACAATGTTGTTAAAAGTTGTAACAATGTTTCCCTTCGCTACAGGCTGTGTACTTCCCCATCCGGACCATGTACCTCACCCTGAAGATCGAACAACGGGAACGCTGTAAGTAAACAAACAACAACAAAGTAAATAAAAACAAATAAATAATAAACAAACCTGGCGGCAAAATGCCTGACTGTCTCACACGCAAATTTTGACAAAGAGTCTTCTAGATCTGTTTGTAACTTCATGTAAAATACAGATGGAAACTGATACATTGTGTCAAACTCTTCTTGCTACAGGCTGGGTTTAGTTTATGCTTCCTGTTACTCAAAATACCTCCAATTCTCAGCACCAAACCACAAAAGACCCAACATGGTGTCAAAGGCAATTAAATCTGCTCCCATCCATACAACAGACTGAAGAAAGTTAAAACACAGAGAACCTTACCTTGACCCTATCTGTCCTGAACCCTCTGACTTCCCACATAACATCCCAGTAATGGTTTTCGGCTCCCAAAAGTGCCAACCGACGGCGGTTACCACATTTGACTTCCAGTGTCTTTGCAACATTGTGCCAAAAGCTATAAAATCCTGTCAAATAGCTTGAAAGTTCATCAAGTGTTGGTAGAAGTCAAAATGATTGTGAAATAAGTCACACAAAATGGCTCTGACTTGGTACTACTTAAAAAGACACTTAAAATACTCCAAATTCTATGTCACACATCATGAAATCCCCAGTGTCTTTGCAACATTGTGGCAAAAGCTGTTAAAACCTGTTCCCATCCAGACAACAGAAGAAAGTTAAAACACAGAGAACCTTGCCTTGACCCTATCTGCCCTTAAAACTCAGTAATGGTTTTCGGCTCCCAAAAGTGCCGACCGGCGGTGTTTACCGCGTTTGACTGCCGGCAATTTCTAGCTTTTACTGACTCCGTAGCAGCTCAATAAGAGTCTGTTGGGAAATTGCTACAAGATGGTTACTCTCTGGTTATTTGTGGCAAAACTGTCAGAAAACAGATGTGCATGTACCCCAATGAGACCACCAGGAAAGGTTTACAGCCTAACTGTCTGTGTAAACTGAAGCTACTCTCTATTAATTGGCATGGTCACATATATTTTAGGTCATCATGCAATTTTGATGCTGTAGTCTTTTCAATCAGTGTCTGCTGAAAATTGCTTGGAGATTGTTACTCTCTGGTCATTTGTGGCAAAACTGTCAGAAAACAGATGTACAACACCAAGACAGACAGATTTTAGGGCTGATAGGGTCAAGGCATTTTCTTCAGTGTGTTTTAACTTTCTTCTATAATTGTATGGATGGGAATAGGATTTGATAGCTTTTGCCACCATGTTGGGTCTTTTGTGGTTTGACACTGAGAATTGTGGATATTTTGAGTAACAGGAAGCATAAACTAAACCCATTCTGTGAAAACTGAGGGATCAGGGCAGATAGGGTCAAGGCAAGGTTCTCAGTGTTTTAACTGATGTATGGTTGGAAACAGGCTTTAATAGTTTTTGCCACAATGTTGTAAAAACACTGTTTCTTTTTTTTGTTTGACACTGAGAATTGAGGATTGAGAAGATATTTTGAGACCAGGAAACATTTTGTTTCAAACCTGTTTTATAATCATTTTCAATGACTTCTACCAACACAGATGAACTTTCAAGCCATTTGATAGGATTTAATAGCTTTTGGCACAATGTTGGCACTTTTGGGAGCTGAAAACCATTACTGGGATGTAATTTTGGAAGACTTAGGGTTCAGGGCAGATAGGGTCAAGGCAAGGTTCTCTCTGATTTAACTTTCTTCTGTTGTTGTATGGATGGGATGTGAACAGGCTTTAATAGCTTTTGGCACAATGTTAAAACGTTGTAAAGACACTAGGGGTTTTGTGGTTTGACACTCAGTAAAATGGGGGATATTTTAAACACCAAGAAACAATCCTAATCCATCCTTCACCCTACATGCCCTTACACATCTGCCTGGTTGTTAAACCACACATGTACATGTGAACTGCTCAGTAATGGTTCACGGCGCCCAAAATTGGCTTCAGAGCTTTAAATCTAAATGGTTCGCAGCACTTTAATAAAATGCTTCCCAGCACTTGAATAACAAAATTCTCCATAGACTGAAATTCCTGAGTTTTTGCCAGTAGACTCTAACTCCCAAACCTCTGAGCTACCAGTTTTAAACATGAACTCTACAGTTCAAACATAGTGGTTCCCACCTCTCAAAATTGGATTCAAAGCTTTAAAGTAAAACGGTTCGCAGCACAAAATATAATAAAACGCTTCCAGCACTTGAATAACAATATTCTCCATAGACTGAAATTCCTCAGTTTTTACCAGTAGACCCCAACTCCCAAACCTCTGAGCTACCAGTTTTAAACATGAACTGTATGGTTGTAACGTAGCGGTTCATACCTCTCAAAATTGGCTTCAAAGCTTTAAAGTAAAAAATAATGGTTCACAGCACTTAAATAAAATGCTTCCCAGCACTTGAATAAGGAATTCTCCGTAGACCGTATTCCTGAGTTTTTGCCAGTAGACCCAAACTCCTAAACGTCTCAGATGTAGGTTTAAACATTCAAACCAGACAGAAAAGGTCCACACCTCTCAAAATTGGCTTCAAAGCTCTAAATTAAAAGTAAAATTCTTCCCAGCACTTAAATGGCAATTCTCCAAATAAAATTCCCCAGTCGATGCACAACTTGTGCCAGGGGTCTTGCTCACACCATCTGCACTGCCAGTTTACATGATATTTTATGAACCTTACAGCTTAAACATGAACCTTACAGTAATGGGTCACGCCTCTCAAAAATGGCTTCAAAGCTTTAGAGTTAATGCTTCCCAGCAGTTAGATAAAGATTCTCTATGGGATAAAATTTCTCCATTTCTGCATAACCTTTGCCAGAAGACCTTATAACACTCCCCAACATCTGGAATGCCAGTTAACATAGTATACGAACCCCACAGTTACAATTTGCAATGGGTCACGCCTCTCAAAAGCGGCTTCATGACTTCAAAGCAAATTGCTTCATAGCGCCTGGAAGTCTTTCAGTTCTCCCAGGATTAAAATTCCCCACAACGTGCTTAAAACACGGAAAGGTCCACAACTCTGGCCATGACCTCAGATGTCCTGAACATTTTAACAGGCTGTTTGAACATTAATAGTCCAAGTTTAATGGTTTGGAGTTCACACAAGTCTTTCATGTTAAATGGTTCACTACCTATTATAAGGCCACACAAGACATTTTGTTGTAAATTACTACAAGACATATTGTTGCAACTATGCTTTTTGGAAGGGGACCCACTGCTTTGTGTATTTTAAAGTGTTTAGAAGCACACCAGTTTTAGCACTAGGGACAGGGCCCATGTAGAATGACAGGCACAAGTTTTATCCAATATTGAAGTGCTGTAAACTTGCCTGCTTTGTTCTCTAACAACCTGACATTAACTGAAAGTAAGGACTATCCATTGTATCTAGTGTGTACAGCAGCGCACTGAGTTCAGCACTAGGGACAGCACCCATATAGAATGGCGTGTATATTTTTTTATCCAACATTGAAGTGCTGTAAACTTACCTGCTTTGTTCTCTAACAACCTGACAGTAACACATGTAGCCTACCATTAGTGCTGCAAGTTAGGACCATCTGTTGTATTCTAGTATGTACAGCAGCACACCAGTTTCAGCACTAGGGACAGAACCCATGTAGTATGACAGGCACATGTTTTATCCAACATTGAAGTGCTCTAAATTCGCCTGCATTGTTCTTAACCCAACAGTAACACATGTGGGCTACCATTAGTGCTGCAAGATCTTTTTTTTTCACATCAGGATTTTTTTTCACATCAGGTTCTTTTTTTCACATCAGGATTTTTTCACATCAGGATCTTTTTTAAGCCAAGATGCCCAAGAAACAATAACTAGGCTTGGAGTGGCTGCAGGTTTGATTTACACATGTATCATCAGCATGTATACCACCCTTTCCTCCAGCCAGGAAAGTGCTGTAAATTCATTCCCACAAAACCCATCTGACTGGAGCGTTCGCCTGCTTTGTTCTCTAACAACCTGACAGTAACACATGTAGGCTGCCATTAGTGCTGCTGTAATGGGCTCACGTGTTGCTCTGCACATTAAACACTGCATACATCACTCTGGCACACAGAGGGAACCAATCTGTAACCATTACATGAGCTGCAGGCCTAGAGGTTGTCTCTTAGCCTTCCAAAACAATAGTAGGGAAGCACAAATTACAATTTTACATTATGATACATGGTAGCTGACTTGATCGGTTTTGCATAGAACGATATTGGTCATCCTACCTTTTTGCATGTTTGCAAACACCCCATTCATGCTTCAAGGTTTCTTCATCACAGCATATCTTTTTGGAAAAAGAATCAAACAAACCAATGTTCCAAGGAGATCACATTAAAGATCACACTTATCAAAAAGAGTAGGGATCCTTCCTGGGGTGAGTGGTTCAAACCTTACAGTCCAGTCTGACACAGCTTCTATACTTACAGTACTGTACAAAGCTGTTCTGTTATAGGTATGCAAAATAAACAGAAACAACTGATAGCATCCAAGTGGCCCAAAAGAAGTCATTGCCCTCGAAAGCAGGACACGCTGCAGGTTTAGGAGTAAATCTTATGGAAAGGTTCGAGATCTAATGACCGCATTCCGTCATCTATAACTATAAAGTCTCCTCTCTTTCTTACAATTTGTGGTGAGGGCTGAGACCACCAGCACTTAAGGCCACAGCAAGTAATTTTTATGGATGAATCCTCCGCAGACTCCAAATCTAATGCGATAGGGCGGAAAAGAAAACAAGATGGGCTAAAAAAACAAGATTCCTACATTTTCAAATTTTTACATCATAAACTTTATTAAACAAGAAATGATACATAAATAGCGGGAAGTTTACTGACAACTATTACAACATCCAGTTGTCACTGAAACAACTTTGAAAAGCTCTGCAAATGGTACCTTCTAGTTTAAAACTTTCTTTCTCGTCCCACAGATAAAAGTGGTGAGGTGGGAGCGGGTGTCCCTCGCACAGCCAGTCCCAGTGTGTCTGGGAAAGCCTCACATCATGGTCCAACTGCATCATCATCCCTGCCTCCTACTACACAACTGGGGGCGTCACTAGCTACTTCCAGCCAGGGGGATCCTGCAGGTAAGCCACCTTCCTACACACCTGCACACACCTGTATCTGCACACACCTGTATACCTTACAGTCACACATATACACTTGCCACACAGCTGGCGCCGCTAGCTACTTCCAGTCAGGGGGATCCTGCAGGTATGTTCCACCTTCTTATACACCTGTGTACACCTATACACACCTGTATACCTGTACACACACCTGTATACCTGCACATAAGTGGGAGCATTGCTTTCAACATCCGGCCAGGTACAATGTAGATCCCACAGGTAAGCCACATTGCTACATACACTTGTACTGAACAGCTTCTTACACCTGTACAACTTCCGACACTTGTACACCTGGGATAGGTGACTTACATACAATCATGTATCTCAAAAATCTTGGTTTGCAAGTTGAAGAGTTGTCTGTTTTAAAGGAACCTTTGCTTGCAACTCCTGTTACAACTACAACAGCCTGGGGCTGATGTCCTAAATGTACATGTAGAGCTTGGGCCTTCATATACAACTATAGGTGTCCTAGAGATTTGTTTTGCAAAGGATTTTTGCTTGGCTTGTCATCTTACACGTAGAAGCTGGGTTGCTGTCTTAGATATGCTGTTATGTCCTTTTTACCGCAAGTTTTTGTGCAAGTTTTTTCCCGTGAATTTATCAGAGGAAATTATCCTTTGAAAGAGCTTCAAGTTCATTGGCCGCAGCATAGTGAAAACCAATCAGATTTTCCCCCCTCCATTCCTTCTCTTGCTTCAGAACATCTTAATCCTGAATTTTAGTAGTAGACACAAGAAGACAGCTATTGCTGATCTGTCTTAGATTTGACTTGCTCCAAGCAAGAGATCAGAACACAATTACGCTTCTCGTTTCTGCTTGGCAATATTTCAACTGATACAGAATCTTTGCTCAGCCTAAGAGCTGTGTTAGGTAATAGACGTTGTAGAAAAACAAGTTAGAACAAGATGAGACAAAGATCTGACAAGCCCTCAAGACAGTCCTTGCCTTCCTTATTACTTCTTGATTCTTTGTCAGATATCTTTGAAGCCCTGAGACGATAGAGAAACAGAGGAAGAAGTTAGTTGATCAATCTTTAAGATTTTGTAGCAAGATGTATAAAACTGTATACCAAGAACACATTTTCTTGCTATGTGGTGAGTGTTTGGGTGATATCTTGCTTGTATTTTGCATGACTGTCATATTTGGTGATAGACACGTGAAAGAGTTTAAAAATTTGCTATTTGAATCAGTTGAGAGAAATCCTGGTATTAGAAAATGATAAACTTTGTAGTGAATTGTGCATATCAAATATGTATAGGACATACAATTGAATCGAAAAGAGATCTACGTCTTCTAATTCTCTTCATTGATGTGCACTTAAAACTTGCACTGAATGTGGCAGATTGCCAAGTCTACTTGTCGAGTGTCTGTATCCAAGGGTTTCTCATTTCTTGATGATAAGTCTGTCGTCTGATTGGAATCTAGTGAAAGTTATCAGCCTAAGGAATCTATAGTGAAAGTTACCAGACTGTAACCAGACGTATCTTGTTACACTTGTTCTAAAATTAGCCCAGAAATCTTGTCTGTTGCTCATTTTGTGCAATAAGAAAAGACAAGATTGACTGATGAGGCTAAGACTAGCCTACAGGTACACTTAGCTTTTGTGTTGGTTTTATTAAAGACATCATCTTGAAACTAACACTTTCAATTTCGTCTAGAGACAAAGAATTTGAATTGGAAATATTTGATATATTGATGTAAGATTACTAAGAAGGAATTTTGTCTGTTGCTCATTTTGTGCAATAAGAAAAGACAAGATTGACTGATGAGGCTAAGACTAGCCTACAGGTACACTTAGCTTTTGTGTTGGGTTTTATTGAAGACATCATCTTGAGACTTTAGCTTTCATCTTGAGACATAGAATCTGAAGTAGGAATACTTGAGAAATGATTGATGTGAGAAGGAAGCTGTCTTGAGCAAATTTCTAAGACTGTCTTGCCTGCAGCTAGACCAGCCTTACAGTGGTTATTTTATCTTAGACACATCATCTTGAGACTCTCACTTTCGTCTTAAGACATCATAGGATCTGAAGGAAAGAGATGATTGATGTGAGAGGATGTCTGGAAAAGATTGTCTAAGACTTGCCTCCAGCTAGACTAGTATTTTATCTTAAGACACGTACACATCATCTTGAGACTTCTACAAGAATCTGAAGTGGGAATACGTCGATGAAGGTTAGACATCCAGGTAATACGATATGCCAAAAAAACAGTTACTCAAGCAACTGGATATGATTTTGAAAACGTCAGACGTTTCAGCTAGTATCCACTAGCTTTCGTATAACAGGAGCTTTCAGACTAATTTGCATCATCTTGTCTTGACTTGTCTGACTTTTGTTCCTTTTTCGACTTCCAAAAATTTGTCTTCACTTTATTTGCATATCAATCAACAGGTTGTGTATATAAACCTCAGGGCTCGAAATACCCGGTGGCGCACTGGCGCGGCGCCACCTGATTTTGCTTGGCGCCACTTATTCCTAAACTCAGGTGGCGCAGCGCGCCACCTATAATTTGCGTGGATCGAGCCGCTAATCGCATGGATCGGGCCCCATTGTCGGCACAATCTTGTGAATTGTCGATGAATTGTCGATCTCGCCATGACGCCACAAAGAAAACGTTCTCATTGGTAGAAAATCAGACACCTCGCTGGCGTTTCACAACACAATTTTCATGTAAACAACTCCGACTGTCCTTGTTTACATGCAAAGCGCGCCGATACAAAATCCTGCCGGCCGCCCGACCGACCGCATGCGACGCTAAGTTTTCGGCGGCTCGGCGGAAAAATAATCCATCCCCAGAAGAAATTTTACGCATGAAAATAACAACTACAACTTGTTTTCGTCGTTATATGAGTTTCTGAGGCCGTAAAATGTTAAAACGGTTGAAATTTGTCGGAAAAAACAGCTCGAAAGACAGAATGAAAATGGCCGACGCTGCTTCCAACAATGTGGTCAAAGGTGAAGATAGCATCCAAGCGTCCAAGATACATGTACTAGTATTACACGCATGAAAAACATTTTTTCGGCAACGACAAATAAAAATTCACTCGTATGTTTAAAAGGTTAATTTGTAAACATTACCGTGAAATTTTCCGAATTTATTGGTTTCTAGTGTCAGAATATAATGTTGTTTCTATGAATGTGCGGTTGGATGCTGTGGGGGCTTTTTACAATTGGGAGAATCAGATATTAAGAGCATGCTTTCTTTCTTTCTTACTTTCTTTATTGAGTGTCTCTAAATTTTTTTTTTAGTATGAGTTTATAGACATAATCACATTTTTATTGTTCAGCTGTGTCAATATGTGATTTTGTTTGGGAAATATGATTGGGTTAAAAGTTTGGTATATATTAATTATGTCCGTAACACCTTAGGAATACTTGCTCCAAGTTCCAGGTAATAAGTACATGTACAATTTGTATAATGTATTTTTCACTTGTTGAACTTGTGGAAGCACCGTTGGCCCCCGGTTAGGGGTCATCTGGGGAACCTATGCCCAATTTTTTTTTAAATCAAGGGAGCTAATACCATTTTTTATTAGATTTTGAAGATTTGTCCGGGGGGTATGTTTATTCCGGGGGGTATGTTTATTTGGCAGATGAGAGTAACATTATCCTTGCGCAAACGAAGAACATGGCGCACGTAACACCACCCGCATAAGTGTGCCGCCATGTAGAGGCGTGGCATTCCCACGGCGGCAGCCCTGTGATGAAGTGATGTAAAGGTGGCATTCTTTATTAAAACATTGTTGTTTGAGAGCTTTTATGTTCTTTACATTACTTTATTTTATAACATAAAACTTAAGTAGTTAACTAGAAGAAAACGTAATAGATATAAGTAGCAGATTTGAAGAAAATGATAACTTGGAAGTGTTGCCACTTGAATACTGATGGCGCCACCTGGCTTTTGACTCAGGTGGCAACATGCGCCACCTGGCTGAAAAAAGTATTTCGAGCCCTGAACCTGCTTTCCCCTCTGGTCTCTCAGTCACTGACGAAAGCTAGTGGATACTAGCTGAAACGTCTGACGTTTTCAAAATCATATCCAGTTGCTTGAGTAACTGTTTTTTTGGCATGAAGTGGGAATACTTGAGAAATGATTGATGCTAGAAGGAAGACATCTTGAGTGGATGTCTAAGACTTGCCTCCAGCTAGACTTGTACCATTGTGTTCTACTGGTCTTGATGTTTATTGATGATGTTGTCTAGAGACCACGTGTCTGATGCATACACTATCAATCTGCCACAGCTTGGTAAAGATTTTCTGGTATTTGAAATGAAACTGACAGCTGATGTTCCTGGTTGATATTAAAATACCCCTAATGATAATTGATGTTTTTCCTTGAAGCAAGTTTGCTAGAATTACTTACTAGGTTCCCATCTATGGTTCGTTTGCCTGATCTATTATAAAATCAATGTGTAAAAAAAGACCAGTCTAATAACTGACAGCTGATCTGATGTTACCATGATGTTCATGGTTGATAATAGATGTTTTTCCTTGAAGCAGTACTGTAGATTGCTATGAATTACTTAGTTCCCATCTGAGGTACAATCGACGGATCTGTTATAAAATCGATGTGCAAAAGAAGACCAGTCTAAAAACTGACAGCTGATATGTTGTTAGCGTGACGTTCCTGGTTGATAATTGATGTTTGCCTTCAAGCATCAGAAATTGATAGTCAAGTTTGCCTGCTTGAAATTTTTCTAATTCGATTTTCAATGTACTTAGCTGAATGTTTCGACTTGACGTCCCTCCTGCGTGAGAACCTGAATCACTGATGAATGCTTGCCTGCAGGCTATATCTTGTCAGCAAAGTTTATCAGTTCTCTTGTATACATGGCTCCCCATCACACGTGACTGTTCGTTTTTGGATTTTTTATTACTGTTAGTATATTTTTCGATTTGACATCCCCCTTGCAAGAGAGTCTCAACTGTTGATGAACATTTTCCATTGTGTATGTCCATGGTTTTCCTAGTTTTACCTCCCACTCATTACGTGTGTTAATTTTTTTATTTCTAGATCAGTATATTATCATCCCTATTGCGTGAGAATCTTGATCATTGATAAATGCTTGCCTGTTGTTGAAAGATTGTCAAGTTCACCTGTCAGTATCCATGCTTTACTCATTATTACGTGTCTCGAGTCTTTGATTTTTCGGTAAAGTTTTCGATTTGCCATCCCCATTGCGTGAGAATCATTGATAAATGTTAGCCTGTAGTGTAGATCGGCAGGTTTACCTTGTGAAGTTCCCAGTCCCCACCTATAATCACTGAGCAGCACCTGAGAGCCACAAGAGGCCGGCAATCGATTCCTGATCCCACCCCGACCCGCTGGCTGGCCATTATTGGCTCCATTTGCACAGGTGTAAATTAGCTTTTCTTCATCATCGGTGAATTTATACTCTGGTCAATAGTCTGGTTGTTCCTCCAGTCATTCAAAACAAGAGTACACCGGCATCTTTTTTCGACCATCAGGACTTCTGCATGTAGCTAGAACTTTGCAAGTTGCGGTAAACCAATGATTAGCCAGGAGTGTTATTGTAATGTTACAACCAAGGCTATTGTTTATATTAGCACATTATAGAAAAAAATGTTGATGATGGCAAAATGATGATTTTTTTTTCCTCCAGACCCTCATTAATTGCAGAAAGTCCCAGACAACTTTGCTTTTTCAAAGAAAAATGGAAAAAAAAGTCCACAATTATCGGCTCCATTTGCACAGGTGTAAATTAGCTTCTCTTCATCATTGGCAGATTTATTCTCCAACCAGTTGTCAACGATGGCAGGACAATGTTTTTTTCCTGAGACCCTCATTTATTGCAGAGAGTCACAGACAACTTAGAGTAGAGACTCAGTCAATGATATAGGACAGCTGAAACTAAATGTACAATTTTTAGTTTTTAGTTTGTTCCAACTTGTTTTGCACAACTGGTAAATCACTGCCTTAAAGTGTAATGCATCAGTTTTGTACAGTAAGTACAAGCGACGTAGGACCAAACTGTAAGATTTGAACCACTCCAATTTGGATGGATTGCTAGACTTTTTGCTAGTGGGATCTTTAACATACATTTCAATATTTTACAGTCCCCATTGCATTGGTTCATAACCTTGGCCTTATTCTAAAGTAGATTTACATTTGGAAACACGTAGCCCAGTAAAGTACCACGCGTGATACATTTTTCAGAAGCTCTGGCTATGATATCAAACAGAATAGCATTACTCACAGAAAACATCACGAACAAGAAGATTACAGAAGATTAAAGGAGTATTCCTGTGTCTTGAAGATATCCTTGCTGAGTCTTAGACGTCTCCGGGCCTCCTGTGATGTTCTTAAGTTCGTTAGAAGCTCCCCGAGCTGCAGATTTTGCAACTTTCATAATTAATCAGGCGAAGACTGCAGGTGATTTTATCGATTACCGTGTAGTTCAGGCCGTTAGGGTGCTCCTGTCATGTCAGGAGCCTTACTCTCTAACCCTGATCTCTTGCCTCCAGGTCAGTTATGTCTTCAAGATCCCTCCACCGTCTTCAGATCTGCACCTTCAAGACTTCTCCGTGTCTGTAGCACTTAAAGGAAGACTCAAAGGTGGTTTCTGAACACTTTCCGACGTCTCAAGCACTCGCGGACAGAAGCTTTGCTGGCTCAAAGTCGCCGTAAAACTTTAATGTGGTTTCCTTTCGCTGCTCTCTGGGGCAATTTCTGCGAGATTTCTTCTCACCGACGGCTAATTTCCCGGAAGACATGAATGTTTTACTCGGTCCTTGAAGAAAGTGGGTGACCTCTAAGACACGGAGAGGGCACTGCACCCATTGGAAATTCCTGGAAACTATGTGAGATCCTTTTTAGGAAATCACAGGAAACTATCACTGTAAAAAAAAATTCTGCTAATGGTGTTGTGATCGTGCAAACTGGGGATTTCTGGACCGAATTTCCTCCCTTCTGAAATCCTCCACTACATTGTAGTAGCAAGCCTTGCAGCTGCTTCAGATCCAAGTCGTCTTCTGGCTACTCCCTGCCTTCAAGAAGTTCAACTTATGAATCAGTATCCTTTTTTGTTGTCGCACTTTTATTTGTTGTTGCACTGTCATGGTTATAAAGTTTGGAAAAGCTTGCAGTCTTTGGAGGGAGCATTAAGTTGTCAGTCCTGACTGGTTTCAAAGAACTGAGGAGACATGCAAATGTGACTTTGCCCAGCTGTGTTGTAAGACTTTGGCCCTTTTTGTCAGGAAAAGCATACTATCATAGGCCTGTCCCTACGATTGTTTTATCTGTTGGTCCCAGACAGTTGTATTCCGGAAGTCCCACACTCGCTGAAGATATGGCCGGATTTGTTAAAAGACTTTTTTCCACTTTGTGGCTCCACGTAGGCTTTTCTTGACTTTGGCCTTAAGTCTTTTAAGTGCTTCTTAAGCCCTTTAGAGGGCACTTTTCTTAGAGGTCACCAGCCGACCTTGAGTGATACTTGTAAGGAAACTGGATCAGAACTTAGCTGTGTCCTTTGGGGACAATCACTTTCTACTTTGATAAAACACGGGACAAGTCGGCTTTGCAGTATACACTGAATTGCGCCGAATTTTACATTCCACATACTCAATAAAACTAACACAGTAGGCATATTAAAATACATATACAAGTATATACAAGGAACGCTTAATGTTGTCAACGTGGTTTTACATACTATAAATATAACGTAGTTGTCTTAGACTTCATAATAGCTACCTTGAGAAGTTGTGTGTTTGTCTTGGAGCTGTTCTTGAGAAGTTGTGGGATTGTCTTACAGCTGTCTTGAGAAGTTTTGTGTGTTTGTCTCAGAGCTGTCTTGAGAAGTTGTGGGCTTGTCTTTGTGCTGCCTTGCAATGTTGTATCTGTTTCAGTGCCAATGTATTCTGTTGTTATTTTGAAGCTCCATTCTTTTGGCCACCCAACAAGCCAAGGGACTTACAATGTAGATTTGGGGATGATGATAGAAAAATTACTTGATAAGACCTCAAACTCCAGTATTATGCCTTCTACATTACAGAATCTCTGTTGTTATTCCAGTTTAGTGTGCTCTGAGTAGTGAAAAATCTTTATCTGAATGCTCTCTTGTTTTGGCCACTCAAGTAGCCAAGGGACTTACACTGCAGATTTGGTGGATGATGATAGAAAAATTACTTGATAAGACATCAAACTCCAGTCTATATTACAGGATATCTCCTGTTATTCCAGCCTAATGTGCTGTGATATTGAGTAATCTCTGCCCTGATGCTACAAATGGTGACGAATCTCTGCCCTGATGGCAGGATTTCCTGTAAGGCTAGTTGCTGGGCGTCGCCCTTGGTGATAGCTTACTCCACAGCAGTGTTCTGATGTGTTTGTGTGTGAAAATGATGAGTTTTGCCTGTAGTTTTGGATAAGGCCACAGCAAGTAAACTTTATGGATGACATCCTCCACAGACTCCAAATCTAATGCGATAGGGTGAAAAAAAACAAGATGGGCCAAAAAAATAAGGTTCCTACATTTTAAAATTTTGACTCAATCATGGTACAAATGGTTTTGATTCAGTGGGAACATCACATATACACAGCCAGCACCACATATCACTGCATCAAAGCAAGAAACAAAACATTAAATCAGAGCCTTTTCTTGTCTCCTCTCTTCATAGTTTTCTGCCATCCACCCTCTGGCATGGCAACAGACATCTTTGCCCATTTTCGGCATGTTGACCACTGTCAGAAGGCAACAAAATTTCTTGATGTTATCCATAAAAATTACTTGCTGTGGCCTTAGCTAGCTGCGCCTGGAAACACCTAGGGAAATTTCAGACTGGAATGTGTTAGGAAACTTTTTGCTGGGAAGATAAGCACTGCGATAATTCGATCATTTGTCATACCAGAGTCTATCTTTCGGCGGGATTTTGTGGGCTGAAGACGTCGGATTTGTGGAAATTGGCTCTGAAATGAGAGAACCGACTGCTCAAGGGTGGGTTTGAAAGAATGATCATAGTCTTTGGAAATTGCACGTTTTCTGATATGTACGTTGTACATCATCACACATGAGAAATTGTCTGCCCTTTCTTGTGCTTTATAATATAAATGATGTACAGTAAAAGTGTGTGTGTGGAGTTGTCAGAGAACTGTCCTCGAAGCCATTCATCAAAGCTAAATGGCTTCATGGAGCACAAATTTCTGTTTTATTCTGAAATCAAATGAATTATGAACAAAAGAATGAGCAATCAACAATCACAGACTGTAGAAAAATGCCAGCAACCTATTATACCGGTAGGTGGATAACTTTGCTATCACCTACAACCAAATAAATGCATACAGGGCTCTAAAAATATCTGAAAGCCAATAATTTGTTGTGGCCTAAACTGGATCAGACACAATGCTACTTTATGAACGACTGCCGGCTCTGTCTATCTGTGACACAATAGGAAATTTCTCCACAGCATTTTGCCAGCATCTACCAACATACCACAATATAGATGTTCTAGATTATAGGTCCCCTTAGGCTAGATTTTAGTTTAAAGTATCTGAAAACCACTGAAGACCGCTGAAATAAATTCAATTTGTTGTGGCATAAACTGGATCAGACAGGACACCTTTTTACGCCTGGTGTTCCTATCTGGCCGTGAAGCAACGGCAAATTTCTCCACAGCATGAAACACACCGTGAAGCTGCGACTGTCTGCGAAAAATGAACGTCACAGTCGGAACTGTCGGCTTCAATATGCGGAGAACAATTTACCACCTAGTGGGGCACTTATGGGTGAAAGTATCAAAATAAATTGAGCGTCATTTGCTCCTCCCAATACACCCACTAAGTGTTTTACTCCTGATAGGCTTGCCAATTTGTGTCTGCATGTGCATACTTTTTGAAACAGATATTCTTTCTTTTGGGAGAAAAGTGTCAAAATAAATTGCATTTTGTTGTCCCAATACAGCCACTAAGTGTTTTACTCCTGATAGGCTTGCCAATTTGTGTCTGAGCCCACTTTTTGAAACAGATATGGTTTCTTCTGGGAGAAAAGTATCCAGGTAAATTAACGTAATTATGTCGTCCCAACACACTTAAGTGTTTTGCTCCCAATAGAGCTGCTAATTTAAGGCTTTGCACTCTTTTTGGAATAGATATTCTTCCGCACAAGTTGTCAACTATGCCTATTAGGGAAACACTTGAGTCCAAATTGAGCAGATGATTGATCTATAAATGCAGTGATTAAAACCGTCACAGTTAATTTTGGGAGAACAATTTGGTGTATACAGAGCTACTGTTGTGAGAAAAGTATGAAACGTAATTTAGTTGTTTCAGCACTCTAAAGTTATGGGTCCTAATTTTGTGACTTTTGGCACTTTAGGGAAGAAAAAGTCTGGCTGTGGCCCAATTTCACTCATAATCATTATGATTAATGAAGGTATTATTGTAATTTGGGAGCTGTTATTGTAGCACTTGGAAGTGTTTTACTCGTTATAGATCCTAATTTTATGACTTTTGGCACTTTTGTGAAGAAATTTGCAAGTCTGGCCGTGGCACAATTTCACTTAAAATGATTGATGCGGGTATTTTGCTGACTTAGAAACTTTAAAAGGTGCTGAAAGCCGACAAATTTGGTGGTACCAGCAGGAGTAAAGTGCTTTTAAAAGTGTGCTGAGTTGGCTAAATTGCTTTTTACTCTAATTTCTGGCAAACATAGCTCTGTGGGTGAGAATATTGTACGTTGGGGGAACGGTAACTTTTGATGTGATTATGGCATTCATGTTGTTTAAGTGTATTTGGGATGACTAAATTATCTCTTAAATGATTACATTCTGGCAAATGTAGGCAGCAAATAGTTCCTCCATGCACAGAAAGTGGAGTGGTTGTAACTTGACTACAGGGTTGATTCAGACTGTTGGTCATTTTGTCAAATTATCACTCCACAAGAACTTTGGTTACCTTAAGGACTTCTCCTTTTGCATGTACAGAATAAATTGTTAAGAATGACTGAATTGTATTTTGTACTTACTTTTTTTTACGTCATTCTATCACAAGTTTTGTGGGTGCATATTTTTGTTTGTTTGATAGTCTGCTGATAGATTTTATGATAATTCATGCTTTTCTCACAGCTTGCCTAATCTATGAGTTATCTGCCATCACAGTGCATTTATCAGATCTTACATGCCTCCTGTTTTATGAATTAGAAGTTGTTTACATGAGCTTTATACATTAAGCCATGGTTTTAAGCAGTTTGTCTGCTTTGTAGTAAACACTGTGGGGAAACTGAGCCAAGCTGTCTGGTGCTTTGCTTGATTGGATCAGCAGACTTACAGGAACTAATTAATGTAAAGCCGTAAAGTAATTAATGAATTTAATGTTAATTCTCCTAGGTTTTGAAAACTGTCAGACGTTTCAAGTAGCTTCCGTAACGTATGTTTGGTTGTATGTTTTGGATTGTTTGTGGTTTAGCACTGTAATAACTCAAGAAGATATTGATGGATTGTCATCAAATTTGGTACATAAATAGGTCTTGATCTACTGAAGAAATGTCTTGTCGGCTTTCCTTTGTACCTGAATATAATTTATGCAAAATATGCAAATTTATGCTAATGAGAACCTTATTTGCATAATGTGTGGGAAACTTAATAAGCTTTCCTTGGTACTTGGATGTGTTTTATGCAAAATATGCAAATTTATGTTAATGAGAACCTTATTTGCATAATACCATAAAACCTTTGTAATACGTCATCCTTGAAGGGTGTTTTTGGGACGTTTTTGGGACAATAGAAAAATTATCAACATCAGAATGTCGCTCTTCTTTTATTTATCAGGCACATGATTTTGGCTCCGGAAAAGTCCCCCCAAAAAGTCATACAATAAAACAAACAGGTTGGGACAGTTCATCCTCACTTTGGGACAACTGAAATTTATTTTTGGGACGGTGCTGGGACAATAGGAAGAAAACTATTTTGAGGCCTGACTCGGCGACAGTATGAGGTTGTTGAACTCTTATCATCTACTAAATCTCAGTTCGTATCATTTGCACTTTAGTTTCTGCTAATTCATCACGTCGTTAGACAGAGCTGATTATCATCAGCGCTTGAGATCTCAGTAATCAGATCAGGGTTAATTTTCGCCGGCGTTGTTCCGTGGAAAACTCGGCGGGTTCGGAGCCGGAATGTCTCGGTTTGGGTACCGGGGGGTCGGGAAAATGTGGAGATATTAATGGGTGTGATCATCTCTGGTTTGTTGATCGATGAGTTTTGGTTCTATGGGGATCTAGATGGCAGGAAAGATTGCTTTGAGTTTGGATCTCAAAAATTTCATTAGATATAATGCCAGATAGAGCAAGGCAATCAAAGATGGCAGACTTCACCCCCTTACCCATACTCATTTGAATGCATGGATGTTATCATCTATGGTTAATGATTGATCACTTTGAGTTTGGATTTCAAAAAATTTCATGAATTCTTAACTGTCTTTGTGAGTGTAGCAACTATTACAAAAAGGCAGGCAATCAGAGATGGCAGACTTCGCCCCCTTACCCATACTGATATGCATGGATGTGATCATCTCTGGTTTGTTGATCGATGAGTTTTGCTTCAGTGGGAATCTAGATGGCAGGAAAGATCGCTTTGAGTTTGGGTTTCATAGAAATTTTATTAGATATAGTGCCAGATACATTTTGTATCTTTGTGAGTATAGGAAGGTCTTAGAAGAAGGCAATCAGAGATGGCAGACTTCACCCCCTTACCCATAGTTGCATGACTTGACACATGGCATAATTGTCAATGAAATTTAAGAAGTACTAACTATTGAATAAGTTGAGAGCAAGACTTAACACAAGGCCTAAAAATTGTAAAGTCAACTTAGATTTTCCAAATTCGATGCATTTTTGCAACCTCCCAGAGATCAGATTGAGACAGGTAAGATCAGAGTTTATCAGCACTGGGATCTCCTCAGTCTCCTGCAGACTTCAGGGAGCCAAGACGCCGAGTCGCCACAATTATGGAGTCTCAAGGAAACCTGAAGGAAATGGGAACTTCTTAATACCCCATCATCTGTAAATGCCAGAAGGTTTCCTAAAAGTTGAACAGTGGTGCTGAAAATTCTAATACTGTTACCATCATCTGTAAATGCCAGAAGGTTTCCTTAGAAGTTAGGGGCTGCAGCCTCATACATGTACACATGTAGCAAATGCCTTACCTTTGTCATGGATGCAGCCAGACGTACAAAATGTACAGTACTGTAGGAAGTTAAGATAGACAGTTCAAAATGAATTGATCTTGTCACTTTGTCTAAATTCACTCAATGTACCTGAGTATACATATTCTGCTTATTTTAGCATGATCACAGAATTACCTATACATGCCAGAAGGTTTCCTTTAATTAAGTAAGTAATTGACGACTTAAAGCAAATGCCGTCTACCTTTGGGAGTAGATTCAGCTTGAAGTATAAAATTCATATTGATAGCAAAACATGATCTTAACTGACACTAAATCCACTCATGCTCCTGACCAGTGCATTTGCCTATTTTATCATCATCACAAAATTATCTATACACACCAGAATGTTCCCTAAGAAGTTGAACAGTGGTGCTGCCTCCCCATACTTTTGATTGACAGCACAAAATGATCTTTTATCATCATCACAGAGTCATAGTTTAGACAGGAATCCTCCCTTAGGACTGCACTGTAAACTAACCATCATCTTATGTCCTCCTGAGTGCATCGTAATGGAGAAATTTAAAACTTGTCCCTGGCTGCCCCACGTTTCATGTGACGTCCCCTCTACCCCTGGGAGAACCCACTGTAGACTATCTGTATTGGACAGGCTTCATGCTTAGTTAGGGTGGACAGTGGTGCAGACATTAGTTGGTGCCCATTGCTTCCCCTTGTGTGTAATAGAGGATTTAAGTTAGGGTGGGTAGTGATAGAGACTGACATTAGCTGTTAGCCATGGATGTCCCGAGAGCGTTAGAGTTTAGGATGATGGAGTTGTAGGATTGTGTTATGGTTGACTTTCCTGTCATACCTGCAAGTGTGATGTTACGTAGTCATATTATGGCCTTTTTGTCAACTCCTCAGGTGTACCGTTGCCGATTGTTTTCTTTGAAACGAGTTTGCATCACCTTCAGGGCAGTGAACTAAGTTGGTGTCAGGTAGAGGTGATTGTGTGCACTGCAAGTGAGTGGTGGTGAATGTTCAGCTTCGTTGTGCATGGTATGTAAAAATATAATACTATTATGACATAAAAAATGACAAAAACATGAAAAAAACAGAGTTCTTTATGTATGAAATTCATAGACCAATCTGTCTTGAAAATGTTTGATCATTCAGCATGCAATTGCAGTTTCTAGTTGAAAGGGAGTGTTAAGGATTCCATGACAGCACATTGTCTCATGTTACTGTAAGTTACTGCACAGCTTTATGAAAGTCCTCTAAGTGATGAGCAGATGATGGGTGGATTCACTTGAGTGATGGTTTTTGGATGATTGATGGACTCTCCTCCGTACCGCCAGGTGGGCACCATCACGGTCGTCATGGGAACAGGAACACATCCATCCGTCATGGCCGACGTGGATCTGGTCACGTCCTTGTCAGTCCGTGACCTTGAGAGGATTTAGAACAAATTGATTCAGTCGTGCATTAAGGCAGTATTTGTGACTGTTTTAGCCCTGGAGCTGGTCTCATATGGGGGTGTAACAAAAAAGTGTACTTGAAGGACAATTTATGAGGTTTTGTTCATTGATCATTGAACATCAAACAGTGGACAGGGCTCAGCCTGAGTTTGAGATCCTTTGCATAGCAGGAGACAGAGAAAGCCTGGGGCAAATCTATATTCTTGGATACGCAGAGACTATCTAGAACTGATCCTAACTCTAACCCTAACCCATTCAGGCATAGAACTAGATAGACAGGGTTCTGGATAGTCTACTGCGCATATCCAGAACTGTGCCTGGGGGCAAATCTACGTTCTTGGATACGCGGAGGCTATCCAGAACCATGCCTGATCCTAACTCTAACCCATTCAGGTATGGAACTAGACTTTTGAGGTCTTGGGCCAAACACTAGACAGGCAAGGATCTGGGTCCAAATTTAGACTATCCAGAACCATGCCTGGGCCAAATCTACGTTCTTTGATACACCGAGACTATCCAGAACCATGTCTGGGTCAAATCTTGGATACACAGAGACTATCCAGAACCGTGCCTGATTCTAACCCTAGCCTGTTCAGGCATAGAACTAGATAGACACGGTTCTGGATACAAAAGAAGTTACAGTGGTGAAGGTTAGACATCCAGGTAATAGCATGCACCAAAGAGCAGTTACTGAAGCAGCTGGATATGATTTTGGAAGCGGTCAGAGGTTCAGGTAGTATCCACTAGCTTTCGTCAGTGACACAATAGAAGTTACAGTTACTATATATTCTCTAGCTGTGAAATCCATAAGTATCAAGTGCTTCACACCTGGCTTTTTGAGAGATGGTTTACAAGTGATAGATGGGGATGCCCGGGAGCAGCCAGGTGTGTGTGATCATTGTCGCCATGGGAACAGTAGTGACATCCATCCATCATCCGCTGGTCCTGTCCTCAGGAAACCCTGAACTGACAGGCATGGAGAAACCACCAGACTGGAGATTATTAGGATGCCAAATCTAGTGTGAATGAGTAAAGACAAAAACAGTTTAGTACTAAAATTTAATGTTAATATGTTTTTGATAAGATATATGACATGTGAAATCAAATGAGAACAGATGAAAGAGACTCTTTTTACACAACCAAGTGTTTTATTCACAGTCGATATTTCAGTGACTGTCTGTCACCTTCCTCAGGGCAATTCTGACTGGTTCACATTGCACTGCAGCACAGGTGTCGCTGCTATAGATGCATTCCCAAACGTACAATATTTACATATCTACACATATGTATGAGAACAGTCTCCTAACAGTTCACTTTTACAAGTTTTTATGGAGAGTAATAGTCAGTCACTCAATACACATATATAATATGGCCTACTGTGGATCCCAGTAACACATTTGAACAGGTGTGTTTATCTTTTATAGCGAGGAAACCAAAATAGCCATAGAATCCCTCCTTCCCCTGTCGTTATGGCAATGGAAGGAAGCTTCGTGTAAGTGGGCTTAGTTCCACACAGTTATCTTCCCAACGTTAAGAGCTCTACTAAAATAGAGCCAGAATCCCACAGAGAAGTTAAGAATGGGGAAAGTCAGTTTATGGTTAAGATGGGGAGACAGAGATGCTCTGGGGATTTGAGCAAACCTGGTGTTGGGGGAAGATAACCGACTCCTCACCCATCATGGTACATTATGCACCCATCCTCCCGCATCACTGCAGCAGCTAATGGTCCATGTCTCATTCTAACTTCATCACGACAGACCGACCAATCATAGAGCCCATTAGGTTTGATTGACAGGTGTCACTAGGGCAACTCAGAGCAGATGATCTTGGTGATTAAACCACTATGTGCAGTCTTTTTTTTTATTTAAGTAAGTGCAAATCAAGAAAATGTCATATATATGGAACTACCACAAAATGGAAAAAAAGTCTTGTAACTGTTATGAAGATGGGGCAGGGTGAAAGCTGTCTTTGGTTTTGTGCCAAGAACCATTAAGTGTCAGGATTAGAGACAGAATAGGACATTTCTCCTTGGTGCAGTCAAAAGTTTAAGGTTAGGAAAACCCTATAAATGTCCAAATCCATCTTTTTTAATAAAGACTTAGACGCATTTGGTATGCTTTTAAAGTCTTTAGTTTTATGCCAAGAACAGTTAAGGACATTTTAACTCATTGCTTTCAAAAGTTTGATGTTAGAAAAATCTTGTAAATAATGGAGAATGTCAGCTGTGCTTCGCTCCAGGGTAACTCCAGTATTTCATTATTTTGTGCCTTCAGGCCATTCCCAGCAGTGTAGTAGGATAGCTAATATCCTGAGTTTGGTTCTGGCTATATTAATTTCGTTTTTGTATGTTTTGGTAATTTGTTAAAGATTGATGAAAAATTTGTTATCTTTTTCATATACAGCAGTTATTAGATATTTGTTATAATAAGGAGCAAAATTAATGGAAAGTGTCAGATTCAAAGAGTCATTTTTTGTTAGGCAGAGTTAAGTTATTTTTCTTATAGAAACTAGACTTAGAATACTTTCTTGAAACTTTATTAATGTCAGCTCCATTTGTATAAATTTATATTCACAGCATGGATAAAGAAAGTTACTGTGCAAATGTGCATTTTATTACTTTGAGACATTTTAGTGAGTGAGTGTGAGACATTTTAACTACCTTTTACCATTAGTAAACTTTGTTTTTACATAATTTGGTAAAACTTTGAGCTACAGAGTTAATAGTGATAAATGTTCAGAGCTTGTAACATAATATTCTTCCACCATTAAGAATATCATATCTTTTCCTTCATTCATCAAAAATATGCTTCCTTTCCAGTAAGAATGACTTTTGCCACATGTTGTATCACTTTAATGTAGCCATACGTTCCTGTAACGACTTCATACGGTGATCCAGCCGCCACATTTCTGCCGTTCCTGGCAGATTTTGGAAGTAACAAATCTCCCTGCACGTATCTCACAGCACTGATTGTTTCAGTGGGACTCATTAGGACCGTAACGTGCCTGGAATGGGAGGAAAATAATGGCCAGCGCTCTTATCTGTTCACAACTTCTTGAAGTAAAATATGAGACGATCGCCGAGCGTTGTCGAGAGCCGAGGAAGTGATGAATGCTGGCTCCCTGCCAGAAGTGCTGTAAAGTGACTGAACATTGATTTTTCTTGAGATGTGTGAAGTTTCAAGTCTGAATCACTTAATTTGCTCCTTTGTTGAGTTCTTTCTGAAACAACATAATCATAAAGCTATGGAAAGACTAACAGTCAGAGATTTCCAATGTTCTGAACCAGTGTCTTCCAAAGTTTTCAGTTCCCTGTGTTTCTGGCACATTGACATGCGATGCTGCAGCTACATGTACCACAGACCCTCCCCCTGCTGATTGGATATCACTGCAGCTGATGAGACCTGAATTAGACAGATTAAGGTTCAGGCAGGTTCAGCCTCCGATTTTCTGCTCGTTTTGTCGCGAATTCTCACTGGACTCATCTTTCACTTCGCTCGTTGTTGTGTATTCACAGCTGATTGTGAAACTGTAACCTTCTGGTCACCAGATCTGTACAGGGATTAATCAAGAACCCTGGGGATTACAGGATAATTTTGGTAACATAGATGGAAGAATGCAAAGTGTAAAAGTCTACGCAGCTCTAAAAAACATGCTTTATACTAAATGGAGTGTCATGATTTCACAAAGGAAAAGCCATTTTCTAACTATACTTTTCTCATCATCATGCATTCACTACCAATTGTGAAACTGTAACCCCCTAGTCACCAATGCTTTATTGTCAAACAATGCAAATTTTTTACGAAAGGACCCAAGTGATAATGATGGAAGAATGCAAAGCGTGAAACTCTGCCATTGATAGTCAGCAACAGGTTGAACTTTGTGGCTCTCTCTAAGTTTGAAAAATGCAGTTTGAAAGATTTAGAGTGACAGAGTGTGGAAAGAAGATTGGCTCTGCCTGGGAATTACAGGCTCGGCCTTTGGAAAGTTTACTCCTCTGACCTTTGGAATGGTTCCACATTCCGGCAGGCAGGGTTTACGACATGGAGTCAGGAGGTTGGGAGCTTCTCCATCAATGAAGTACTGTAGAAAATAAAATGTTTGGTGAGTCTACTCACTGAAAGTAGTGTCTGTCCTTGGTGCTGAACTGTTTCTATGTAGTTTAGATCTGTTTGTTGGAATGATTCCACATTCCGGCAGCCAGGGTTTACGACATGGAGTCAGGAGGTTGGGAGCTTCTCGATCAATGAAGTACTGTAGATTGGGATATATCTGTTGAGTCCAGTCACTGAAAGAATTGAAAAGGGGAAAAGGGGAAACAGAAAACAGCACTTTTATGTGCAGATAAAATCCTTACCAACAGTGTTAAACCTTCTGCCTCTTACCTAATCTAATAACCAATAGAGAAGGTAGCCAAAGAGCTAAAAAGATTACAGTTGGAGGACATTGCATATCAATCTATAGCCTTGCAGTGTCTGTCCTTGGTGCTGAACTGTTTTTAAGAAGTTTAAAGTAGACTGCTTGGAATGATTCCACATTCCGGCAGCCAGGGTTTACGACATGGAGTCAGGAGGTTGGGAGCTTCTCGATCAATGAAGTACTGTAGATTGGGATATATCTGTTGAGTCCAGTCGTTGAAAGTAGTGTCTGTCCTTGGTGCTGAACTGTTTCTAAGCAGTTTAAAGTGGACTGTTTGCTTCAAACTTAGGATCTGAGAAGGGTTTAAGACATAGAGTCATTAGGTTGGGAGCATCACCATCATTGAAGTACTGTACATAAGGAAATAGATGCTGTGTTTTAATTTTGCGGTTTTCATGGTATCTGTATCAGTATAGCTGGTATAACCACCCTTCAGCGTACCACACCAGCTTCGCAGGCACACGGCATGGCGGCAGCTGGCTACATTACACGGAATGACTTGTTATACTTAGCCCTTGAACATCTAACTCTAAAATTAAACATTGTTTAAAGCTATCTAATGATACTGCCCCTACTGTACTTGGTGACAGTGAGTTGACTCTGCGATAGTTCTAGGAAAGAATGAATTCTTGAACACCTCAATCCTTGAAATCACTGAAAAGTTACTGTATCTACAGTACAGATGCATCTGTTCTTGGGTAAATGGTAGCACACAGATTCATTCAGAACTACACTTTGCTAACAAATAGGGAGGAAATGGCTTAATTTCCAGCCAAATGGTGGCCTTTGAGACCTGTTTTGAAATGAGTTCACTGACCTGAGTTTATTGTGGGACCCTCTAGCCCTTTGATAATAGTTTACTCATAAAACAAACTCTCTGGCCTGAAGATGCCTGAAGTACAACCTTATTTTTGAAGAGGTGAAAATTTGTTATACTAAAGCAGTTAGAAGCTAGACTAAGTATTTAACCTTCAATCTCCTAAGGTAGCAATTTGGCACCAAATTTGTATTGGTTATGCAATAGGGAGAGGGTTAATGACCACAACGGTTTCAGCACTAGGGACAGGACCGTTAACCTTCAGCCTGCTCTTTGTATTGGTTACTGGGTTAGGCAGCAGGGAGAAGGTTAAGATACTATTCCAACTGCTAAAAATCCACTCATATTTATTCATGTAGCATAAAATGCAGGAACTCAAATGATGCATTCACTCTTCACTTTCAGAAAAGTGCAAACATTGACCTCATATAACCCTTAATGCATTTACCTCGTATAACCCTATCAGAAAAGATATGGGAAAAGCCCCTTCATTTCCAGGTAAGCATTGGCCTCCTGTAACCCTGGATCCATTTACTCTCCACTCACTGCATGTCTATATGGTGTATTCAGTCTGCATTTTTGATTCCTTAAACATGTCCTGCAATGCATTCATTCCACACTTTCGGAAAAGTGCAAGCATTGGCCTCATATAACCCTTAGATAATTCATTTACTCTACACTATCAGAAAAGATACATGTATGGGAAAAGCCCCTTCATTTCCAGGCAAGCATTGGCCTCCCATAACCCTCGATCCATTTACTCTCCATTCACTGCCTGTCTACATGTATATGGTGTATTCAGTCTGCATTTTTGATTCCTTAAACACTTTCAGAAAAGATACAGGGAAAGCCCCTGTATTTCCATGCAAGCAATTGGCCTCCTATAACCCTGGATGCATTTACTCTCCACTCAATGCCTGCCTATAGTGTATTCAGTGTGCATTTGTGATGCCTTCATGCTACAGTTACCCCATCTAAGCATGCAAGTGTTGGAACAAAGCTTGAACTCTATTATAACTATGGATTCTACTAAACACAGATAAGCTTTCATTCAAATACTTGTCTCAATTTTGTTCCCTTTTCGACTTAAAAAAAAAATGTCTTAGTTTGTGCTTATAAACCTACATTTCTCCTCTGGTCTCTCAGTCACTGACGAAAGCTAGTGGATACTAGCTGAAACATCTGACCGTTTCCAAAATCATATCCAGTTGCTTGAGTAACTGTTTTTTTTGCGTTTAATTCAAATATCCTTGATACACTCACTGCCTGCCTGTCTATAGTGTATTCAGTGTGCATTTGTGATGCCTTCACGGCACAGTTAACCCATCTAAGCACGGCAAATGCAGCATAAATATCTCATAGAGACCTGTATTTGCCTTGGGTTCACCACATTGGGTCAGTGTGCTAAATTTGGTGTGTCTGAATGATAGGCATTATGCACAGTGAATGCATACATGCAGGACGTCTCCAATGTACTGTAGTCTGCTAAGTAGTCTATTCGAGTTAGGCTTTTTTGGAGCGTAGATAATGTACTTTTTCCTGATGGCATATCAGTATCCTTACTTCTTAGGCAGTACACAAAATTTGTCTTCACTGATCTGCATAGCAATCAATAGTTCGTACCCACAAACCAGTACAAACCAGTCTCCAGTGTCACTGACGAAAGCTAGTGGATGCTACCTGAAACATCTGACTGTTTCCAAAATCATAACCAGTTTCTTGAGTAACTGTTTTTGGCGTATCGACAAGTTATATTTGCCCAGATAAATTTGTATTCGTGATAAGTTAGTCTGATTACAACAAGTGCAGACAGACTAGCACTAAGGAATGGTTCCAGACTCTCAGGTTTAATTATAGTATTGGGGAAATGGCTCAGTGGAAGTGGGGTTTTGGCAGAGACCCAGTCATAGAAATATTGGAGCAGGCCCAATTGTGAAGGATTTGGGCAGTCCAATTCTGCAGGTTTTGGGTGCTGCAATTGTAGACTAAAGGGGGTGTGACCCAATTTGAGAACATGGGAGGTGTGGCACAATTAGAAAGTTTCAAAACTGGTCAAACTTCAGGCCTTTGAAGGATGGTCCATGTTAAATGTTATGAAAGGCAGAAAATTAAAGTTATGTGTGTTATTTTCCAGTCACTCAAAGAATTGAAAAGTTGAAAAAGCAAACAGGTCACTTTCAACTGCTTAGAAACAGTTCAGCACCAAGGACAGGCACTACAAGGCTATAAGATGTTGGTAATAGCCAGGGGAATTCCCAGTGAGGAAGTTACAACACCATCATTGTAAATGACAACCACTTTATACAGCAAACAGTCCACTTTCAACTGCTTAGAAACAGTTCAGTACCAAGGACAGGCAATTGAAGACTATAAGATGTTGGTAATAGCTAGGGGAGTTCCCAGTAGAGAACTTATAACACCATCACTATAACTGTTCCAGTCAGACCTTCTATTCACACAGACTTAGACACGGCCCATAACACCATCAAGGACATTTTTAAAAGCGCATTGTTCAATATCAGGGACAGAAACATGTTGGTAATAGCTATGGGAGTTCCCAGTTCAGAAGTTACAACACCATCACTATAACTGATCCAGTCAGACCTTAAAAAGGTCCATGTCCAGTAAATAGCCCAGCGAGAGCTGTTTGCCACACCTGCACCTGTTTCCCTGTTATTAATCGCAAGGTAAATGGACTTCTCAAAAGCACACTGTTCAGAGCCTTGGACAAATACTTCAGCAAGAGGTGTCTAAAGAGATTGCTTGTCACCAGGGTAATTTCCAGTGTAGTCTGTGGTATAACACTATCAACATTTTCAACTGTTCAGCACCAAGGACAGACCCTGCAAGGCTATGCAATGTTTATAATAGCTGGGGGAGTTCCCAGTTCAGAAGTTATCACAATGACTGATCCAGTTAGACCTCCACAAAGACTTTGGCACGGCCCATAACATTCAGGATGTCCAGTTAATAACCCTGTAGCGGCTGTGCGAGGGCTGTTTGCCCACACCTGCACCTGTTCTACTGTTATTAATCGCGCTTCACACACGGGACATCGAGCGCCAAATGGCCCCGGACGGGTCTCCATGCCGCATTACACCCCGACAATGGGCGCGGAAATACGCTAACACCTTTCCCGGCGGTTTTCCACGGCGAGTTTGCGAGGTCGGACCATAAATTGTTCAGGGTTTCCGCCTAGCGTGTGCTGATGGTGCAAGTTTGGGGGGAACAAATCATAAGTTTTCCTGGAGTCCATTACACCAGCATTGATCCTGGCACACCACCTGCCCTCCATGGCCTGCAGTTAATGAGCATATACCACATCTGGCTACTGGGGACGTCGACACTTTCTGGTGATTTTGGGGATAAAATTCATCATTTGAGAACTTTGTCAACTCAACAATTTCAAGCATCTAGCTTGTCTTATAGGCTATATAGTCTTATAGGCTGAATCCAGTAATTTTCACAGTTGAAAGAGGAAATATGTGTAAACTATAAAAGTAATCTTCAACAACATTGGGATTGGATTCAAACCCAGAACCTTAAGATTCTAAGCCATGAGACCACCTTGCCACCTTGTACCTTAATTGAGGAGTTGATATCATCACTTCCACTTGATGTGTGTTTTCCACAGGTTTGTCCAAAGACAAAACAGATCATTTTCTTTGCTTTGCATTGATCCTGGCACACCACCTGCCCTCCATGGCCTTTAGTTAATGAGCATATACCACATCTGGCTACTGGGGACGTCAACACTTTCTGGTGATCTTTCAGGGGATAAAATTTGTCATTTGCCAACTTTGTCAACTCAACAATTTCAAGCATCTACCTTGTGTCAAAATTCTATAACTGAATCAAGCATCAAGTCAAATGAGTGCAAACAGACCTGCTACTGGGGATGTCAGGACAATTTTGTATCTTGTAAAAAAGTTGTTACTTGTCAACTCAACAAATTCAAGAAATTCAATTCTAGCTGGCTTTACCAAACCACATGTATATAGTTGAATCCAGAATTTTATACCACCACCTCATGTGGTGATCGTTTAACACAATGAAATAGGTCTTTCCTTCTCATTGATCAATGCTTTCATAGTGAATTAGATGCGGTCAAACCTACAAAAGTGACAACCTCTACATGTACATAAGGACCTCCTGACCATTGTGACCATTTTCTGGTTGTTTCATTGGAGAGCTCTAACCTGCTAAATTATATGGATTAACTGGGACAGTTAGAGCCACACTAATCTTACTTAAGTTAATCCCTCTAATCCATGTTAATCCATGGCCCAGAGTACGTGACTTAAGTCCTATTGTCCAGGATTGACCCAGTACTGAAGCACCTCATCTACCGATGCTGAATTAAACCCTGCATTTATTTTCCCCTCCACCACAAGGGACACTAATCCAAATGGGATCTCACAGATCAATGCACACCCCTGTCCCACTCATGATGGTATGTCCCGCAGTACTTTCTCTCATAATAATGATCATCATAATTCCCACCCTTAGTGTGATGATAATGTGATGTTCTATACTGGCTATAATACAGTACCACCAAGCCTACTCTAACTGCATTATAATCCCACCCTGATCATGACACACACCAGCCTGTTAGTCCCCCCTGATAGATCCCCCCACTGTAGATAAAGGCCATGATGTATAGTTTATGGCCCTGATGCTGAGCTGATGATTCTCACTGCTGTAGGTGTCGATCGTACCATACATCCGGACTGACAGTTTGGGGGCAAAATGCACATTCTCACCTCTATATATTATATAACACAATAGGCATCAGCTTTATCCATTATAATACAATAGGCATTGCCTTTACCATTATATAACACAATATGCGTCAGCTTTTACCATTATAAAACACAATGGGCATCTCAGTTTGGAAGTCCATCTGTGTTTTTTCGATTATAGGCATCTCCTGTTACCATTGGCCCACACAAAAGGCTGCTGTGTAGCCATTATGTGAGCTGACCTACAATGTAGTGGTTGTAGGATAATGATTGGGTGTAGAGGTGTCTATCTTAGGCCTGGGTTGGTCAGTTGGACAGAAGATTTCGTACATCATTTTCAAATGTTTTTTTGAACTGTTACAGTTTTATGGATTGTCACAGTTTTCACATCCAACAAGATACCAAAAAAAACTTATAAACCTTAATACCAAGATATCAAAGAGAATTTAATTTTCAATCCACAAGACAAATTCCTAAGTCCAGCCTTCACCAACATTAGGAGGGATGATCAGTGGGCATCAAAAAAAAAAAATCCAACCTTCACTAAAACAAAGAAGACCATGCATTGGGCATCAAACAAGATAAACCCTAAAAAACAAAGTCCCGCCTTTCCCCAAAAAAGGAGTCCAAACTCTTTGATGAATGTTCCCAGTTTTCTGTCCCAGACTGATACTGACAGCTGGGTAATAAACTTGGCCCTACTGGTCCCCAGAGTTGGCCCTGCCAACGTTTCCCGACAATCCCGCGTTCCCAGGTCCTGTTTCTCGCTTTTATGCCCCCGTCAATCCTTCCCTCATCCGTCAGGGGAAACTCTGCCGACAGCGCGAGACGTAACGTGGAGATGAGAAGTCGTAAAGTCACCGTCTGGTGTGTCGCTGTGATGACAGGGGTGACAGTAATAAAGTCTACACCAGGAAGGGACAGCTCTTTTTCCGTAAGGACCGTGACTTTACTCCTATGGTTGGCTCATTCGTCAATCCACCGTGACAACCGGTGTCGCAGCACATGACTACAGGGAAGTTCTGGGAAAAAACAAGAAATAGCCAAAAACTTAGTCTTTCCTAGAACTATCGCAGAGTGGAACTCGCTGTCACCTAGTACAGTAGGGGCATTGTCATTAGATAGCTTTCAACAATGTTTGGAGTTAGATGCTCAAAGGTTAGGTGCAACAATGTAGTCAGCTGCTGCTGCACTGCATTATGTATGGGGGTGACAGCTTTTTTCCTACAAGGACCGTGACTTCCACGGTACGGTTGGCTCGTTCGTCAATCTGCTATGACAACCGGTGTCACTACACCTGACTACAGGGAGGTCTAGGAAGGATTTCTGTCCTTAAAAAGCTTGCGGAAAGTTTCAAGAAGGCACAGTGGTGTCAGGCTACGGATGAACAGGATTTAGTTTCCATTAACTCCTAAATGGTTGCAGCGATATTTCATACACAACCTTACGACCTTCACCTAAGCTTATTCTAACCTGTGGCACTCCAAAGTAACTGTTAATTGGCACCAGGGGAGTTTTCTGGGTAGGAATTATAGCACTATTTAACTGTAGATGACAAACACTTTAAAAAGCAAACTATTCAGCTCTCAATCTATAAGGCATTATACAATGTCTCTCACCTAAGGTTATTTTAACCTCAAGCACTGTGAAGTAACTGTTAATTGGCACCAGGGGAGTTTTCTGGGTAAAAATTATACTGCCACCAGGGTAAATGACAAGCACTTAAAACAGCAAACCACTCAGACCAGGGCCAGGGGCAGATGCTCTCACAGCTATAAGGCAAAATATAATGTCCTTCACCTAGCTGTTAATTAGCACCTTGAGAGTCCTCACTGTAGGAATTGTATTGCCATCAATGTGGATGACAAACACTTAAAACAGAAAGTTATTCAGCTTACACATGGCTATAAGGCATTTTACATGCACAATGTCCTCCACCTATTCTTATCTTAAACATCAACACTCTAAAGTAGCTATTAATTTCTACCAGGGGAGTCCTTAGTGTAAGGATTATAGTGCCATTGATGTGGATGAAAAACACTTGATACAGAAAATTATTCAGCTCACACATGGCCATAAGGCATTTTACATGTACATTGTACAATGTCATTCACCTATTGTTTCTTTAAACATCAGCAATCTATAGTAGCTATTAGCACCAGGGGAGAGCTCAGTGTAGGAATTACTAGACAAGTGTAAATGACAAGCACTTAAAACAGCAAACTGTTCAGCTACAAGGCATACTATAATGTCCTTCACCTAGCTTTTAATTAGCACCAAGGGAGTCAGTGCAGGAATTATAGCACCATTAATGTGGATGAAAAACACTTGATACAAGAAATTATTCAGCTCGCACATGGCTGTAAGGCATTTTACATGCACATCTCTGTGTAGGAATTATAGCTCTTTTATTGTAGATGACAAACACTTCAAAAGTGAACTATGCAGACCAATGAAAGACACTCACACTGCTACAAGGCGTACTATAATGTCCTTCACCTAGCTAATAATTAGCACCAAGGGAATTGTGCCACCATCAATGTATATGACAAACACTTAAAACAGCAAACTATCAAGCACTCACATAGCTATAAGGTATTTTACAATGCCCTTTACCCTTTCTTGCTTCAAACATCAACATTTTGAAGTAGCTGTTAATTAGCACCAGGGGAGGTCTCAGTCTAATAATACTACCATTAATGTAGATGTCAAACGATTAAAAAGTGAACTATACAGACCAAGGGCAGACACACTCACACTTCTACAAGGCAAACTAGGTGTAAGGAGTGAATGGTAATGTACAGATATCACAGCTTGATCTAATCTCATGGCCTGGCCCTTGGGATTAGATCTTCTTGACAATCTGGGTTGTTCCAAGTACACAAAGGAAAGCTCTGGAGTAGCCTGGCCTACCCTGTATGTCAGTGTTTTTTTTGTAACCAACTTAACACAAGATGAATCGCAAGAGAGAGATATCACAGCATAATCTGACCCCTTGGCTTTAGGCCCTTGGGTTTAAACTATCTTGACAATCTCGGCTATTCTAAGAACAAGTCTTGGCGACATAACTGTGACCAAGGGGAATTTTTCCTGCCAACTCGTAAGATTTTCAACATGTGAGAGGAATGTTAAGACAGTGATATCACAGCTGAATCTGACCTATTGGCTTTAAGCCCTTGGGTTTAAACTATCTTGACAATCTTGGCTATTCTAAGACCAAGTCTTGGCGACATAACTGTGACCAAGGGGAATTTTTCCTGCCAACTCGTAAGATTTTCAACATGTGAGAGGAATGTTAAGACAGTGATATCACAGCTGAATCTGACCTGTTGGCTTTAGGCCCTTGGGTTTAAACAATCTTGACAATCTGGGCTATTCTAGGCCCAGTCTTGGCGTCATAGCTATGACCAGGGGGATTTTTTTCTGCGAACTCATGAGTTTAAAGGTGTGGTGTGAATGTTAAAGGCAGTGATATCACTACTCAATCTAACCTCTAGGCTTCCTTGTCAGTGTAAGTATACACCAAGGAAAGGTCTTGGGTATCATATCATAGTTTACTGACCAGGGGGAGTTTTTCTGCCAACTCATGAAAGGTTCAAGATGTGCGGTGAATGTTAAGGCTGTGATATCACTTCTTAAATCTAACCTTTGGCTTTCTTGTCATTTTAAGTACACAAAGGAAAGATCTGGGGTATCATATCATTGCTTACTGACCAAGGGGATTTTTTCTGCCAACTTGTAAGGGTTTCAAGATATGAGATGAATATATCAAGACACTGATATCTCTTCTTAATCTGACCTCCTGGCTTTAGGCTCTTGGGTTTAAACTATCTTGACAATCTGGGCTATTCTAAGCTTGAGTCTTGGCATCATATCTATGTCCATGGGGGAATTTTTTTCTGCGAACTCATGAGTTTCAAGATGTGGTGTGAATGTTAAGACACTGTGATATCTCACTTTAATCTAACCTTTTGGACCTTTATGTCATTCTAAGTACATACAAAAAAAGATCTGGGGTGCCTCAGTCGAGATATGATAGCTCAGTGACCAAGGGGAATTTGGGGAATTTTTTCTGTCAACTCAAAGCAATTTCAAGGCATGACGTGGATGCCAAGACAGTCATATCTCTTTTTAAATCTAACCTCTTGGCTTCCTTGTCATTCTAAGTACACACATAGGAAAGATCTGGAGTATCATATCATAGTTTTCTGACCAAGGGGGATTTTTCTGCCAATTCATAAGATATGATGTGAATGTTAAGTCAGTGATATCGCTCCTCAATCTAACCTCTTGACTTAGCCCTTGGGATTAAGTCATCTTGATGTCTTGGTCATTCTAAGTACACAAGATATCATAGTTCAATGACCAAGGGGAATTTTTCTGCCAACTGACATGAGTTTCAACATCTGAGATGAATGTTGAGCAGTGATATCGCTTCTTAATCTAACCTCTTGGCTTCCTTGTCAGTCAAAGTATACTCATAGGAAAGATCAAGGGTGCCTAAGTCTAGATATCATAGTTCACTGACCAATAGGGATTTTTCTGCCAAGTTTCAAGCCATGCAGTGAATGTTAAGACATCAATATCTCCTTGATCTAACCTCTTGGCTTAGCCCTTGGGATTAAGTAATCTTGATGTCTTGGTCATTTTAAGTACAAAGAGGAAAGATCTAGGGTCTAGATACGTTAGTTCACTGACCAAAGGGATTTTTTCTGCCAACTGAAAAGAATTTCAAGGCGAACTCATGATACTTTCAACACATGCAGTGAATGTTAAGTCAGTGATATCATTCCTTAATCTGACCTCTTGGCTTAACCCTTGGGATTAAGCAATTTTGACATGTGTGCTGTCATGAGCACACATTAGCACTAGCAGATGGAAGGTGCCCCAGTCTAGATATCATAGCTCACTGACCAAACGGAATTTTTCCTGTCAACTCACAAGACTTTCAAGGCGTGTAGTGATATCACGTCTTATCTAACCTCTGACTTGGCTTAGCCCTTGGGATTAAGGAATTTTGACATGTGTGTCGTCATAAGCACACATTAGCAGACTAGTCAGGATGTCAGGGGCAAGGGTCAATGTGATGCCCTCTGTTATAACCAACCAATGAGATGTGATCTCTTCTAAGGTCAGTGACCCCTGCAGTTGACCAATGAGATGTGATCTCCTGTCAGGTCAGTGACCTCTGATGGGCTGTTATGATGTTATCAGGGGTAGGGGATGGGAGGAAGTGGGGGAAATTGCCTTCCTGTGCTGAGTTAACCGATTTGCCGATTTAAATTGAGCTGTCTTAGCAGTGTTGGAGATGGGGGTGGGTGAGGTCTGTTTTGTAGTTCCCATTGTAGGATAGATGAGTTTTGCAGTAGTGTTGTAATATCTGTTACCATACATTGTACCTTGTGCAATTGTGGAGCAGTGAAGTTGGTTCATTCATTTATTTCACAAAAGTGACTTTACCACCAGTTACTGTTACCTACACCAGTTACCTACTGATGATTGTGGAACTTATTATTATACACAACATAATTACACAACTTACTGCTTTGTTTGAAGTATATTAAAGTAAACCATGAAATAGGACTTGGAAAAAATAAATAACTTTTCTGCAAGTGAAGAAACTGTCCACAAACTCAGACTCAAGTTACAGCACTGCCTGTTACAGTTTAAAAATCTGAACTGTTTTGAAGTCATTCACCTCTTATAATCACATATAATTACACGTACGTTGTACGATTTATTTTGTTTGAATTGGAATCATATCACACGGCTGATGTCACAGTTTCTAATAATTTTCCATGTAATAACAACACGAGGTACTAATATAATTACTGTATCAGATGAAGTGATCATTTGTATCGTAATGTGACATACTATTATTTCCCCAGACAAATTAAGAACAGATAATTTATAACAGAACACAGGAGAAGGCGTGACAGGAGTGGGTGTCAAATCTCAGGTGTCATATTTGTTTTCTTTATTAGAAAATTAATAAAAATCATATCAGTATTCCCAGTGTAAATCTAACACCATCAATGTAAATGATGTTTCTAACAGTAATCGAAAGTTCAGCACCAGGGACAGGCACTTTTTGACAGTTCAAGGCTGTAAGTTGTTAATTGTAACTCAAGTTTGTGTCAATCCTACACTTGAGTGCACCAGTTTTACACTTGTTTTACACTTGTGTGACGAGATTTGGGATACAAACTGTTTAAACAGCAAACCAAAGTTCAGCACCAAGGACATGAACTTTCAGTACAAATTGTTTAAACAGTCCAATTCTGTGGGTTGTTAATTATAACTCGACTTGTAACTTTGTGTCAATCCTACAGTTGAGTACCCCAGTTTTACACTTGAGTAATGAGATTTGAAACACAGACTGGCAAACAGCCAGCAGAGAGAAAACACTTTGACTCACTCATCCTGCCGTAATCCTCTTAAGTTCTGAAAGTCATCTGCCAAATGTCAAAGGCACCAAGTTTTAAGCCTTAAACTTGAACTTGTTACTGTAAAGTTTGAAGGAACAAACTCATTTACAAATTACAGTTACTGTACCTTTGGTTTTAAATTTACTACTACTTTTCTCAATTCACCTTCAGACTAAACATGTAATTGCCTTTTTTTGAATAAGTTCAACAATCCAACTTTAGAAAGAAGTAGATGACAGAGTTGTTTAAGTCTGAGTTCTTTCAATTCGTTGCCTGTTTCTTGACTTGGGGAGAAGTTGTGCTGTTTCCTGGTTTTCTCCTCCCCTTAACTGTTCCATTGATTTTCTAGGAGTGCAATAATCGCAGTAGGAAATGGGCAGAGTTTTGCCGGCACATGGATTACCACTGGGAGTTACACATGTACTCAAGCTGAATTTAGCAACAGTTCAACAGATGTGGGGTCCAATGACTGGTGCAATGGACAAGTGGGTAGAGTGCTTGCCTTGCATTTGGGAGGTCATGAGTTCTATCCCCATTCCCCATATCCCCATGTCCGTTGACTTCTTCTTGAATCTTGTTCCAACATTGCTATACAAGATTAATCCAACTCCCTGTTCGTGATACAAACAAAGACTGAAGCATCCTTCTGTTACAGTAGTTTTATTCCTAAGTTACCAGTAATGCATCATGAAGTGTGAGTTATGTAACTATAATTACACCATTGATGCCAAAGCTGCTTCTGATCGTGACATTGGATCAAATCATGGATCCCCAATTACACAAATAAGAATACTTCACAATCTATAGTAACTGTTGGAAGTCCTACATTTATCATAAAGTGTGAATTATATAACTGTTACACAATCGATGCTGATGCTGAATGAAGCTGCTTCTGGTTGTGACACTATTATCGATCCTCAAACAAACAAAAAAGAATCTTTCAGAATCTGTAGTTTAAGTTTGACTCGTGTATCCTGAGGTATGAATTAGGTAACTGTTGCACAATCAATGCTGATGCTGAATGATGCTGCATCTGGTCATGACATTGGATCTGATTTTTGTTCCCCAAACAAACAGGAATCCTTCAGAATCTGTACTTTTAGTCTACCTAGTCATGTATCTTGAAGTGTGAATTATGTAACTGTTACACAATCAATGCTGATGCTGAATGATGCTGCCTCTGGTCGTGACATTGTATCTGAATAGATTATTGATCCTCGAGGGAAACAGATGAATAAACCAACAAGAATCCTTCTGAATCTATAGTTAAAGTCCTACATTTAGCTACATGTATAGTTAGAGTTTTAGTCATGTATGATGAAGTGTGAGTTATGTAACTGTTACACAATCAATGCTGATGCTGAATGATGCTGGGTCTGGTCGTGACATTGGATCTAAATAGATTATTGATCCTCGAGGGAAACAGATAAATAAACCAACAAAAATCCTTCTGAATCTATAGTTAAAGTCCTACATTTAGCTACATGTATAGTTAGAGTTTTAGTCATGTATGATGAAGTGTGAGTTATGTAACTGTTACACAATCAATGCTGATGCTGAATGATGCTGGGTCTGGTCGTGACGTTGGATCTGATTATTGGTCCTCTAACATACAAAAAAACATGAATCCTTCAGAATCTATAGTTAGAGTCCTACATGTTTGAAGTTTAGTCATGTCAGTGTGAATTATATAACTGTTACACCATCGATACATATTTCGCTTCTGGTCGTGACATTGTATCTGATTATTGATTCCCAAGGGAAATGCCTGACTTCTCCTGGAATCCCGCTCCACCTCTGACGAACATTCCGACATTCTCATCAATTATCCCTCAAAACATCAATAACCTCGTCACAGCTCGGTACCGCGGCTAAGCGCGATAGATGAGGGGCGCGCGTCGAGGCGGCATTCCTGCTTTGTCCGGTAATCCCGCGTAGCGTCGTAACTTCCGGCTTCGCAGGTGCGCGGCGGGCGATTGAGCGGGGTGGATGTGGGGCTAACGCGATGATCTCTACGGAGTTGTGGGGCTAACACAATGGTCTCTGTGGAGATGTGGGACCAACATAATGATCTCAATGATGGATGTATCTGTTGATGTAACCACCCTTTGACGTAACACACCAGCTAGGCGTAACTGTTTCTTTTCTGGGCTAGTTGGATGTGGGGCCAACATGATAATCTCTGCGGAGATGTGGGGCTAACACAATGGTCTCTGCGGAGTAAGGGATAGGCCTAGGAAAAAAAATGTTGTGTTACACCTAACCCTTGAACATCTAACTCTATATATTGTTTAAAGCTATCTATTGATAATGCCCCTACTGTACTTGGTGACAGTGAGTTCCACTCTGGGATGGTTCTATAGGAAAGAATGAGTTTTTGAACACCTCAATCCTTGGTTGACAACTCTGGTACTTGAAGGCATGAAGGATGTGGGGCTAACCCCATGAGCTCTTCGGAGTAAAGGATAGGGATGTGGGGCTAACACAATGATCTCTACAGAGAAATGAGGCCAACACAATGATCTCTGCAGAGATGTGAGGCCAACACAATGATCTCTGCAGAGATGTGAGGCCAACACAATGATCTCTATGGATCTTGAGTAAAGGATATGAATTTGACAGCTGATTGTATTGGTCATGGGGAGGGGGTGAAAAGAGCAGGGGCACCTTGGGTCAGCCCATTTTCCCAGGGGCGGGGGACAATAAACAGTAGCAAACTTTAGTTATTTGTCATCATATTGGGTATTGACGTTTCTAATGGTACTTTATCATACAGGCTATGACAGGCCAATACCGCTGCATCATACAGGCAATGACAGGCCAATATCACTGCATCATACAGGCAATGACAGGCGTTTTTTTCCCAATACTTCTCTGTCATACAGTCTATGACAGGACCTGATGTTAAGATACAGTATGACAAGCCTTGTTGTTGCAACACTGCTCCATCATACATGATATTCTCAGTCTTGTTATTGTAGGTCCTGATGTTATCAACACTGCTGCATCATACAGGGTATGACAGAAGAAAAATGGTTTAAAGATAACTATCCTGTCTATTCAAATTCAAAAGGTTGTTTGCGGAAGGATGCTTTGTTAACAGCACTGTATACAAAAAAGAACAACATCAATAGGTTTTGACAGCATTATTCTCTTATATATCAGACCAGTTGTGTGTAGCAAATCTGTTTCAGGGTTTATTACTAATGGTAGAAAGCTGTGTCTCCTTTACATTGTTCCCCTAAAGACACTCTGGCTGAACTCTGGCAGTAGAATATGTTTGCCTTCTGACAATGCATTAACAGTGGTTAAAAATAGCCCCTGTCCTTGAAGGCCTATGTACAGCATATTTGTCTGGCTGAACTTTGTTAGTAGAATTGCATTTGCCTCTTGACATTATTACATGAAAAGAGGATAAATAATTGTCTATTGCAAACACATGCCCAAGGGCTAATTGCAAATACAAAAGGAACATTTGATACAAGGACAAGAAAGCAATAACTACACACAAGAAATAAAAACTACAGTAACCGTAACTCCTGAATATACTGGCTTTCATTTCTTTTTTGAAGACAAAGGAAGACAAAAGATCCCACATTTCTAATGTTATGTGTGGGTTTCGGATGTCCTAGAGGGCATTAGTTACTGTAACTTGGTACAGCATGTTTGTCTGTGTGGCCTTGAGGTAAATCGATATTAATCCAAACTTGGGCTTAACCGGGCTTACAGTCTGCCTGAAGTACAAATTTATGTCCAGAAGAAACATTAGAAACCCACAGGAAGGTTAATCTACCTTAATCCCTGTATATGTGGCCTTTGGGTGATTCACTGGTGTGTAAAACTAGACATCGAAAATCAGCCAGGCAGGCTAAGTTTGTCTAATGTATTGTAAGAAAAGGGTACACTGTAATTCACTTGTTCACAGTAGCAAAAGTTCACGGTCTGAGAAAAGTGGACTTGGTAATGGAACTATATATTCACGGGACATGTGCAGGAAAAGAAAGTCCAGGAATTATTTGTTAACTGTAATGATAAGTTCACGGCACAGAAGTGACAGTGAAAACAAAACATTGAAAATCAGCCAGGCTGCCTAAGTCGGTCTAATGTATTGTAAAGAAAGGGTAGTGCTGTGTACTGGTTCGCTGGACTAGTTCTGGACTTGTAAAATGTTTAAGTTCAAGTCCACTTGGAACTAGTGCCGGACTTCCAAAAAATAAAACCGTACACACTGTAGCTATAAAACTATATGATAAGAAGTTAGTGTGAACATAGATTTTCTGAATAAAGTCACAAAGTCTCAAACATTATAACCTCAGGCTAGTAGAGATTACATCTAACCTAAAGGCCAAAAGGCCACTGTATAGTAGGAAGAAATCTTGGAGAAAACCGTCCGTACTGTAGCCGTAAACCTATATGATATGAAGTTTGTGTGCACATAGATTTTCTGGATAAAGTCTCATACATTGGAACCTAGAGATTATATCTAACCTTAAGGCTACTGTAGTAAGAAGAAAACTTGGAGAAAACCGTCCATACTGTAGCTATAAAACTCTGTGCCCTGTTTTTACAGTGCTGATATATGTGGTACTTAGCTTGAGTGGGTGTTTTGTACTGCTGAATGTCCGGTCTGTGCTTCCTTATCTAACTCAGGGTGACGGCTGGTTGTAAATTCTCTTCTACCCAAGTTATAGCGTAATGCACTCTGTGGTAAGATCTTCTAGCCTCTACCAGGCTTCGGGAGGCGGCTGGAAAGTGTAGAAATTGGCCAAATAGAGAGATAACATGCCGAGGGAGTTGGTCTGCTAGAAAGTACAGTTTGCCGGAAAATGTACTCTCTATCAGACCAACTATCTTGGCATGTTGTCTCTCTATTTGGCCAATTTCTACTCTTTCTTGCTGCCTCCCGAAGCCTGGTAGAGGCTAATGAACTTCTACAAGTGCAGATACGTGAATCTTTTATTCTTGATAGAAAACATGTTTATTGGTCTTACTGCTGGCAATACTCAAGGGAAATTTGTAATCTGATGTCATTAGCAGTAACTTTTTTTATGAGTTTCGCCCACACTGCAGTTTTCTTTCAAGTTTCAAGTGAACATCAGATTCTGATTTTACAACCACAGCACTGTGTTATCTTACTTACAATGACCTCGGGTAGTAAATTCTTCAGTACCCAAGGCCAAAGTGCCAAACTTGCACTTGTGAAGGTCTCCAACTTCTTTCAATCAGATATCCTCTGTTTGAGAGGTGACCATGGTTACTTTTCTAGCTGTTACTTGAAGAAGTCACAGCACACAAGTTTTAAGATACCTTCTGCTTGTTATCTTATCTCAGTAGCATAGAAAGCTACTCTTAGTTACAGCACTGACAGGTTTGAACTTCTGCAGTGGTAATGTTTTCTTAAGTGGAAAGCAGAGTTTGTAGCAACTCTTTCTGACTGACACTGACAGGGCCAACAGTGAGTTAGAAGTTTAAAGCCTTCTCTCTCATAGGTTAAACAGTTACCATTGCTCGTTCTTTGCCAGATTTTTCCTGCCAGTCTATCAGATCACCCAGCATATGTTGAAGACAGAGTTATTTAAAGCCTTGTCATGAATCACCAATGATCACCATTGCTGTCTCTTTGCCTGACATTGCCTCTACCCCCACCAACCATCTATCAGACCACCCAGCATGTACTTAGACTACAGCCAATAGCTTCCCCACATTGTTTAGCTCATCCCCACTTCCCACATGGCTGCCCACGGATGAGCAGCTAAGCCGTGCATCTGCCCAGCCCTGCTGCAGGATTTAGATAGGAATTGCTCCGTGTGGGGGTAAGCCGGCTCTGTGCTGGGATCAGCACTGCGGCAAGCCTTCCGCCGGGAACAATGTGAGTGGATTTTCCACACTGAAGCGTCCTAATACAGTCTGGGTTCGACTGAGGAGATCTGCAAGCCTGAGCAAGGCAGAAAACTGCTGCTTCACATCCTCTTATAATCCTTTCATTTGATTACTGTTGCAGTGGCTAAAGCTGAGGCTTGTTGGGCTATTAGAGCAGAGCCACAAACTGAACAGCTGAAAAACTGAAAACCTTTGCTTGAGATCCTCTTATAATCCCTTCATTTGATTACTCCAGCAGTGGCTAAAGTTCGAGCCTCTCGGGTGTTCCTTGAGAGATCCGCAGCCTGAACAGCTGGCAGAAACATTGTGCTTCAGATCTTGTTATGATCCCTTCATTTAGCTGCTGCTTTGTGACTAGAGTCAAGGCCTTACGGTGCCTTGGGTCTTACTGGAGGAGATAAACAGATGAAATACAGGCGAGGAATTTCTGCTTTGAACAATGTGAGGGGATTTTCCACACGGAGGCGTCCTAATACAGCCTGGGTTCGACTGAAGAGATCCACAAGCCTGGGCAAAGGAGTTACAGGCAGAAAGTTTCTACTGGGGATACTTTATTTAATTTATAATCCTTTCATTTGATTACCGCTGCAGTGGCTAAAGTTGAGGCTTCTTGGAGTACTGGACCAGATCTACTAACTTAACAGCTGAAAAACTGAAAACCTTTGCTTGAGCTCCTCTTCTAATCCCTTCATTTGATTACCACTGCAGTGGCTAAAGATGAGGCTTCGTGGGCTACTGGAGGAGATCCGTATGGTGAAAACAGCAGACAGAAAACTTCTGCTACAGATCCTCTTATAATCCCTTCATTTGATTACTGCTGCAGTGGCAAAAGCTGGGGATTCTTGGGGTACTGGAGCACATCCATATGCTGAAAACAGCAGTCAGAAATGTTTTGCTTCAGATCCTCGTATAATCCTTTCATTTGATTACTGCTGCAGTGAGTAAAGCTGGAGCTTACGGTTTCTTGGGTTATACTCCAGGGGACCGAACAGATGAGTTACGTGCAGAAAACTTCTGCTTCAGATCCTTATAATCCTTTTATTTGATTACTGCTGGAGTGAGTAAATCTGTGGCTTCAGTGCCTCTTGGGTTTTAGCTGAGTAGATCAGCAGCTTGAAAACAGCTCTCAGGAACGTTCTGCTACAGATCCTGCTATGATCCCTTCATTTTGCTGCTACTTTGTTGAGTAGAGTCAAGGTCTTGCTGCTTGGAATCTGTTATAAGCCTTTCATTTGATTACTGCTGGAGTGGCTAAAGCCGAGGCTTCAGTGCTTCTTGGGTTTTACTGAAGGAAAACCTTGTTCTAAAAGAACAAGTGAATTCTTCAGAAAACTTCAGACCCTGTCGTAAACCCTTCATTTGGGTACAGCTCCTTTAACTAAAGGTAAGACTTCAGTATTTCTTATGTAAAGTATACTTGAGGAGATCTGCAGCCTGAACAGAAGAGTAACAGGCAGCAACCTTCTGGTGGAGATTTTGCCTCAATCCCCACATTCAGCTTCTGCCATATACATCAGCACAAATGTCCTAGTTTTAATTGGTTTTTCATGGAGGAACGCAGAAGCAACAAGCAGCAGAGTTCAGCTGGGAATGGCTTCATGATCCCTTCATTTGGTGACTAACACTCAGACATCAGCACTTCTTGTCAAACCCGTCAGCCATAATTGCTTATTGTGTTCCTGTCATCATTAACAACTAAGTTATCACTTGTGACCGCCGCTGTCAGGCGGGAACGCCGAGTGTGACTCGTTTTTCCATCAACTGCAGAGATTAAAGTTTCCAGGCAGCGGATTTGTGGGTGTAAGTGGGTGTGGGGGACGGGTGTCTGACGGATGGAGAGACAATCGTCGGGCTGCGGTTGGACACAGCTGTTTAATGGGGTGTGGGGGAGGGGGGAGTTTAAATTGGACGCAGCCCATTGCCCCTGGTGGCAGAAATATTGAGTGTCAGCCTCCTGAGTTGTAATCTTCAGCTCACAAACCACTGCAGGACAATGTCTGATGGAGTCTTCTACAACTGAAGTACAGGGAAAAGTGGAAGGGTGTGGGAGAGGGGGAAGTTTAAATCTGACACAGCCCATTGCCTCTGGTGGCAGAAATATTGGCTGTCAGGGTACCAACTTGTAATCCTGGCCAGAATCAGCTCTCAAACTAACTGCAGAACAATGTCTGTTGGGGTCCTATATAACTGAAGTACAAGGAAGAGTGTGGGGAGGGGGAGTGCAAATCATACACAGACCATTAGATATTGGCTGCCAGCCTCCTAACTTGTAATCCTGGCTCCAAATCAGCTCACAAACCACTGCAGGACAATGTCTGTCAAAGTGAAGTACAGGGTGTTCATTACAGCGGTTAGTATTGGCCTGTATTGTTGGGTTGATTGGGCATCAGCAGGCTGTATTGTGTGCTGGGCTGTAGACCGTTCACAGTGCATCTATTGTGCCTGGGATACGTATTGATGGACTGTTGTTAGACCCAATAGTTCCCATCCAGATGGATTCAGGGCATCGTTTATGTCAATTTCCCTTCCTTACAGCAGCTGAGGTTGGCAGTGGAAAGTTTCTGCTGAACTTGCAGATTTATTTCTGGAAGGAAATGGCCATGATGCTGAAAGTGTGGTTAAATCAGAGTTAGTCTAATTCTTGTGAAACATGGTTTGGAGTCATTAGTATAAAAAGCTCTAGTTTTCAACTTATTGCTCAATGTTGATAGTTTGGCAAGTTCTCAGCTGGTCTATGTAAAACTTCCACAGCCAGATACGCTGATTAAATCTGCCAATACGCGATGTGCACATAATGGAGTTTTCTACTTGTGTTGAAGAAATCAATGAAGGAAAGGGGCAACTTTAAATCACAGAGTGCCTAAACTTTGAGAGAAACTGTCACCAGGGGGCATTAGCTGTACATTAGCAGTGACTTCTGGCATCTATGGCATATTTGAAGATCAAATCACATTCCATCTTCTCATCAATCCCTTCTCGGTTTCCTGTTCTTTCCCCCACTCTTCTTGGTTTGCACTTTGCCGATTCTCTGACATTATCTTCACATCTCTCTACATCTGGAGTCTGAGAATTTTCCCTACAGCACATCATGTACTGTAATGAGATATTGCTTTTCCCAATCTCCTCTACCTGTATAGAAGAATGAGTGACTCCAGGGTTGGCCTGTAACAACAGTTTGTCCTGACATTAGCAATACGCCACGGCAGACTTGCCATGAGATGCCATTATGTGAAACCCCCTGGCTAGAACACACAATGATTTCTGACATAAGGCCAGACTTACCAATAATGGTGTCTGAGAGTCTGTGGAGTCAGGCAATGTCTGGCCATGGTCAGGCATCGATGGGAGAGGGTTGTGTTGTCTTTGGGATTGATTGGTTTGACAAAATAGAATGTCACAAGATGTCAGGAATGTGTCTTGACATGCCATTGTGTGAAGCCTGTGGCTGGGAGAGCACACAATGATTACTGACACAAGGCCAGACTTTCCAATGATGATGTGTCTGTGGACACAGGCAATGTCTGGCAATGGTCAGGTATTGATGGGAAAGATATTTGAGATGGTTCTTTGTTATTGATTGGTTTGACAAAACAGAATGACACAAGATGTCAGCAGTGTGTCTTGTAGTGACAAGGTTTCCAAAGATGTTAGCAACGATTACTGACAGAAGGCCAGACTTACCAATGATCCTGTCTGTGGACTGGGGCAATGTCTGACCTTGGTCAGGTATTGATGGGAAAGATATTTCCTCCTTTGTTGGAGATGGTCATGTTATCTTTGGGACTGATTAGTTTAACAAAGCAGAATGACACAAAATGTCAGGAATGTGTCTTGTAGTGACATGGTTTCCAAAGATGTGAGGTCCCGGGCTAGGAGATCACACAATTATTACTAACACAAGGCCAGACTTTCCAATGATGATGTTTCTGTGGAGTCAGGCAATGTCTAGTCATGGTCAGGTATCGACTGGTGATTTCTTTCGTCCTTGGTTTGAGATTGTCTTTGGATTGATTGGTATCACAGCACAGAATGACACAAGATGTCAGGAGTGTGTCTTGTAGTGACAAGGTTTCCAAAGATGTTGGCAACAATTACTGACAGAAGGCCAGACTTACCAATGATGCTGTCTGTGGTGTCAGGCAATGTCTGGCCACGGTCAGGTATCGATGGGAGATATCTATCGTCCTTGGTTTGAGATTGTCTTGTTTTCTTTGGGGTTGATTGACTTCACAAAACAGAATGACACAAGATGTCAGTAATGTGTCTTGTAGTGACAAGGTTGCCAAAGATGTTAGCATTGATTACTGACAGAAGGGCAGACTTACCAATGATCCTGTCTTTGTGGAGTTGGGCAATGTCTGGCCACGGTCAGGTATCGATGGGAGACTTCTGTCCTCCTTGGTTAGAGATGGTCATCTTTTCTTTGTTATTGATTGACTTTACAAAACAGAATGACACCAAATGTCAGGAGAGGATTTGTATGGAGTCAGGGGATGTCTGGCCATGATCAGATATTGATGGGAGATGTTGTCTTTGTTACAGTATTGATTGATTTAACAAAAGAGATTGACACAAGATGTCAGTGTCAATGTCAAGGTGTGTTGCGGTGATAAGGTGTCCAAAGTGATCGAATGACACAAGTAAGATTTGAATGGGAGACTTTTTTCTTTCCTCCTTAAATCTGATGGTTATGTTTTCTTGGGAATTGATTGATTTCACAAAATAGAATGACACAAAATTTCAGGAATGGATTTTTTATGATTTTGGTCTAAGGCCACACAACTTCATGTCCTTAGTTGTCTGACATTTCATGGTGAAAATACAGCAGTGGACATCATGAAAGCAAAGGACAGGGAGGAAAACTGTATTCACTTCACAAAACTGGTGTATGGAGGCATCAACCTGGTCCTCAGGCTTCGTTTTTGTTATATTATTTCAGTTGAGCATTTCTTTTAAAAGATTTGAGAACCAACAATTCAGAATGGTGTGGCCAAAACTCCCAAAACCTCGCACCTTTGCACTGAGTGCTTTTTCTCATTAGACGTTTACATCTATTGGAAGAGAAAAGTTACTGCCCAAATGTGTTGCCAGGGGCAGCAGGGTGAGCCTCTATTACAGCCAAGTTGCCGAGACCTGCCCATCGTCTGAGACCAGGTAATAGCCCCGACACTTTGGCTGTACAGAGAGCAGCTGGCTGCCGGGATCGATGCACTTTTGTGTGGCGGGAATACAAAGGATGGAGATCACACCGCGATGGCTGTTAACTACCAGGGCTGGAAATACTGGGTGCATGTGCACCTTAGTGCACCCAGATTTGGTGCAGTGCACCCAATTTTTTCCTGTGGGTTCACCAGCATGCAGTGCATGTACAGTATATTCTTAACATCTAAGTTGTCAGAATAGAAATTAAAATCTTTATCAATTTATCACAGTTACTTTTCTTTAGCACTGGCTGTTAACTACCAGGGCTGGAAATACTGGGTGCATGCGGACTTTAGTGCACCCAAATTTGGAGCTGTGCACCCATAGTCATATTTGAAATTTTTATGTTAGCTATAGAATTTCACATTCAAGTTTTTGAGAGGTGGTATAATTTGTTACCTTGGTTTTAATCTCTCTACAACAACATTTTAGGCCAGTTGCATCTGTTCTTTAACCCTCAGCCTGCTAAGGTAGATGTTTGGCACCAAATTTGTACTGGTTATGGGGTTAGGCAGCAGATAGAAGGTTAATAACATCCATGGTTTCAGCACTAGGAACAGGGCCATTAACCTTCAGCCTGCTAAGGTAGTCATTTGGCACCAAACTTGTACTGGTTATGGCATCAGGCAGCAGGGAGAAGGTTAATAACAGCCACAGTTTTAACACTAGGGACAGGACCATTAACCCTCAGCCTGCTTAGGTAGGCATTTGGCACCAAATTTGTACTGGTTTTGGGGTTAAGCAGCATGGAGAAGGTTAATAACCACCACGGTTTCAGAACTAGGGACAGGACCATTAAACTTCAGCCTGCTTAGGTAGGCATTTGGCACCAAATTTGTACTGGTTATGGGGCTAGGCAGCAGGGAGAATGAGGTTAAAATGAATTTCAAGCCCCAGACACGGGCATTTGGAGTCCAGGGAGCGATGGCCTTCCTAATGGACTGTACTATTCAATGGTTCACAATAGGCCGGCGTTACGGCCATTACCGTAATAAAGGCATCTGTTTCCCGGCCTAAAAATAAGTGGTAAGTTTTACTCCAGCCAGGATTGATGGGAGGCGAGAGTAAAGGTAGCACATGATTCGCAGGCGTGGGGCGTTATTTATGATGAAGGTAGCAGTTGATTCGGGCGCGCACCGTGTTATTTATGGTAATGGCTCCCACAGGGCTTCAATATATCTGTACACGCCGGACATTTATATATGTTGGGAGGCAAGAGGCTGGAAAGGGATGGAGTTTAACAAGTGGGGATACAGTCAACCTGTCTATAGTGACCACCCAAGGGGACTGGAAAAAATTGCTTACAGTAGTACACAGGTGGTCACTTTGGAATTTTTTGCAGCCAAGTACATTAGGGGCATCCTAGGTAGATAGCTTTAAACAATGCTTACACTTAGATGTGCAAAGGGTAGGTGTGATAGGTCAGGTGTGTAATATAGCCAGCCTTTGCCATGCCACTTACCTGCAAAGCTGGTATGTTCCGCCGAAGGGTGGTTGTACCGGTTATACAGAAAACCGTTATAGATATAAAAGCTGGTGTTACACTGTAGGGCAGTTATACCAGCTATACAGAATGCAGATACAAGACAGTGCAGATACAGAGCTTCAATAAGTGAACATTGTAGGATTGGTTTTCCCCCCAAGCTGGTGTGTTACACTGAAGGGCAGATATAATAGCAATACAGATACAGATACATGTACAAGCACAATACGCTGTTTTACGCTGAAGGGTAGTTATAAAAGCTATTCAGATACAAGTACAGAAATCTGATACAGAGCTTCAATAAGTGAATGCAGTAGAATTGGTTTTCATCCCAGCACTCTACTTGTATTTCCCTCTTGCCTCTTGGGAAATTTCTGCCCTCAATGCCGATATTCCTACTACAGAAGGTTGTTGTTCTTGCTGGAAGATAAACTCCACAGTTTGAATGGGGTAAAAATGCTGCAAAGCCGTTTAGATATTGATTCTCCTTGCGTGTTTGTTTCCTCCATTGTTGTACACACACAGGACTGATCCTGGGTAGTATGGGAAGTGGCAAGCATTGTTATGCTATCGTTTTCCTATTACTGTATTGTAGTCCTGGATTTATGTACTGAGATCTGTACATCATTCTTGTATTATGTAAGTTCAATGGGAATCAATTCTAAGTTGAATAAGAAATCAAAGATTTTATACCTTTTTGTGGATTCCTTTTTTTTTATTCAGAAACACCAAAAACAAAACTGCCATACATGTACGTTGGGGTCCATGAGTTTATGATAGCAAAAAAATATTTTGATACAACTTGAAAACATTTATAATTTCCAAACTCGACACATTCACACATAAGCAAAATGATATGAACTCTATAGATTTCAGCCATATTGATTTGAAAACTACATTTGGTGCAATGACGTTATCTTTCAGACCTACCATGCAGTAATGAAATCCTGACCACCTGTCCACAGTTGCCTATCCCGTATTGACCTGTTGTGTTACCCTTTGTAGTTCCTCTGATCTAATTTGGTTCCACAGATCAGCTTTTGGGATCAACACGTGGAGAACAGATTATATCGTAATTACAGAAGAAAGGTGGGCCTTCCGCTGTATACTGGGTGTGAAATAAACTACTTATTGATTTATGATGAAAGACAGCTTGGTGTACGTTTTAATGGCTTCATTTCATCCCCTGTCCACTTCCTAACACTGCTGACCTTTTCAAACAACTCTGCTTAAAACACTGGGAACTTTTTGTCAGCAATAGTTGAGAAAATTCCAGCATACATTTACAACTGCTGGAATTCAGTACTAGTCTTACTGAAATACAACCAGCGGCTGGACCCCACTTACTGAAATTACACAATGTCATACTCGTAAATAATGTACAGACTGAACCAGACATTTCACAATTGATAGTACCAACATTTACCAGTATATTTAATTATAGTCTGACTTTGCAACTTGGGTAAATTTGCTACTTTTTAAGTCTTGTTTGAGAGACCTGTTTTTAGACTGCCCTAGTTCCTGCTCTGTAGCAACTTATAATAGGCTACTTCTATCCGAAGTGGCCTAGTTCCTATACTGTTGCAACTTATGATAGGCTACTTGTGCCCAAAATGCCCTAGTTCCTGTACTGTAGAAGCTCTCAGAAGAGTTACATGTATCCAAACTGCCCCAGTTCCTGTACTGTAGCAGTCCATGAAAGGCCACTTGTATCCAAACTGCCCTAGTTTCTGTACTGTAGCAGGTCAAGAAAGGCTACTTGTATCCAAACTGCCCTAGTTTCTGTACTGTAGCAGTCCATGAAAGGCCACTTGTATCCAAACTGCCCTAGTTTCTGTACTGTAGCAGGTCAAGAAAGGCTACTTGTATCCAAACTGCCCTAGTTCTTGAACTGTAGCAGGTCAAGAAAGGCTACTTGTATCCAAAATGCCCTAGTTCCTGTACTGTAGCAACTCTTGATTAGATACTTGTATCCAAACTGCCCCAGTTCCTGTACTGTAGCAATCTTTGAAGAGTTACATGTATCCAAAGTGCCCTAGTTCCTGTACTGTAGCAATCTTTGAAGAGTTACTTATATCCAAGCTGCCCTAATTTCTTCTCTCTAATTAGGCCTACCGTCACCAGTACACTTATTTTACTGAGCAAGGCTTTTATCCAAGCGTTTCATCCCATCATTTCGTTCCTGCCGTGTTCCTGTAATGATCTTGCGGCTCCTTTTCAAACCCAAATAAGTTTAGCGGCCTGAGCGTTCGTGTAATTCCTCATTTCCGCACTCATCTAGGCTTAAGTCCCTCGGCTAATTCCTGCCATTGATTCCCTATATGGGTCTGCAGGAATATTGCACAGGTAGTTATGGGTCTATATCGACTTCTAAAGGCTGGAATGTAGGGTAGGCAGGGTGGCCGGAAATCTATTGGAAAAAACCTCGAACAAATGTATGAGGGTATTAAGCACTTTTGTGTACAAATTATATAGCAGGCCAAAAGCAAGGCCATCGGGTGTATAGTAATTCATGCAACACTAGAACAATTCGTCCAATCGAAAATTCCTTCTGCTATTGAGTATTGTTCTATTCATGCAATGTGAACAATGGTAAAAGGAATTTTCAATTCAATGCAAAAGGATTGAACCTACACAAATATTTGACTGTGTAACTCCAGTCTTGGTCAAGTCTAGTGATTCTGTGTTGGATCTATAAAAGTTAGACTCCTCTTTGTTGGTAACAAGGTGGTCTTGTGGTCTAATGATTATTGACCTGAAGATTCTGGGTTTAAATCCCTGGCAGGCCCCAGTGTTGTGCTATCGGGAAAGGCACTTTTACACATATTTCCTCCCTTGAATCAGGTGAAACTTTCTTGGTTCTGAGTTGGTTTCCAAGACAAATGTTGAAGTGTGTTATAGCTAAATCTCCACCCAATTTAACAACGATTTATTGCCTTTCTGGAATTTCCAGCTTTACCCAACAAAACTACGAAGCGATAAATCGAAGGAAGCAGAAACAGGCCACCAGCTGAACCCAATCCTTCCGATTGTTGCAGAATTTATTTTTTGTTGCTGTCCAGGCATTTGGAACTGGAAACAGGTGTCAAGAATAAAGACACATCGATAGTATAACCACCTTTCGGGCTGGTCAATTCTATGGTTGAAAGGCTATTTGGTACAGTAACTCACTTGCAACAACTCTTTTGGCTTGTTTGAAAGTGTATCAAGCGTTTGTTTTGCTTAACTGGTATCATTTGGTGAAATCAAGGAAAACAAAACCCCTATATTTAATAAATGATATATTCCACATACCATAGATTGTTACAGAATGTCCCCAAGCCGGGTTACAGAAAAACTTGATCAATGAAATAATGAGAAAAACATGCTAAGATACTCTAGACGAGGAATCTCTAATTATTGACATTGACAGTCCATGTCAATAATTAGAGATTCCTCGTCTAGAGTATCTTTTGTTTTCTCATACTGAAATTGTATTGGATTGCTTTAATACAAGATGAGAAATAAATGATGTATTCTCTCAGACCCCAGATTGTTACAGAATATCCCCCAATCAGATTACAGAGAAGGTTTGATCACACATTAGATAATTAAACTCTCAGTTCTGACCCGAGCGCTGCACGGATAACATATTATCCTCCGGCTGACAGATGGATCCATTTAAGACAATTACCCAGAAATAAGGCATGCAGAAATTAATGGGGATGATCGGCATTGTTAAGGATGGGAGGAAGAGGGATGGGGCCTACGAAAAAAATGTTGTTTCCTGTTTCAGTCCTGAAAAAAGTAGGGTCGGTATATCTATAGGTAGGGATTTGTAGTTGTGGTTGAAGTTTTGTAAGTTTTGTAGCATTTTATAGCGGTAGTTTAGTGCACAACATGAAATGCTAATGTGAAGAGTGCAAAAAATGCAAATATGCTAGTTTTGCAGTGCTTTTACATCGGATACTTAAGTGCAATAGAGGAAATGCATATGTCAGGGGACGGAGAGTGCATTGAAGAACAGGATGCTTTCAAAAGGCGGATTCAATTAACTTCCACTGAGTTGTAACTCCAGCCAGCTGGCTGCTGGCCAACTCACAGGGCCCTCACAGGGCCCACCCTGTCTTACAGGGCATGCTTGGAGCAGCAGCAATGAGTCTTCAGAAGTGAAGATGCTCTTTGACTCTGTATCTGTATTGGTATAACGGTTACAATCGCCTGGGCTACTGGGACCACCCTGTCTTACATGTACAAGGCATGCATGGAGCAGCAGACAAGGCCTAGGGAAAAATGTTGTGTTTCTTGTTTCAGTCTTGAAAAATTAGGGTCGGTAGGTAGGGATTGTCTTTTTTTTCATTCTTTTTTTTAGACTTTGGTGATCTCTACTGATCCAACTAGTGATCCAACTAATACAATACAGTTAAACAAAGTAAAACTTGCACGACGACACTTATATTTTCGATGTCAGTGTTGGAAAACGTACAATGTTTCATCACTCAGGTGTCAGATCATGCAGTTAGAAAAGGTCGGCCAGCTCAAAAAATTCATGTCCCTTGCAGGGATCCACCCTCAAAAAAAGTCTAGGGTCGGCAGGTTTTTCTAATGTCGGTCAGGAAACACAACATTTTTTTCCCTCATCATCATCGGTCGACCGTATTGGTCGGGGTTATACCGCCCCTTACGAGGTGACATACCCTTTCGTTAGCTTTATACAAGACGGGGTTCGCCACGCCTCCGTCCGGGTGATGATGTAATCGCCATGTGGCTGATACGGAACAGAGGTTCGCCAGGCCTCCATTCGGGTGATTTGAAGTGAATCACCAACTCCATACAGTAGTGTTTGTACCATCACACACCGGGGCATGCCCCTACTCTTTTTCGAAAGGTGTGGTGGGTTCTTTAACGTGCGTGGGGTGTGGCTCTCCCCAGACACGGGACCTCCATTTAACGTCCTATCCGAGGGACGTCCCTAGCCGAAGCTAGGTACTCATTTCCACCTGAGTGAAGTGAGTGAAGTTTTTTCCCTAGGCCCTACCAGACATGCATTGAGAAGCATGCAAGGAGCCTTCAGAAGTGAAGGTGCTCTTTGAGTCCAGCTCTCGTTATCAGTTTACTTAAGAAACAAGCGTCAGTGAACTTTGAACACTGCCCCTTATATCTTTGACTTTGAAATGAATGAAGCTACTTATACTCACACTGATGATAATGCCTGCAAACTGGCTGCTGGCCAAGGAAGTGGGTAGGGTGTAGCCTGTTCTTTATGCCATGCGTGTGCCGACAGTCTTGTACCATGAAGGATACATGTTGCCGCTTTTTTTAGATGGTTTCTTACAGTAGCGTGCGTAGTCCAGTGGTTAGAGACCCTGCCTCTGGACAAAGAGGTTGGGAGTTCGAATCCCAACTGTGTCAGTGTCACTCATCCAACATGCATGTTACTAGAGATAGTTGCAGTCCTTAGGCCATGGTTCACTGTACTTGCGTGTGGAAAAGAGCTGGGGGAATTTTCTCAGTACAATGAACCTGTAAATACTGTACATAGCGTCTATCTTTGCTGTCACAACCAGTGGAAGATTATCATTGGAGCTAAACTGGTTTGAGATCACTTTCAAATGTTAAAATTGCCAATAGTTCTTCTGATATGCTTTCTTAGGGCACAAACATCACGGAATTCCAAACATCGCTCTGAACTTCACTTTTGGGATTTTGGAATAAAACTATCCTAAGAAGTAACACAATTAATTCAACATGCAGTAAACCATTCCTCACACTCAGCCTCCCCCCTTCCATGCATGAAATGGTTCCCCCCTGCTGTGCCCCATCCCCTCATTAAGCGGAAATGAATCTCCCGCGTGATTTCATTCATCATGAACCTGACCTTGAGTCCGATTGTCTGGCGGAAAAGACACCTTGGGAAAAACCCGGGCTGTGATTCGCGGCGCAAATAAATGGTTTGCTGCTAACTGTGAGTTAAATTGTAGTGTTTAGCAATGAATCTGCTCAATCATGAAGTTGGGGATGAATCTCTGTTGCTGTGTTATACAATCTATCGCCTCCATGCAGGGTTTGAAATAGTCCTTCTCCGTATAAAAAATGTATTTTCTAAAGTTAAGAACTTGTGGGGCAAATAAATGGTTTGCTGTGAACAGTGAGTCAAATTGTAGTGTTTAGCAACGATTCTGCTCAATCATGAAGTTGGGGATGAATCTTCGTTAGTCTGTGTTACACAATCTTTCACTGTCAGGGACTGAATAGTCCTAGTCCCTACTAAAAATATTGTAATTAAAAGTTAAGAACTTGTGAAGTGATTAATTAACAGTGTGAAATTATAGTGTTTACCATTGCTTCTGCTCAATCATAAAGTTGGGGTGTTAAACCTTCACTGTCAGAGGCTGAATAGTCCTTCTTCCTAAAAAAAAATTAATTAAAAGTTAAGAACTTGTGGCCATTCACCTCTAAAAGCCATTCCCAATCCCAGACCAACCAAAAGGAGCTCAGGGTTCTTGATTACAATTTGAAAATAGATATTTTATAATCTTACAATTACAAAGAGGCCACAGTATTTAGCAATGGAAGTATTGAACAAAAACAATGAACTAAGTTATCCCTGTCCTTGGTGCTGAAAATTTTCTTGCTATTATGCAGTTGCCTTCCATACAAATAACCTTCATTTCAGTGACATTGACATGTTGATTTGTATGCATTTATATGAAAAGGCATTGCTATAGTGGCAGTTAGATGTTAAAAGGCATTTTACAACTGTGTTGTCAATTTTAAAAGGCATTTTATGAGCCTGATATCGATTTTAAAAGGCGTTTTACGATTCAGTTATGGATGTTGAATAGTCTGGTTACAAATGAATAGCATACTTTTGTGTGCCTCGTATCAAAAGTACCTTTTGTATATCCATGAATAGTTTCATCAGGTTGGTAAGTCACTGAGTAAAGAGACTCTTTTTACACAACCAAGTGTTTTATTCAGTATTATATCTTTTGTATACTTTATACCACAGTCATTTCATAAAGAATGAATAACATACTTTAGTATACCTAGTGTCAAAAGTATCTTTTGGTTCCTTTTGTGCTATAGACATTTTACTAGTTTCATAAATATCTGAAAGCAGCCATTGTAAGCCACACAACACTTTATTGAACACTACAGTACAATACTTGCACACCAGTGTCTGTATAGATGTCACGATTCTGCATTTTAGAACAGAAACAAGATTGTAAAATTCATAAGTCATTTCATAAAGATCTGAATGCAGCCATTGTAAGCTACACAACCTTTTATAGAGCAGTACAGTATAATACTTGCACACCAGTTTCTGTATAGGAGTCACGATTCTGCATTTTAGAACAGAAACAAGCTTGTAAACCTACCAACCTCATAAAGACCTGAAAGCAGCCATTGTAAGCTACACAAGACTTTATTGAACACTACACTCACACACCAGTTTCTGTATAGATGTCACGATTCTGCATTTTAGAGACTCTTTTTACACAACCAAGTGTTTTATTCACGACTACATGTATATCTTTTGTATACTTTATACCAGAGTCATTTCATAAAGATCTGAAAGCATGTATTGTAAGCAGTTCAATACTTGCACACCAGTTTCTGTATAGAAGTCACGATTCTGCATTTTAGAACAGAAGCATGCTTGTAAACCTGCCAGCCTTGCCTGAATGTGCCATCATTATCCACATGAACTCTGTCACACGAAGTTGACTTTACTGGTGACATCGTCAGTAAACATTAAATCACTGTGTTGACAACAACAGACACTGCTTGGTTTACGATGATAGGTTTTACGACGTGCGCCTTTGCGACGGGTTTACGACAATTGCAACATATGTTGCCGTTTTGTGGCGGTTTTTATGTGGCAGATGTGAAAACTTCTCAATTTCTAGCAGCGGGTTGTTACTTTGACGCAAACTTTGTGGTGTTTTGTGGACAATCTGTCAAAGGGAGTGACACTTTTGTCCCAGTTCGTATAAAATGAGGGAAATGGAAATAAAGGGAGAATTGCTTCTTGTCCTCTAGTTACAATCTGTCAAAGGAAGAGAGATTTTCGTTAGATGCAAACTTTGTCGTGTTTCAGAGACAATCTGTCATAGGAATAGAGTCTTTTTGTCCCTGTTTGTAGAAATAGAAGGGAATGGAAATAAAGGGAGAAATTTTTCTTGTCGGCTAGTTACAATCTGACAAAGGGAGAGAGATTTTTGCCCTTCTTTGTAGAAAATGGAGGAAATGAAAATAAAGCGAGAAACATTTCTTTTCCTCTAGTTACTATCTGTCAAAGGGAGGGAGATTTTTGCCCTTCTTTGTAGAAAATGGACAAAATTGAGATAAAGTGGGGAAAGCTTCTTGTTGCTTGCCCTGTTTCTGATTTGGATAGATGAAGAGAAATAGAAAATGTCTGAAGGAAGCTGATAAATAAAAGGCCAGATGAAGAAAGAGTGCAAGACTGTAGATTGGTCAAATCACATAGATGAAAATAAAAGGGGTTGACTGTATGGACATACAGTAGTTTCCTTTTGTGGTCAAAATCACCTTAAGGAAAATGAATTCCAAAGGGGATGTTTTCACGGACAGTCCTTTTCCCAGTCTTACGATTCAAGTTAGGTAACAACAAAGCTACTTTTAAAGTCTTGTCACAGAACTTGTGCAACAAAAACTCTAAACGGTTATGATACACCAATGGTCCATTGACAACCCATCTTTTTATGAACGACGGTGTCAAATCTGAGTCTTGCCGTATAATTTATTATTCAATCCTTCCTTTCTAATGCATTTTCTAAAGTCCAGTGTTACTTTCAAAATCTGGTAGCAGAAAAACTTGATCCAAACTACTACACGATACACAGATGGTCCATTGACACCCATCTTGTTATGAACGACGGTGTCAAATCTGAGTTTTACCGTAATCCGTTACCCAGTTCCTGCCTTAAGGCCAGACCTGGCCCCTTTCCTGGGTTTGGTAGCACTACTCCATCATTCTGTCGTGTGCGTTATGGAGTTCCTGTGTACCATAATCCTTCTCCTTCCCTCCCACCTTTTACTGCAGACTCCAGATCTATGACAGGATCAGCCTGTCAAAAAACTTGACGGAAAAGGTCCCCGCTTTTAGCCGCTTTGATTGAAAAAAGAGTGGGGAAAAGTTTGTTGGGGATATCTGTGGTTAGGTTTTCGATGCACAGATTTCTTGAGAAAAAGCCTGTAGTCATATTGACTCAAAGAGTTGCTCCAAGAAGGTTGCTGCTTCAATTTAAATGGAGTGAGAAAAACGTTTTGGGGGATTTCTGCGGTTAGGTCTTTGATGCTGGGATTTCTGGTGAAAAAGCCTGGAAAGAAGAAGGTTGCTGCTTCTAGCTTCTTCAATTTAAAGAAGAGTGAAAAAAACTTAGGCAGTTTTTATGGGTCTTTGATGGAGGGATTTCCTGTGAAAAAGCCTTCAAATAGATGGTTCTCCACCAAAAGGGTTGCCACTTTTAACTGCTTCAATTTGAAAATAGCGAGAAACTCTATGTTCCCACTTAGTAGAGGATTGGGTGGTTCAGTGCAGGGATTTTTGGTTTGATGCAGGGATTTCTGACCTTAGATCAATGGTGATCGTGTTGATTTACAGTCTTTCTCCTTCCTTTCTACATTGTCAAGGCCATATGGAAAGAATTTAGACAGGCCATCAGTCAACTGCAGACTTTCTAAAGTCCATTTTAGCCTCAGTTTTGCATTTCAGAACACAAATATATATGCTATGGCTTACAGATTTCCATGCTGCTTTTCTTGCCTATGCACACATAGTAATTTGTTAAGGCCATCGGTTACAACATCGAGGTTTTTTGCCTCTATGAAAAACCGCAAGCCCCACTGTCAAGGCCGTATGGAAAGAATATGGACAGGCCATCAGTCAACTGCAGGGTTTATTAAAGATTTTCAGCCTCAGTTTTGCCTTTAGTATATATGCAGTGGCTTACAGAATTTCTTACAGTTTTGAAAGCACACATGTCAAGTAGTATTGTCAAGGCCATCAATTACAGAGTACTGATTTTTTGCTTCTATGAAAAACTGCAAGCCACACTGTCAAGGCCGTATGGAAAGAACTTGGACAGGTCATCACTCAAGTGCAAGTCCATTTTAGCTCCAGTCAGTCCCAAGCTGCCAGCCTTAGTCACCGTACTTACCACCACACAATGGCTTCCTACTGCGAAAACCCGCTGACAAATCGCATGTGTCCTGGCTAAGAGATTTTTGTGCCCTTTTAAAAGCACAAGTCGCCCTGCCAAGGCTGTCTTCAGAAGAACTTACCACCAACAATCACTCAACTCTGAGTGCCTCTTTTCAAGTCTATCATTGCCTCAAGAGGTTCTTAATCTTGGAGTTCCACTTAAAGAAGCAGACTGCGTCAGAGTGGGTTTCTTAAGACGCTTGACCGGACTTTACCTCAAGTGTTGACGTCATTTGGGGCATGATTTAGGAGGTTAAGCCTTGGGTTTTTACGACTCAAAGGTTTTTAATATTCGAAAGTCCGTCTTAAGGGCAGTGTAGGGTGAGCGAAGAAGATGAAATAATTTGTAATATCGTAGCATTTATAGCTTAAAGCTTTTTACTGCTTCGATACAGTGTAATTCACAGACATTCTCTTTAATTCTTAAGCTTGCACCTATTGTAAAGACACTCCTATTGCACAGTAAGTAATTCTGACAACTGTAACCTACATATATATCTGAATGTAAACAATTCTTGGAGGTTCTATATTCGAAAGTCAGATAAAAACAATAAAAGTAAGATACAATAAATAATTCTCTGCAGCTTGTAGGCTTCTACTAGTTCTAGCTGTTATATAGCCACTCTTATTGCATAGTAACTATTTCTGTAACGTGTGTGTATGTCTGAATGTAAAGTTTAACATTCTAGCCTTTTACTACTACAATACACTCAGTGTGTATTTTACAGAAAGTCTCTGCAACTCTGAAGCTTGTAGCTGTTATATAGCCAGCCTTATTGCACAGTAAATATTGCTGACAACTGTAACGTACATGTATAACTGAACATTTATATAGCATAAAGCTTTTTACTACTGCTATGCAGTATATTTCACAGCCTCAGTCTCTGTAACTTTTATTGCACAGTAACTATTTCTGACAACCGTAACCTACGTGTATATCTGAATGGAAACAATCTTTCACTGGACACTATTCACGTTAACACAAGTAAGTTGGAATGATGTCTACTTAAAACCCAGTAAAGACCTTGGTGCTTATTGGTTTCCAATTCTGGTACTGACTTCCAAAATGGCTGCCTGTTATGACCTCTATTCAAGGTCAAGACGCAATCTATCAGGACTCGAGTCAAACCAAATCCGTCTTAAATGAACTAAAATTAATATTGCAAATGAGATCAATTTTTCTCCTAACTCCGAGGCTTAATAGCTTGCTTTTAGATTAACCAGTAATCTTGTAACGCTGGCGTGTTACTGTAAGTGTTTCAACGCGACCTTTCTTGATTGTCAAGGTCATTAGGTGTAAGAATTCTGCTTTAGAGTTATTTTGCTTACTCATTACGGCTGCCACAAACAATCTTCCTCATCTCATTTTTGGTTTTGGTTTAATTTTTGGTTTTTAGATTAACTACTAGTAATCTTGTAATGCTCGCATGCAGTATTTAAACGCGACCTTGTTTGATTGTGAAGGTCATTGGGGTGTAAGAATCTAGCTTAAGAGTTATTTTGCTTACTCATTACGACTGTCGCAAACAATCTTCCTCAGCCACGCATGTTTGTCTGTATGCAAGCGAACCGTCGTAACTCATTATGTAAAACTCATAATAAATGTTCAACGCAATCAGCCTCACCGTAGGCCGTATATTGCTGTTTAATTGTTACCAGCAGTGGAATATTAAGTGGCGTTCTGATGGAATTTATAATTGTTTTCCTGCGTCGTGTGCCACTTAGCAGCCCTCAATGGTGGTTTCTGTTTTGCTGAATTAGATTTAGAATTTGCCGGAGGCTACATTGAGAGTGGTTGTTTCCTGTTGCAGTATTTTCCCTCTGTGGTTTAGATTTCTTTGCTGAGGCTAAAACTGAATTAATTTTTTGGTCCTGGATCTCGAAGGGGTAGTTTTACCAGCTATACAGACACAGATACAGAAAAGTGTGTACCTTGGTACACAGTTTCAGTGAGACGTGTAGTTACAATGTAGATTCAAGTTTTCCTTCACTTTAGCCCTCAGTTTTCTGATGGAATTTATAGTATTATAATTAATTGTTTCCCTGCATTTTTATGTCACTTAGCAGACTCTGGTGGTTCTGTTTTGCTGAATTAGATTTAGAATTTGCCGGAGGCTACAGTGAGAGTGGTTGTTTCCTGTTGCAGTATTTTCCCTCTGTGGCTCTGATTTCTGTGCTGAGGCTAAACTGAATTAATTTTTTGGTTCCTGGATCTCAAAAGGGCAGTTATACCAGCTACATGTATACAGATACAGAAAAGTGTGTACCTTGGTCCACAGTTTCAGTGAGTGAATGTAGTTAGGTTCAAGTTTTCCTTCACTTTAGCCCTCTGTTTTCTGATGGAATTTATAATAAATTTATAATTGTTTTCCTGTCGTGTGCCACTTAGCAGCACCCACTAGTGCTTCTGTTTTGCTGAATTAGATTTAGAATTTTGCTGGAGGCTACGGTGAGAGTGGTTGTTTCCTGTTTGAATATTTTCCCTCTGTGGGTTAGATTTCTGTGGTATGGCCATGGCAAGTTAATTTGCTGTTTCTTGGATCTCAAAAGAGTGCACTAAACTGGAAAATCAACATGATTCAACAGAGTCTAACAAGAGATGATAAATGTTACTATAAATACAAGTGTGTGTAGTCAAATGCATGTTTACCTCCTAGTTCAGTCTTCATTGCGGCCTCTTGTGATGTCCAAGCATATCGTACATTGGTAAGGCAGTATCCATTGGCCAGAGGAGTGTCCATTAGCCCCCGAAGTGCTCAATGGATACTGCCTGACCAACTTGATACTGACTTTTGCGGCTACTGAAAGATCAGATTCTGTTTGGAGATTAGCCTCTTGCTGTATCTTTATGACGTTCACGACCAAGAAAATAACTTAGAGTGGCCTGCATTAGACATGCTCAAGGCCATGTAGTAAAGTGGCAACTTCCCATTCCACATTTTCCCCCACTGTGCCTGCCTGGAATGTGTGGGTTTTCCGACAGAGAATTCCGTCCGGCATATCAATCCGGAATCTTCACGCCACTGTGGGGCAAACTGCAATTTATGCTACACAGTAGGGAACGCTGATGTTAATAACATGTAATATAAATACTACTGCAGGCAGAATCTCGGTAAACTCTGCCACTTAGCAAGCAAATTGCCTCCTTTCTTCTACATTAGATGCATGGGGAATATTTCATTGTCAGGCAGTCACACTTGAGTTGACGTAGATTATTTTCATTTTGCTGGCTTTAAAGTTGTTTATTCTCTTAAATTATCCTTCATTCTATAAAATGTGGTAGGAATACATTTGGTAATTTTATTTCATCATAAAATGGCTAGATAGCCCATTCAGCTTGTAGAAGCTGCTTTCCACTGGAGCCCAGCATACATTTAGACAGGACAAGACATGATTATATTTAGTCAAGCAATAAAAGGTGGACAAGTAAAATCCAATGCATCAAAACAAAAGTACGTCCACAAATCAAAGTTGTCATAACGTTCCAATGTCAAAACAATAAGATATTACTGTTTGCTAGTTTGTTGCTAGCTTTATGCTTCAATGAAGGTTTTGTGTAAGATATCCCCGGTAAATGTTTGCATGTGTACATTCGTACGCCTTCTACATGTATATTAAACCCAATGTCTGCACATACAAGCTTGCATATAAGTCTCACTCTGTAAGCCTTAAGTCAGGCTGCTCTTTTCCTGTAAGTGGATATATGACATGTAAAACTATGCATGAACCATATATGAAGTAAATTGTTTGACATAGAGACCTTTTGTAAGCATTTTTCAGTAAGCCTTTTAGTCCAATATTTTTAAAGCCTTTATATAAGGGTAATACATGTAGTTAAACATGCAAACCTAGATGTGAGGCTGCCCTTCTCCTAAATCCTTTATTTCCTGTTAACTAAGTGACTGTGTGTTGTGTATGCATAAAACACTGTTAACTCCAACACTTCAACATGCAACCTTGCTGTAAGCTATATGTAAGCCTTTATTAAAATTGCAAACTATACATGTAGATATACATGTAACTATTGTAAGGCTGCCCTCCTAGTAAATCCTGTATTTCCTATTAACTAAGTGACTGTGTGTTGTGTATGCATAAAACACTGTAAATCCAATACCTCAACATGCAAGCCTTGCTGAAACCATTGCTCTGTAAGCCGATATTTAACATGCAAACCTATGTGTAAGGTTGTCCTTTTTAAGCTTGTATTTCCTTTAAGTGCCTGTGTGTTGTGTATGCATAAAACCCTGTTAAATCCAATACCTCAACATGCAAGTCTTGCTGAAACCATTCCTCCGTAAGCCTTTATTTATTAAGTCCGATATTTTCCCACGCGAACCTTTGCGTGCAATCCTTGATGTAGGAATGCCCCGGTAAGCTTGTTCTAAGTCCAATATTTCGCCAGGAACAGAAAATTCAGCACTAAGGCCACACCAGTTTAATTTGTTGGTTCTTGGACTTGCCTCTTCATTTTTTTCTGATTTGAAAAGAATAAAGAAAAGATTCTGGTTCTGAATCATCTCAAAAATGCTAATATTTTACTCCCAACATTTAATTAAGGAAAGTCATTTTCTTCCTAGTTGTTAGAGTTTTTCCATCTATCAATGCAGTGGTTTGATTAAAAGTTCAAAATTCATTGTGTTGTGTTGACTTCATCACTCCTTTTGTAGCATTTGGGGCTATAATAGGATGCCTAGACCTAGTGGTGCATACCTAAACCAAACTTTAGGTTCAGGTCCGGATTCAAGGCCAGAGGTTTAGGTTCAGTTCCGGACTTGTAAGTCCAGACCTAAACCCATGGCATATACAAAATTGCATGTTGGCAACCTTGCTATGTTGTTTGGGTGAAACTTTGGCCACATAACATGGAGGCCGGTACTTGACGATGCCCGATGGCAATGTTTTCTTCATTTTGCAGCAAAGATTTTACAATCTACAGAAGGTTTTAGGTGGTTTGGAAAGAAAAGGGGTATGTGAAATGGTCTTTTATGGTAATAAGTCCGGACTCGGTTCTTGACTTTTAGGTTTTTTTGGACTTGAACCTAAACATTTTTTAAGTCCGGATCCAAGTCCAGTGAACCGGTATGCATCACTACCTAGACCTGATTTTTATTTTTCACTGTGTCGCTTCATATTTTTTCTGCAAAAAATCTGAGAACCAACGAATTAAATTGGTGTGGCCTAAGTCCAATATTTCAGCAGGAACAGAAAATTCAGCACTAAATGACACCAACGCTGGCAGACGCGGCTTCAAAAGGAACCGATTTGCGCATCAACGAGAAATGTCAGTTTATTTTTAGTTCTTTGGTCGTCGGCCAAAAGAGGCTGGCAGAATTGCGCAGGGTTTAGGTCCTTATAAATGATAGAATACACTAAAGATTTGCACTGATAACCAGAGTGTGAAATGCATACTCAAACAGTCTTCCTAGTTGTTACAGTTTTTCCATCTATCAATGCAGCGGTTTGATTAAAAGTTCAAAATTCATCGTTTGAATATTGACCCAGCCTTTTGTGTTGACTTCATGGCTCCTATCGTTGCATTTCAGGCTATAATAGGATGCCTAGACCTGATTTTAATTTTTTATTTTTCTGCAAAAATCAGAGAACCAACAAATTAAAATATTGTGGCCTAAAAGATAGAATACACAACTGATTTGCGTTGATAAATCCGAGTGTGAAACGAATACTCAAACAGTCGGCCCGTGACCCTGCTATTACTTTGGCGCCGTGTGCCCGAGTCTTTTGAGAGACGATACGTCACTTATTTTTGGTCTGGGAAAAATCGATTGTAAGGAAAAAGGAAACATTGTCGTTGTCCCTACGGTGAACCCAGAATTGATTTACGATAGAAATAGAAACAGAAAATCCTTGAAGACAGATGGATTGGGATCTTGAAGGTGCAAGGTGGTCTTGTGGTGAGGGTTGTTGACTTCTGAAGGTTCTGCGTATGAATCCCTAGCAGACACTACTGTGACACAGTCGTACTCTTGGGAAAGACATTTTATACCTCTTTCCTGAATCAAATTGTCTTTTATCTTAGTTGACTAAGGTGGCAAGGTGGTCTTGTGGTGAGGGTTGCTAACGTAGAATCTAAAGGTTCTGGGTTCGAATCCCTAGCAGACAAGGTGGTGTTGTGGTTGGGGTTGTTGAGTTAAAGTTTTGGGTTCGAATCCCTAGCAGACTCCAAAGTTGTGCCCTTTGGAAAGGCACTTTATATCTATTTCCTCACTCGAGTTAGATGAAAATGAGTACCTATAGTTTTGGTTTAGGGCTGTCTCCTTGGATGGGATGTACATTTTTGTAAGGCCAGTGTTTGAGGAGACCCACACCTTGGGCTTTGAATTCATTGATTTCTGGCAAAAATCCCAGAACCAACAGGTCAAATTGGTGTGCCCTATGGAACAACTTCGTGGTGACGAAAATCAGTTTTGATTTCTTCAAAGTTTGACAGGAAAGTACTGCCCACCCCTGAGACAGGGAAGCCAGCAGAATAATCAAAGCCCAAATATGTATGTAATGTTATGTATGTAAAGAAAACAACACTTGAAAATATTGTAAGAGCAAAGATTACAAATATTTCGATTTCAGCAGCTCAACATGAAAGAATCTCAGGGTTCTAGGTTTGAATCCCTAGCAGGCACGGTGGTCTTGTGGTTAGGATCTTAGAATCCAAAGGTTCTGGGTTCCAATCCTTAGCTGGCCCCGGCATTGTGCCCTTGAGAAAGACATTGACTTTCTCACTAGCTTGACTGAAACTTTGTCAGGTTATTTTCTAAATTCTCGTCTCGTGAGAGTTCTATCCTCTAGTCCCTGTGTGCATCGTTTGTGCCATGATTGATCGCTCACTCTGCATCCCAACCTGCTGTTTTATTGAAACTGAGGATGTGATGTTGGTGAGATTGGAGGGATGCTGGAATTTCTCCAGAAGGCACGGCTAAACGTTGGGCGATGACTGTAACAGCCGTTAGCCTGGGGAGTCTGAGTTCTGGGGCACGTTTTAAACCACCGTGCGTGGGCCTGCATTTAGACTGCAATCAGACTTTAACACTTAAGGAAAATTGGTAAAGATCGGTGGACTGGGAAGGTTGTAATTAGGTTTTGGGAGAAGACTTGTAACTATAAGGACCTGCATTGAAAAGCATGTTCTGACTACTATACATAGTCATACCTTTAGACTACAATATATCACTCCTGACACTTAAGAAAATGCTTAACGATTGGTGAATTGAGAAGATTATAATTAGGTTTCTGGTTGGTTGAAACCTATTCTTGAGGCTGAATAACTATCATGGAAAACAGACATTTTCTGAACATCTTGCATGATCCTGCATTTAGAGTGCAATCAGACTTAAACACTTAAGGAAAACGGGTAAAGATCGCTGGATTGGGAAGGTTGTATTTAGGTTTCAGGTTGGGACCAAGTCTTGAGGCTGAATAACTAGGGTTAACAGACATATTCTGAACTCCATTCATGGTCCTGCATTTAGACTGCAATCAGACTTTAACACTTAAGGAAAATGGGTAAAGATCGCTGGATTGGGAAGGTTTTGATTAGGTTTCAGGAGACTTGTTACTATGGTATACAGGGTTTGCATTGAGTAACATGTTCTGAGCACCATACATGGTCTTGCAGTTAGAGTATACACGTAGACAACCTACAAACTTAAGAAAAACGGCTAAAGATCGGCGGATTGGGAAGGTTGTAATTAGGTTTCAGGTTGGAACCAAGTCTTGAGGCTGAATAACGGTGGTAAACAGACATTCTGAACACAATACATGGTCTTGCATTTAGACTGCAATCAGTTCTTACACTTAAGGAAAACGGCTAAAGTTCACTGGATTGGGAAGGTTGTAATTACATGGTGGGAGAAGACTTTCTGACTACTTTACATAGTCGTGCCTTTAGACTACAATATATCACCCCTGACACTTAAGTTAAACGCTTAACGATCGGTAGATTGGGAAGGTTATAATCAGGTTTCATGTTGGACCTGATTCTTGTGAGTGCAATAACTGTATTATGGTATACTGGGAAGCACATACATGTACTGTACAGCATACCTGTTCTCGCATTTAGACCACAATCAATCAGCCTTCACGTTAAATTGGGAAGGTTGTAATTAGGTTTCTTGCTAAACCAAGCCTCTACATTGAGAAGCAAATTCTGGACACCATGGTCGTCCATTTAGAACACATTCAATCAGACCTCACGCTTAAGTAAGACCTTTCCACGAGTAATGGCTAAGATTCACCTTGACACTTCTATTAAGGGCTGCAGAATGGGGAACTCTATAATTAGGTCTTGCATTTAGAACACAAACAGCCTTACACTAAGGAAGATGCTTTCCTTCAGTAATGGCTAACATTGACCTTGACATTTCAATTAAGGGCTGCAGAATGGGGAACCTTAATATAATTAGGTTTTGTATTGAGATATATTTTTGAGGCAGACAGTTCTGGAGTAACTGTGATGTTCGGGGTCTATACTAAGAACACATTTATTTAAGAAACCACTTTCTATGTATGGCTAACATTGACCTTGACACTTCCATTAAGGACCGTTGAATGGGGAACCTCATAATTAGGTTTCATATTGAGACGTATTTTTGAGACAGACAGTTTTAGATTAAATTTGATGTTCAGGGTCTATACTGGAAAAGCACATTAAATACCATGCGTGGGTGAGCATTTAGTAGATATCCGAATGAAAGCTCTCTAGCTTTTAGAAGGCAATTAACCTAAACACTTAAGTACCAACCTAGACAGTTCAATTAAGGATGGTCTAATTGGGGAGGTTATAATTAGTTTTTATGTTAGAACCAATTCTTGCTGCTGAATAAGCATGATATGTATGGTCTATGTTGGAAAGCACAGTGTGAATGCCATGTGTGGTCATGCATTTAGAAGACAATTAACTTGAAACTGAGGGGAAACAATTTCGTTGAGTGATGACCATAGTTGAACGTGACAGGTGTAAATGTCATATTGGACCCATTTTTGCAACAGTATTTTTTGTTGAAACTATATCTACAGTACAACTACTAAAGATCTCTCAAGCACATTATTTTACAAAATGGCAGATATGTAACTTTATCTATAAAGAGTTATTCTGTCACCCTGAAAAAATGTGTGTAAAAAGAATGATCTCCAATACAATATCACCCAGCATGTTTTGAGACTCCTCTTTATGTATATCTAAACTATGCATACCTATACATGTAGGGTTGCTGCACTAGAGATCTCTCACACACATTGTTTTAGTTTTACCAAATGTTGTATAAGTGTAACCTGGCGTACAAATGTTAATGGAGGTTAGTTCGGATCAGCTACACTTAGAAGCACGTTCCAGACACCACGCGTGGCCGTGCATTTAGACGGCGATTAACCCACACACTTAAGAAAACACTTTCCGTCGGAAACGACCTTGGTTGACCTTGAGGCGGCCATTACTGGAGTCACCCCAGCTCCATCTTGATTTTCTGGATGACTCTGATGCTGATGAATTGTAGGGTTGGATGCTCACGGGAGCTATTTTTGGCTCAATCTTCTCTACCGTGAAGTTTCATGGGGTCTGACCATTTGCAAAAGCACCAAACGTACACAGGACCACACACTATGTAAAGAGAAGTAAAATCTACCAAAAAATGCTGATGAATTATAGGCTTGGGTGCTCAGGGGAGCTATATTTGGCGCAGTCTTCTCTACCATGAAGTTTCATGGGGTCTGACCATTTATCGGAATAACCAAAAAAAATATTGGACCAGGCACACATTCATGTACTTGTAAAGGAATGGGGGTTAGTCTGGGTGAAATCTGTATGTTAGTAGATTTTACCCCAATTTTTTGTATTTTGGTGTATTCCTAGCCTCCACCAGGCCTTTCTACGGGAATACGGATCCTAGAATTCAGCAAAAAGGAGAGTAAAATTGGCCAAGGGAGTCCGGTCACAGGGAGGTTAAGTTTCTTTCCCTCCGCGGCCAGTCAAACCTACAAGGCGGCCAAATTCCCCTGGCAAATATTCTCCTATATATAGCCAGCGTAGTTAGTCTGGTAGAGACTACTGCATTCCTATGTATTTCTGTAAATTTTCCTGTGTTTGGGTCACAATATAGTTGGGTCAGTTTTGTATTTACTGTGCAACGTCCGTAGTCTCTAATGTTCCAGTAACCCAGGCTGGAATGGGGGTTACTCCGGGTGAACTCTGTATGTTGTATTCTGGTGTATTCTTCTGTTTCTGTAAATAGTTTGACCAGTTCTTTGTATTCCTGTAAATGGTCCAGTTGTGTATTTACTATTCAGCCTTCGTCGCGGCTAATGTTCCAGTAACCCAGGCTGGAATGGGGGTTAGTCCGGGTGAGCTCCTGTGAATTCCCGCCTCCTCTCGGGAGCGCGCTTGTTTTACGAGGAACACTGCAGAAGAAATTGTCCTTGTCCTGGTGTCACGGGAGGTCAGGTTCAAGTTTGGGAACTGAGGATGACTGGAGACGACATTGATGTCTCGACTTCGATCTCAAATCTTTCTCAAGCTCCAATTTGAAGATGAATCGCAAAGGAGGAGTGGAGGCAATTTGTGATAGATTGGAAAGTTTGGAGAGAGACTTAGGGACGCTCGCGTGGGGACGGTCAGCTTTGATTGGGAGATTGGATGTTATTCTGATTGGGGGGAGGGGGGCACATTTGACCTTGACTGTCTTATATCAATACTTTCACAAATTTTGCTCCAGTGGTGAAATATTAAGTAAAAGGGACGGATAAAGTAAAGTAAAGTAAAGTAAGGTGAAAGATTAGTCACAAATTCCTTGACCAATCAGCTTTAGCCATCCAAATCATGACCCTTTGCCCTTGTCCATCAGTGTGTTCTAAGGTGGGAGGGGGGCAAGTCTGACCTTGGAGCTTTTCCAACTGGAAAGTTTGGAGAGAGACTTAGGGACGCGTGCGTGGGGACGGTCAGGTTTGATTGGGAGATTGGATCTGACTTTGTCCGTCATTCTGATTGGGGGGAGGGGGGCAGGTTTGACCTTGGAGCTTTTCCAACTGTCTTGTATCAATACTTTCACAATACTTCTAATTCAGGTGGAAGCAGATAAGTCACAAATCCTTTGACCAATCAGCTGCTTATGACCCTTAGCTTTGCCCTTATCCTTTGGTGTTCCGAGGTGGGAGGGGGGCAAGTTTGACCTTGGAAATGTTCGAACTGTCTTGCATCAATAACTGGCAGTTTAGGTTGAAGCAGATTAGTCACAAATCCCTTGACCAATCGGCTTTAGTCATCCTCATGGTGACCCTTTGCCCTTGTCCATCAGTGTGTTCTAAGGTGGGAGGGGGGCAAATTTGACCTTGGAGCTTTTCCAACTGTCTTATATCAATACTTTGACAATATTAGCATGAAAGTTCAAAACTTTGACAGTATGTTTTGCTTCAATCAGCTGTGAGCACTTATCCTAATCTTGACCCTTTGTCCTCTTCCATCAGTGTGTTCTGAGGTGGGAGGGGGGCGAGTTTGACCTTGGAGTTTTTCCAACTGTCTTGCTTAGTCACAAATCCCCCAACCAATCAATTTTAGGCATCCCGACTGACCCTTTGCCCTTTACATGAGTGTGTTCTAAAGTGGGGAGGGGGGCGAGTTTGACCTTGGCAGTGTGCCTGTTCTGTCCATGACAATCACGGCTCTGCTATTGATTTTGTCTCTCCTTCCCGCCTCCCTGGTCGGTGATTGAGCAGTCCCCGACGACCGGTTGCCACGGTGATATGAGAGTTGCCACGGTGACTGCAAATTCCAGGAAATGAACTTTCACTTTCCAGGAAGTCTTGAGCTGCTCCGAGGAGGGTCGCATAAATTGCACGTTGGAAATGGTTTGAGAAAGTTTGGCCTTATGAATTTTGATAGAACTGCATGGCTTCTGTTAGTGATTCACATCCACATTATATAAGGAGAATCTCAAGAAGTCCATTGAAATCTCAGATAAGAATAACAGGCGACACTTTAATTCCGGACTGACACTCTAATTCCGGACTACCTTTCACCATTAAGACATAGTGTGAAAAGGAGACTTAATATTCTAGAATATGTTATATTACTTGCTGAAAGTTACGTAGGTATCATCGATAGGTCCCCTGGGACTAGGTCAGTTCTGCAGAATTCTGCATTCGGATGCAGAATTCTGCGCAGAATTCTGCATTCGGTTGCAGAATTCTGCAACCCAAATGCAGAATTCTGCAATCTAAATGCAGAATTCTGCATCCCATATGCAGAATTCTCCATCCAAATGCAAAATATGAAGGGATTTGCAATGCCTTATTTATTTTATGATGTTAGAGAGTTGACTCACACTTGTCCTACATGACGTATGTGTTTGCTACCCCTGTGCTGCAAATTTTTCCATTACTGACAGGGCCAGTGTGGGAACCACTGAAACAGAAGAGGCAAGTAGTATACTAGGCTCCTGGCTCTGGGTATTTGAACCTGGAGTCAGATTTTTAACTCCATGAAAAATAGAGGTATTGTTTTTGGCGTGCCTGTCTGTGTGTGTGTGTCTGTGTTTTTGTGTTTCCGCACATTTGTAGCCAGCATAACATTTGAACCTTTGGATGGATGGTGTTGGGTACATGTAGGCAAAGGTCAAGGTCAATTTTGGGCCTCCTGGTGGCTGACCTTGGTACTGCAGCACAACTTCTGTTTTTTGTATATTTTGTCCTGGACATGCTATGGTCTTGATTTTTGAATGGTGGATAGCTTTTCCTGCCAGTAATAAGTGGTGTGGGTTTGGTCCCCCTAGCAGCCTGTTCTGGAACTACAGGGGGTTTCTGTTGAAACCTTTCAGAGCAGATAAATTCACAAAGGAACAATGTATTTTCTTCATTTTTGGTATGTGGTAGCTTAGACAGAGATGTATATTATTATTGCGAAAGATGACTTCATTTACATAATTATTGAGGAAATTGTGTGATTCCAGGATTTATTGTTTCTCAGAATTTAAAAAAAAATCAGAAGTGACAAGCAAAAAAAAAACAGGCCAAGTCACCCCATAATAGCCAGAAACATTACAATATGAGCCATGAAGTAAACATACCAGGCTGGTTAATGATTAAAACAATAGATTTTGTACTTTACAGAAACAAAATTGCATTGTTACATTGAAAAACTTAAGGACTAGGAAGAAAAGGACTTTTTCAACCATTAGGGCCAAAATATGTCTGAGCATTTTGTAGTTAAGAACCAAAAATTTTTTTTCTTGCAAATCAGAAAAAAATGGACAGGGCAATCCGAGAAGCAACAAATAAAATTGGTGTAGCCTTAAAGAATAAATTTACATCTGAAGCCCATATTTCATGGAGGTATGAGATTTTGGAACTCTTGTTTTTTAAAATGTTTGATGCAGATTTTGCTGTTCAACCGCATCTTATACTAGCCTGAGCACCTTTATTTCGCTTTCGCTCTATATATATAGCAACAACATTTCTGTAACAATCAGTGACCATGTAGGTTCAACCACAGTTCAGAGCAAACGAGTCTTTGAAAGTAGAATGTCCTATATAGGAGGGTTGTCCCAAGGCTCCATAGGCAAGCATAGCATCTCACATTCACAACAGTCTCAAGACACAAAACATACAAGACAGGACATTCTGCCAAGTACCTTCCAAAAGCACAAAAGATAAAAATTGCTCTTTTCCTTATCTCCACAGTACTAGTCTTGCTACTGCTAACACCAGAAGCTGTTTCAGGCTGGGTTAGCTGCTGCCTGTATTTACTTACATGTAAGGATTAGCTTGTAACAAGGTGTGACAGATTAATTTGTATCAGAGTGCTCTCAAGTGTCCTCAGTTAGCCCCTAGCTGACAGAAAACCCTGATGAACACATTCAGCCTGGAGGTTCCAATGCATTCAAAAGTCATCACATTTTGCTGCTAATAATACTACTACAGTGCAAACTTTGCCAATATTACTGAATTGTTGTGCTGAACACACATGGTTATCTCTACTTACATGTACATGTCAATGTATATTGAGAAGTGTTTTCCCATTCACATAACTGAAGGCTCAATATTCGTATTTGCATATATAAGGTTGACACTGTAGTTTTCAAATGTTGTGCCTGAAAAGATATTGTCTGCAACAGGCAAACTTCTGATGCACTGTGACGTTGACCAAACATCCCATGAAAACTGTGAGAAATTCACGTTTCGGACCTGCTCTTCTTAAGGATGAATGAAACCTGTAATCAGAAGGTCTGTGTAGTAACGTTATGGCATATTCATGTGACATGCTTTCTTCGGCATTGCTTGGGTCTAATCACTCATGATCAGTCAGTCACTCACTCACTCAGCCAGCCCTACATTGATGGCACAGTGCACCAGCAGGGCAGGGTACCTGCCACCACAGTGTTGACAGTTCGGTTAAACTTCCGTATGCTCCCGTGTGCATCTGGAATACCTATAATGTGTTTGGTTTCCTGTATTGCTCGGCATATGTATTTGTGTACTAGTTATTTGTGCATATCGTGGTGCAGCAGTATTTAAACCTGATAGAAGATTTGATTTAATCTGGTACTGTATACTGTACGATCTAGCAAACAAAACTGGGACTGATCATGGAGGTACAATGTATACACCTCCATGGACTGATCTAGCCTGGATGCCAGGCATGGCACACTGGGCCCATTGTATTATATATATCTCAGTGTGCAGTTGGGGGCTGGGGGAAAGGTTAGGTCACTAGAAAAGTGGTCTAAACTCATATAGAATTGCACACTATCTGATCCTTAAGGATCCTTAAGCTTTGCGGCTTTCACAAAGAGCAAGGGTCTTGTGAAGAGGAAAACTAACAGAAGTGGTCAATCTGGTCATTGAGATTGATGTGCAGGACCAGATGGCCGATGGTCTGGTGGGCTCTCACAAGAAATCTAACAAAGCCAAACCTGCCAACCTGAAGTATAACCAGGAACTCAACTTTATTATATCAACTCAATTTTGGAGAATGTTGCCTTGTAACTATAAGCTACATTTCATTTTAGTTCTATTCAGGATAGATAGACCTACGGTTAATTACAGGTCACCCTAGACTAGTGGCCTTATCCTGCCAGCATCTCTTGGGACGTCCCTTGAGGACTTGAACTAATGCGGAATAAAGCTCCTGGTATATAGGAACCCTGCCATTTTCCTGCAGCTGGTCTAAATTTTGATCACACTGAAACTGAAACACCCACACTGTAGCCTTAGGTTTCAGTTCAATTTTTTTTTCACAACAGAACAAACTCTCCCTCTAACCTCCTTGATATACCTTATATTGCATGTTTTGCTCTTTGCCAGTACTCCTTTTTCCGAGAGAGTGGAAGATGAATGGTCCCACTTTTCCTATAATGTGTGGGTTTTGTGATGTTGTGATTTATTGAAATTGCAACAGTGTTAGAGGAGATGTAAGAGGAGAGTAGTTTTCTTTTTGTCTGTAAACATAGAGAACCTAGGATGGAGTTCCAACCCTGGCATGTCTGGGATGGGGCAGGCAGGCAGGCATGTTTCCCCCAGCTGAAGGGAGTATTGTGTTGCACTGCAGTCTGGCGTCCTGGCCGGTGCCATCATTCCCTTGCCTTATGTCAGTGTCTGAATTCTCCAAGCAGATGTTAGGCTAGAAAATTGTGATCTTTTCTCACTGGCTGATATGTCTTGTATCCAGGTGTCTAATTCTCAGAGTAGATGTTAGGATGCCAGAAAATTGTGATGTATTTTAACTATCAGTGATTCAAGGACTGTCAGAAAATCTTGTTACAATTTAAAGTGGTTGATGAATAGAAATGCTATTCAAAATGCAATAAATGTTAATTTGAACTTCAGTTTTCTTTGCACAACAACCTGAGAACAAAATTGAACAAATAACTTGAAGTTCACAAAAGCTGGTTCTTCAGCTTTCAGGGAGAGCCTAAAGGCGGTCCCTTGAAGAACAAAGACCTCACTCAGACCCTGACCTCAATATATCAATGATACCGTGCACGCTCTCCCATTGGACCTCTCAGTTACACATTCCAACACACTGGCCAAAGTGGGGGCACGATCCAGGATTCAAGCATCCAGATCAACCTTGGGCGACCTAAAACTGAGAGGAAAGCTCAGACTGTCTTCACAGGATGACAAGACAACACACACACAAACACACACATACATGTATATAGAGATAGATAGATACTTTTAGATAGATAGATTAAGATAGATAGATAAATAGATAGATAGATAGATAGATAGATAGATAAATAGATGGATCAAGTCCTGTGGATGTTGGAGATTTGATCCTAGAACTGTTCTGGTAAGCTCAGCCATACTGTATGTGACAGTTTGGCTGGTCAGCCAAACTTTGCCGCTCTGTAGACATGGGTCAGCTTTTCAACGTTTTCTTTTCTTTCAACGGCAACTTACGGTTTTCTTTTTCAACCATTTTGCTTGACACCTAACTGAGCTCGGCGTGGGTATTTTTCTAAAACTGCCTGCCTTGTATCGTGTCCATATTGAAAATTTGTGGGAGTTCTGTGTTGTTTTGTGATTGTCAGCCTTTTTGACATCCACTAAGTTAAACTTGAAGCCCAGGGTTAAAACTTTAAGCCCCTGAAGCCCCAAACACACACCAAAACCAAAACCACAGAGACAAGTATTCTGGAGTGGATATAAAGCCACACCAATTAAATTTGTTTGTTCTCGGATTTGCCTCTTCATTTTTTCTGATTTAAAAAAAAAGAAAAAGTTCTGGTTCTGAATCAACTCAAAACTGCTCATATTTTGCCCCCAACAGTTAAGGAAAGTACTTTTTTCCTAGTTGTTACAGATTTCTTCCATACATCATGTATATCAATGTAGTAAGTGTGGTTTGATTAAAAGTTCACAATTCATTGTTTGAATATTAACCCAGCCTTTTGTGTTGACTTCATGACTCCTATCATACCATTTGGGGCTATAATAGGATGTCTAGACCTATTTTTATTATTTTTTTCGCCATGCATGTCGCTTCATATTTTTTCTGAAAAAATCCAAGAACCAACAAATTAAGTTGGTGTGGCCTAAGAATTGTTTGTCCCTTATATCCACTCCTGGAGTGTCATTAGCCACCGCGTTATCAAATTAGCAAATTCATCAATTCAATTTCTTTTTTTTTAACTAGTTCACAAAACAGAAAGCTGTGCACTAACAGGATACAGATGGATTTAGCAGCTGCTGTCATTGCGGATTGTAGTAATATACTGCAACAGAAAGGAATTTTCACTGCTATTCTGATCTAACCTGTAATCTTTTCTGTTTTTACATTAATTTTACATGTATGAGTGCAATTGCTTGTAGGAAACGCTGTTTTGCAAGGTTATCAGCTCTGTGTTACATCATTGAAAACTGAACTGAAGCATGGCCATACAAATGGCTCATTGGATTGAATACCAGATAGATGAAGCAAATTTGTTCAATTTTCTATATATATATCTGAAATGGGAAACACAATGTTCCTTTCATCTTATGTACATTGTAGCAAAAAATCTCTGTGCAATTGTGTGCATATTTGTTCGTATTTTTGATACACATACTGGTACTGGGGATATCCATCTGTACATCTAGTACATCTAGTATAGTCCCCGACCCTCAGACATGAGGATGGGACTAGGTAAAAGGTAAAGGTACATCTAGAATTAGGATATGACAGACTGAGTACTTTCTCAGGTCTTTTGGTTATTTGCATTCAGTCTAGAAGTAGAACAAAATAATTTGAGCTAGCCTTCTCAGGTGGCTCAGGCCATTCTTAGGTCATTCAACTGACCCCAATTCCCCCTATGGGTCAACCTCTGAGGGGCAACATTTTGTTTTGTTAGAGGACTAGGGCCCCTGTTGGTAAAGGAATGCTGGAAAAAATAACTGATTTGAGGACACAGACTATAAGCAGACTACTAGTACTTTATATCTATATATGGCAAGTTTAATTCATGCAACTTTATCATTGTATATCATATCATATCAAGCCTTCAAATGCAAGGCCCAGTGGCCTCTGGTGGCCTCTCTTTGACTAAGTCCACCAATGGAGATGCCAGACACCAATGCAACACAATCTCTCCTGAGATGCCAAATGCTTCCATCCCCTACACCTCCATGGTTGGGCAGAGACATCTTATATCTCATATGACATAGTTGACAAGATCAGTGAAAAGAGATTATTATATTCTATTAAAGGGCTGAGTTCTGGCACCCAGGATATTTCTAGAGCAGTACTTTTAAAAGAGATATCTGCATGTTTGATGATGACTGTTCTGCAGTTATGTTTTTATATCCAAACAAACTACATTGACACTAACTAGTATCAAGTTGCAGGTGGGTCTGCCTAAATACCTAATAATGAGTCAACTGCTATAAAACATGTATTCTCTTTCTGTATGACCTATAAATGTAATTCTGTCAACTTGGGGGTTGTCACAGCTGGGTTTGGTAGGATAGCCTGACTCCTGCTGCTGGGAGAAGCTCCAATGAGAGTTAGTGTTACACAGGGACAGGACACCTGTCATCAAGGTATTTAGCAGGCACACACATACCATGCATGTACATGTGTGCCAGATTTGATAGGAGCCAGGTGTGACTAATGAAGATTTTCTAGGAGTGTGGGCCAGCCCTAAGGATTTGTTTGTTTTAACAATCATGTGGGTGGGACCATAACTAATCAATGCTCAAGCCAGTAGCAATCTAAGCACCCACAAGGGCAGAATCCACTACACAAGCATCAGCCCAGAGTGTAGTTTCAAGTAAACTTTTAGGTACACTCTGGATGCACAATGTATCACATCTAAACGATTCCTTTTCTTTACTGCTACAGAATATTTATGATACCTGATGATGAGCTTTGCTCCTAAGAGTGGTTGCCTTTGAGATGAATCCGTGTTGCAAATTGTACTGGAAACTAAGGCCCGGTTCACACGTGCGTCGTTTTTATGTGTTGGGCGTCATTTGACGCGTGCACGACCTGTACAACACATTTTTCAAGCGTGTAAACAGGCCCCCCACTGCCGCGCAGCGCCTTGCGCCGTTTTATCTGTGGCACCTTCACAAGTGCATCACGACACACAGCGGGGAGTCTGCGGCACGGAAAACATCATGTAATTATAAACAGACCTGCGTTGCGCGCAGCCCATTAACAGCGTCAAAGTAGGTCATGGGTCATATGCAAATTTTTGTATCAATTTCTACTTGTTGTTAATTGTTTCCTTGAATTATTTTGTACGGATTGTTTGCTAGCACTCAGCATTACTGATTGTTTGCTGAGCATGGCGGAAGGCAACAGCTCTAACTGAAGCAGCGCTGAAACACGCTGTTTGATCTGGATGTATAACTGCGACAGAATTTTCTGTAATTGTGGCTACACTGGAAAGCTGCCCGTTGGATATCGTGGTTCCGATCCCTATGATATGAGAGACCCCAAGCCGTCTTCTGCGCCATGCCCGGCACTGCAAGTATGCGCGAGAGAAGAAGAAAATCATCATTTGTCCCATGAAAAACAACAACAGCACTGTTCCCACCTGTCAAAGGTCACGGCAAGTCAGGGTTCACCACATGTGACGCAGCGCGACGCAGACCGCCACAGCTGCGGCACAAATTTTGCATTTGGATGGAGAATTCTGCATATGGGATGCAGAATTCTGCTTTCAGGTGCAGAATTCTGCAACCCAAATGCAGAATTCTGCACCCGAATGCAGAATTCTGCAGAACTGACCTAGTCCCAGGGGACCTATCGATGATACCTACGTAACTTTCAGCGAGTAATATAACATATTCTAGAATATTAAGTTTCCTTGTCAAACTATGTCTTAATGG
>NW_017804609.1:927400-938511 GCF_001625305.1 Branchiostoma belcheri | reverse complement strand
TCTGCATTCAGGTGCAGAATTCTGCAACCCAAATGCAGAATTCTGCACCCGAATGCAGAATTCTGCGCAGAATTCTGCACCCGAATGCAGAATTCTGCACAGAATTCTGCATCCGAATGCAGAATTCTGCAGAACTGACCTAGTCCCAGGGGACCTATCGATGATACCTACGTAACTTTCAGCAAGTAATATAACATATTCTAGAATATTAAGTCTCCTTTTCAAACTATGTCTTAATGGTGAAAGGTAGTCCGGAATTAGAGTGTCAGTCCGGAATTAAAGTGTCGCCTGTTGAATATTTTTCTGTCAATCAAAGTTTAAGATATCTCTCTTCTCACTCTTCTCATCTTTTGTGGCTGATAGTTTCTTCCAGCTGATTTTACACAGACATGTATTCTACACAATGCATCTTTGAACATTGCAATGTTTGATGTGTTGTCCATTCTAAAATGATACAGATAAAATAATGTGGCTTCTGATAAAAGTTTGATAACACAAATCTGATTATCATGAAAGTTCATCTGTGTTGGTTAATTCTAGTATGATGTTGAACTTTATTCCAACACAATGAGTGCAGAGAGATCAATTTTTCAAAGACCACTGTTGTCTTCAACATGATGATAAATTAATAATGACAAAATCTTTGTTTTTGTTTCCCCAGACTCTACCGGCCAGGGTGCTGGAGGCAGTGGTACGGATGCAGGACAGATTCGAGCGACTGCGCCCATGTGGAGATGTTCCCGTATCATGCACATGCAGAGAGACCTGCACCCCACGCTGCTGTCTTCTCTAGAGGGAATTGTCGACCAGGTGTGTGCTTGTTTGTTTGTTTTTTGTTTGTATCTTTATGCGCACACACAGTGGTTAGGAAAACCACTGGCAGAAGACAAACACAGACACAGAGACAGAAATAAGCAGAAGAGACTGATACTGAAGAGCTTTCATGGTCCCTGACACTCAAATACAAGGACAAGGAAGGTACAGGTACAGCGCGCTTAGTGGAACATGCACCTAACACTGTACATCGGTTTATTTGTTCAAATCTTTATGCACATGTAGACTGCACCCAACAATCATGTCTTTACTTGAGGACATTCCAAGTGAAGCCAAGTTCTTGTCCATGCTTGTACATTTTCAGTGGTTCAGTAAAGTTGTTCAAATGCTGAAATGTAAATTACTGTAATAGTGTAAGGTTTTAGAACTAGCCTCTAGAACTAGAACTATTTCATTTGTCCCAGGGTCATGGCCCATATTAAAGAAATATATAAAGTACCTTTAAAACACAAAATAGAACTGACTATATCCTCCCTATAAACTAAGATAGAATGTAGGATACTGCCAGGATTTGATGATACAACTCTATAGTTAACATAAATTTGAGGATACAACTCTATGTAACTACGGCAACTATAGAACTAAGCTATCAGGAGTCCAGGTGCATGTTGGGAGGTCGGGAGGTCAGAGTTTGACCCCCAGGCGACGACCTTTGCTGCCTTATCGACCCGTTTTTGGAGGTCGTGGCTCAGAAGGCAATAAAGAAACAGGAAGTCAGTAACAGGCTTGTGTATACAGTAATCGTAGGGTGTGCTATAGGGCAGGATGAAATTAATAACTTGTTTGTATTGCTTGTCTCTTGCCTATACACTGTAGCTTATTATAGGGCAGGATGAATTCAGTAACAGGCCTGTGTATACAGTACTCGTACTGATTCAGAAGCTTATAGGGCAGACTGAAATTTATAATGTGTTTGCCTGGCTTGTGTCTTGCCTTCTAAGTTCTATGACTGGTTTGTAAAAACATTAACATTGAATTTCCTACTTGTTTTTCCTTCCACGTGATAAGTTCATGCTGAAATGTCAAATTTTAAAGTGTCTCTGCTGAAAGGCTGTAGGGTCAGCTGAGTCGATTCGTTGAGATATATTTAAGCCTGGCGAGCCTAGAAATAATACCACCATGTCCTCTCAGACATACAAAGCACAACACAGTGCCTGTCTCTGGTGCTGAACTGTTCACTTTTATCATGTCTTCTGCTAAAAGGCTGTAGGGTCATTATAGAGTTTGTTACTCGACGATAGATTAACTCCTGGCTACTCTAAATGCCATCATGTAGATCTAACCGTACAGGGCATGGTACAGTCCCTGTCTCTGGTGCTGTTTACGGTTATAACTGTATCTTCTAAAAGGATGTAGGGTCATCACATTAGATCCTGTGATATATACATGTCCAAATGCCATCATGCCTACTTGGCCATACAGATCACTGTACAGTGTCTATTAATAGTGTCTTCTGCTTAAAGGCTGTAGGGTCATTAGAGTTTGTTGGTGATAAATGAAATCCTGGCTGCTTTAAATGCCATCACCTAGATCTAAGCATTCGGAACATGGGATGGTGCCTCTCCCTGGTGCTGAACTGTTTGTGGTTAGTGGAAGTGGGGGTTGTCATACTACATCCTGTGATTGATACATGTCCAAATGCCATCATGCTTCCCCAGCCATACAGATCACAGTATGGGTCCTGTCCCTGGTGCTGAACTGTTTTAGGTCTTATAAAAGGATGTGGGGTCGTCATAGTAGATGCTGTGATAAATGTATGTCCCAGTAAGTGTAAATACCATCATGCCTTCCCAACCATACAAGACACAGGATGGTTCCTGTTCCATTTCACTGGCTTTTGAAAGCATGGAGGGTTATGGGACTTGATCCCATCCTAGATATACCAATCTAAATGGCAACCATTGGAGCACAAAAGAGTGTCTTTCTCTGGTGCTGAACACTTCACTCTTTGAGGGATGGATGGTTATAGAACTTGATCCCATCATGTATACACCAGTCTAAATGCCAACCATTGGAATACAGGACAGTTTCTGAGGATGCGAATTATTCTGATAGGTGTTGAAGCAATACAAACTGTGGAAACCTTTTCATGATCATTTCCATGCCATAACACGCTCCACTGTACACCGAGTCTGTGCCCTCCTGTCAACTTTCCGACACGGCTGTCCGTCATTTCCATGCTGACATTTCCGGCGACACCAGAATGTGTACAGAGCCATCAGACATGCCAAACTGGGACTGATTTATGGATAGAAGCCTTGTCCTATGCTCCAACAACATCTATCATAGAGACCAAGTCTTATCACCCTGTATACTACCAGACACTTCTAACATTAAAGATGTCTGGACCAGGGACAGACACAGTCCTGGGCTCTAATGTATACAGAGCCATCTAACATGCCAAACTGATGCTGATTTATGAAGGAAAACATTGTCCTGTGCTCCAAAGATATCCATCATGGACATCAAGTCTCGTAACCCTGCATAATTCCAGACACTTCTAACATTAAAGATGTCAGTACTAGGGACAGACTCAGTCCTGGGCTCTAATGTGTACAGAAGCATCAAACATGCCAAACTGTGCCTGATGTATTACTGAAAACATTGCCCTGTGCTCCAACACTATCTATCATAGAGTTCAGCTCCTATAACCCTCTATACTTCCAAACACTTTCAGCACCAGGGACAGGCACCGTTCTGTACTCCAGAAACAGAATAAGGCCATTATTGAGTCAGAGGCAATGACCTGGTTGCATTAGACACATGTCCATGGGAATAGTTCCAAACCACAACTCTAGATCTATATCTGGTTCAGTTTTTCCCAACTTTTTTTAGAACATTGACTTGCTTGGCGCTGAATCACATACAAGTGATAGCTTTCTTTAACTGTATTGTGTCAGAAGCAATGACCTTAATGCATAAAACACATGTCCATGGGAGATGCTTTAGGCCGTGTTCTTCAATAATAGAAACATCCCGTCTCTAACACAGCCATTTTATGAGCGCTGTCTCTACTGCGTCCATAAACCCAAGTTATCGAGCTTCGCTGTCTGAACAAAGATTCACACTCGTTAATTTGACAGAGACACGAGCGACTTTTATGTTGACATGTGTATATACTTTACGTTGCGCTGTATATATGCTGTTTTAATTGGCAAATGCTGACAGTGTGTGCTAACATTATTTTATGGAGCTTTGATGTCCAGACAAAGATTCGCTCTCGTTTATTTGACAGAGACACGAGCGACTTTTATGTTGACATGTACGTATACTTTACGTTTGGCTATATACTAGACAGTCAAACAGTTTTCAAAATCTACTCAGTTGCTTGAGTAACTGTTGTCTTGCTTGTGTACAATGTATTTGCTGAAGTATGTAAACCAATGATAGCCCCCACACTACACTACTAATCAAATTGCACATCTATCAAGTTGCTTGTCATGAGTAACTGTACTTGAGTTAATAGATTTTGAAAACTGTCAGATGTTTCAAATAGCATCCAATAATTTTCATCAAATCTATCCAGTGGCTTGAGTGACTGTTTTCTTGTGTATTCTGCAATGTATTTGCTCAAATAAACCACGGATATCTCCTGCACACGACCTGCACTACATGACTTATCAATAATGTACATGGAACGTCCTCCGCTCAGCAACTTTCATCGAAGATACAAATTTCAACAAATCCTATAAACCCCGTTTCATTGGTTGATTTCCAAGGTCGGGAGCCGTGAGGAATATTTGCTTGCAGAGTGATGAATAGTTAAACGCGCCGCGTCGATATACTGTCGCGCTTCGGACTAATAAAATGGCCTGATATAATTATAAGAGCCGAGAGGAGCGAAGACGAAAAGAAACGGCTTTAAACAAAACCGATAAAACCGGTCAGTCGCCTACAGGAATATTTGCTCCCTGGGTGATTAATGTTTAAATGTACTACATCAATAGTTTTACTGTAACTGTCGTGTGTTTGGCTTGTAAAATTGGTAGATAGCAGTCGGGAAAGCCTGCAAAAGACTCAGTTTCAGCACATACTAAAGATGTATTTGATTGCTTGGTTTTCAAAGGTCAGTTTATATTAAAAGTGTACTGCTTACTGAATTTATATAAACTACATGTGCAAAATGTACATGCACATAAATAGCTTTACTGTAACAATGATGTATTTGACTTGTAAAAATACAGTTGTTAGACACAAGACACAATTTAAACACGTCCTAAAATATCTGATTGCTTGCATGTTTTTCCATTGCTAGTTAATGCAAGCTGTATGTACTGCTGACTAAATGATAAACATTTTAACTTTGCCAATAGTTCTGCTATAGCTTTCTTTTCATGGACTAATAAAATGGTTTGATAGGAGTTTCTCGCAAAGAATACTAATTCTAACAAATCACGTAACATCCTAAAATAAAAGTTTAATTCCTTGCTTTTCTATTGCTAGTTAGTACAAGATGCACATGTACATGTACATGATAAATATTTAACTCTGCCAATAGTTCTGCCATTCCTTGGACTAATAAAATGGTTTGATAGGACTTGCTCACAAGGAATACTAATTCTTAGCAAATCTCGTAACCAAGTCTGAATCATTGGTTTTGCTGCATGGAATATTCGGTTCCTGATTAATTATATAGCCTGTATCATAACATAGATCCTCCTTTCATCATTGCTGTCCTCTCACTAAGATTGGACAGTCTCTCACTAATGAAAAAGCGAGATAGCCGTTCGCAGAAATACAATTTGTGATCAGCTCGACTCGTGAGATCTGTCCGATTGGTTGCTTTTCAAGGTCAGATACAGCGCAGAAATTTGTTCCGCGACTGATAAAATCATTGCAACAGGACGTCAATGGTTTTTCCATTACTTTTGTCCCATGCATAGATTCTACACTACTTAGTAATTGATGCTGTCATAATAATGTTTTAATTTCGACATTTCTATTCTGTTAAATTTATTTACCATTTGTTATTCTGTTATTTTTTATTGTAGAGATTACTTATATTTACATTCTAGTAACTGACAGTGTTAATTTATTTTCCACCTTAACGTTCTATTTATGCATCCATGGTTTATGTCTTTTACATTTCTTGTACTTTGTCTTTGTTTTCTGTTTCTGTTATGTATGATTTTGTGAAATGCGGTAAAAAAGTAGTAAAAAAGAAAGTCGTAAGATCTGTCCGATCGGTTGCTTTTCAAGGTCAGATACTGCGGAGAAATTTGTTTCGCGACTGATAAAATCATGGCAGCAAGACATCAATGGTTTCTACATTAGTTTCGTCCCCTGCACAGAGATAGAATTGTGTGATAGCGAAGCCCATGAAATATACAATTCCAAGAGCCTGATTACAACAAACATTACAAGGAAAGATGCATACTAGATAGAATTGTATGATTACAGTCAGCAGAGGCTACGAAATATACAATTTCAACACATATTTCAACAAAAGATGCAAAGATAGAATTGTACATTCTTTGACAGCCCACGAAATATAATATTATTATAACAGACATTTCAACAAAAGATACATATAAATAAAATTGTACTTTTATTAATAATACAGCAAGGCCCACAAAACCTACAATTTTAATACGCATTTGAACAAAACATGCACAAAAAATTATTGTACTATTTCAGGTTGCAAAGCCTACCAAAATACATTTCAACAAAAGATGATTTGATTCAGTATTTCTCACGGTCAGTTGCCACAAGGAAAATTTCGTCAGATGTAATTGTATGATACCATTTTGCAAAGCCAGCGAACTATACAATTCCAACACACATTTCAACAAAAGATGCACAGATGAAATAATTATTGTGCTATTTCAGGTTGCAAAGCCCACCAAATATACAATTTCATCAAAGATCGTTTTGATTCTGAATCTGTTCAGTATTTCTTACGGTCAGTTGCCACAAGTAAAATTTGCTCACTGTGCTACAAATTATTTATCGCATGACATCAATAGAGCTTCCATTATTGCTGTCCATCGGGTCCGTAAAGTCTTCTATTAGCCGTTCATGGATCTCGCAGGACACTTTTTACAGGACTTTAATTTTACTGTCTGCTGCACTGAACTGTAAATTTTATCCACTGCAGTTCAGTAACTACATAAACAGTAGCTTATTTGGCTCAGGACCTAGAGGTCCTGGGTTTGAATCCTACCCATGTGCACGAATCTCACAAGACAGTTTTTCATGACTTTAATTTTACTGTCTGCTGCACTGAACTGTAAATTTTATCCACTGCAGTTCAGTAACTACATTGTAGACCTTTCATTGGGCAGTGAAGGTTCGTATTATACTGAATTGTCCCTATGGAATATACCTTGCTTCAAATATTTATTTTTGTATAATATATAGTTAGTACTTTCTGAGACAAATCTTGTCAAAGGAAGTCTATAAAATCCTCTCGTAACGTTCAGACATGTTCTGTCAGCAAACCATATATCAGAAGCTTGTAAAATGTGAGAATATATTATAGATACTATTATATAGCCTTAGTGGAGGGAATGAAATGTTTAAACGTTTGGGAGTATAACTTATATAAAGACACTTTTTTAGACATGTCCTATCAGCAAAGGAACTATAAACAGCTTGTAAAATGTTAAAATACAATGTATAGACATCTAACCTTAGTGGAGGGAATAAAAAATGATTGAATGTTTTGGAGCAGGCATACATGTAGTTATTGGTTTAAATAAACTCCAAACAGAGACTGTATCTCAATCGTGGTAAAGCATGGAAGAGAGTAAAGAGTATTCAGTATAGAGAGGAAAGAAAGAAAAAAAATGCAAGGCCTCATTCTGTCAGTTTTATAATATGCTGTGTTCAGCTCCACAATATATATTGGGTAGAAAAGTTGTCAAATGAAAACGTCAATCAAATATCAACTTGTCAATAATAATAACATATTTTCTAATCCATAGTTGCCCCTATATTTTTAAGGTCCACCCCCTAATATTGCCAATATTCTGACTAAGACTTTTGATTGACAAGCTGTCAAATGTAGCTGTCAAATGTAGCTCTCAAATCTGAAGTTATTATAAAATTGATTAGAGCATAATACTATGTGTATCACAGATCCATTATTATTTTATTTCAATGGTCAACCTCCAGATATTACCCCCAACATTACTGAGACTTTGGGTGGACAAGTTGTCAAATGTACAAAATGTATCTGTCAGTAAAATCTGTTCTTGTCCTTGATACTATCTTACCAGTAATACTGATTTGGCATTGTTCAAGAATCTTGACTGAGACGTTTGGTGGACAAGCTGTCAAATCTACAAAATGTATCTGTCAGTCAAATATTAAGTTGTCATTGATACAATCTTACATATACCACTAATATCGGATGTGGCATTGTTCAAGAATTTTGTACGACCAGCCCCTAAAACATTTTCATATTGACTGTGTCTTTTTTTCTGCTTGGGGTGGACAAGCTGTCGGAAATATCTGTCAATGAAATCTCAGGATCTTATGACTAATAATGTTTTATTGCTTGCCTTAGGTGTTACAGAATATTGCATGCCCCAAAACTATCCACAATCTTCAATATTGACATGTACATGACTTGGAGCAACTTTTCATGGTGGTCTTGTGTGTTTTTTTTTTATGTACTCCGCCCTCTCCTGGAAGAATAGCTGTCACCCACGGGTGGGCAGCTGAAGGGGAGTTGTTCCACAATAAACCACAATTGTGTTTAGGGTTGTTGAATCTGAAGGTTCTGGGTTCCAATCCCTCACAGGCTCCACTGTTGTGCCCTTGGAAAAGTCACTTTATGCCTATTTCCTCACTTGACTCGGGTGAAAATGAGGACCTAACTTTGGTTAGGGACCCCCTTTTGCATAGGACATAAAGGTGGACTTACCATTTTTTTAGGAGAGCCACACCTTGAGCATATTTAAGATTCCACTAGACAAGAAGAGTAGGGGTCCCACTGTGGATCAAACCTTACAGTCTGGTATCTGGTTTGACATCTTGATTCAGAATTTTTCCCCAAAGCCATCCATTGGTCTACAATCTCATGTCAAAATGTTCCTACAGTAAATCCTAATGAAAGAATATTTCCCACCCCTGATGTGTGCAACGATTCGACCCACCCACAAACAGTAATCTTTGGACTTAAGTGTCATTTCTTTTAGAGGAACTTCCTTCTGATCCATTTATTAGTCTGTAATAACTGATTTATAAAGTTTCGACTCCATTTGTCATATTTGCAGATTTTGTCCAATATTGCCCAAACTTTATTACCATGCCGACAAACTATTAATCTTCAGATTTTAGCAATTTTTCTGTCGCAGAAAAGCATATTTCCTAATCCTTCAATAACTGTGTCGAAATTCCTACCTTCTTATCGCTAAATGTGTAGGTGTTGGATATTACATAGTCAGGTACTATTGACTAATGTTACGTCTCCCACACAGAAAGCAATAAGAAGATTTTAGTGTCAACTTATCAGATATAAGATCAGATCATTTATCATATAAACTTGGACTTGGTCTGTAATTAGAACTTTGTCAGAATGTTCTGACTTCAGTTTCTGTGCAGTTTACCTGATGAACCTAACTTTTCTGTCAGCCAAGTTTGTTCAAGCTCAACTTGTAAGATACACTCAAACACTGATTATTAGGGTGGGATTTTTCTCAGTTCCAATTGTGTTTTGTTTATAGTGCATCCCAGTAGATAGCTCTATAATTTCAGACTTCAAGACTTTAGGACTTCAAGACTTTACAATATGAAGCTGCAATGATCCTTATTTTTCTCACTAATAAGTATTTTAAGCTTCTCATCTATAGGCAGAATCTTTGCCATTTTTCTCCAACATACTTGAATGTTTGATTTATATATTATACAATGTATAGGTATCAATTTGAAAGCAATCCTTATATTCCTCACAACAAAATGCTTATTCAAAGGCTCTTAAAATCTGTATAGACCTAGTCTAGGCCTTCTTTCTCAGTTCCAATGTTTACCTGTTTGATTTAAAGCTTGTACCAGTACATAGCTATATAACTCTGGCCTTGACTGTGTCAGTTCAGACTTTATTAAATTGCTTCCCTAAACAAGACAGAATTTCCACCGTGCAAATGAAAAATAAACTGCTCTTCTCTGAACCCCTGAACAATTTTCTCCTCACCCTCCCATGCTCCCTGTTTATTACGGTAACAAAAATGGCCTTGTTTGTCTTTTTGCAATCTCTTTATATCATGATATTGACTTTGATGTGCCTGAAGTTGCAGTCTTTCTTCATAATCGTTGAAACAATCAGAGACTAAGTGAATTTGCAGAGATACCTTCAAACCCAAAATGTCAAAAGTTGCTGCACAAGGATGTAAAAATACACTTGGGAAAATACAGTTTATCAAAGTGGCATCAATTGTCTTGTTTGTTTTTCTATTGGATTCTTATGTATTGCCTTGGATGTCAGTAGCATGTGTGGCATAGTGGTTATCAATCCAACTTCTGGACTGGAAGCATGTTGGCAAAACATACTGCGCCTGTGCAAAACCCTGATTTTTTACGATTTTCGTTGGATGTTTGGTCAACGTTGCATCACAATTTTGTCTGATGCAGACGATATCTTTTCCGACATAACATTTGTAAAATACAGACGGGATGTTAACCTTTTATATAGTATTACGCAAATACCACCTTATATGAGACGTTCGGCCAAAGTGCTAGGCACAATACATTTACAGTGTTTCGCGCAGGTGCAGTACGTTCTGCCGACGTGCTGCTTTTCCTGAGATAACCTCCCTTTCAGCGACACAGATGTTAGATGTGCTCCCCTGACTTCTGTACCAGCCATGTCCATCTATCCTTCACACAACCTGCCCAGAATGTATCCATACATTATTGATATCACCAGTGATGGACTGTCTACAACTTACAGGCTTTAGACAACGTTTTTCTGCTACATAAAATATTCTTCTCTCAAGCTAAAAGCAGCGATGACAAATGTGCTGCTGTGGAAGGGACAACATTGAAGGATATCATAGAAGTTGAACATCATATGAAAAACCTGTTGACAGATGTACTTCTGTGAAAGGGACAAGGTTGAAGGATGTTACAAAAGTTGAACATTACTTTAAGAACTTCACAGAAGGATTCAGGCCTGTTTTTTTCCATCTTAATGACAGATATAAAAGAGTACCAGAAACTGAGAATGATGTTTATGTTCTAGATAAAATATCTTTATGCCAAAGGCAGTAACTAAACTGATTCTGTGTGAGGGACACTTTTGAATAAAATTGAACATCACATACGAAACTCAG
>NW_017804609.1:881560-927308 GCF_001625305.1 Branchiostoma belcheri | reverse complement strand
GATGCCAAAGGCAGTAACTTCACAGTGACAGATTGTGCTTCTTTGTGAGGTACACTGTTGAAGTATTATATCATAAAAGTTGAACATCACTTTGAAAAGTTATAGCTGTTTTTTCATGACAGAAAGTACTAAGACTGGCATATATCTGTCAGATAAGATATTCCTCTTTGATGCCAAAGGCAGTAACTTCACTGATGACAAATCTACTTCTTTCTGAAGGACGATTTTGAAGTATAGCATAGATGTTGTAAACCACATAAGGTTTCACAGGTCTTTTTTCATATAGTAATGACACAAATGATGGGGTATTGACTTGAAACTAAGATCGGTCTTCGAAGACATTTTTCCACTCTATTAAACATCCATCTTTGATACCAGAAACACTTTTTGTACATAACAGATATACTTCTGTGAGTAGGAAGATGTTTTAAAGTATATCACAAAGGTGAACATCGCATAAAGGGATTTCACAAAAGGTTTCAGAGGTGTTTTTTCATTATCTATGACAAAAATGATGGAGTGGGTGAGACTAAGATTGGTCATTGTGGACGTTTTTCTGCACCATAAAAGTATCCCTCTGGGGTGCCAAAAGCTGTTACTAGACTGGTGACAAATATACTCATGTAAGAAGGGAAATGTTTACATTTGTCGTAAAGTTGAACATTACATAAAGGGACTTTGTGTAAAGCTTCAGAGGGGATTTTCATTGGAACATCAATAAAATCTTGTCTAGTCTATAGTTTTATGTTACATAAAGTTAAGGACTGGTAGTTACCCTATGGTAAATAGGAACATAGTATTACATTGTTTAATATATATAATAGCTACTGGCCCTTATGCACTGAGGCATAGCTATAGTCCTACAAATGCTGTTATTCAAGCATAATTTAAGAACCAACTATTGAACTTGTTTCTGTCTGGGACCAGTCCATAGCATCTGTCGGCAGCCTAAGCAGTGGTGACAGTGTGTGAAATGTGATTTCCTCCCCTTTATTTCGCCCAGTCACTTTATATTTTTCTAAAAACATTTTGCCACTTCGAGAACCAACTATTTCCCTTGTTTCTGCCTGCCACCCAGCATCTACCTGTAGCCCCAACAGTGGTGACAGTGTGTGAAATGGGCACTGCTGATGGGGGATTATTTGTTTACTTATATACATTTTTCCTTATTAAAAAAATCTGAGAACCAACAAATTACAGTTGTGTAGCTTCGAGAACCAAATATTGAACTTCTTTTTGCCTAAAACCAAGGACCTGGAACTTCTTTTTGCCTGAATTGCAAACCAGCCTGGTATACTCTAGCATTTGTAGCTATCATGCAATTTCTAGCTCTTTATTTTGCCCAGTCACTTCATATTTTTTCTAAAGACGATTGTATAGCCTCAAGAACCAGCTATTGCACTTATTTTAGCCTACCACCCAGCATGTGCCTCGAGCCCCATGCCCAGCAGTGGTGACAGTGTGTGAAATGGGCACTGCTGATGGAGGGATTATTTATGCTTTTTATACATTTTTCCTAAAAAAAATCTGACAACCAACAAATTACATCTGTGTAGCTTCAAGAACCAACTATTGACTTGTTTCTGCCTAAATCCTAGTCCTTAGCAGCTGTAAAGGGCCTGAAAAAAATTATTGTTGTTAAAGTTAAGTTAGATCCTAATAGTGGTATTAAAAGAACTGCTACTGTCCCTTATGTACTATAGCTATAGTCCTAATAATTCTGTTTTTCGAGCATAATTTGATAATCAAATACATGTATTGCATTTGTTTTGGCCTAAAACCCAGCTCTCAGCATCTGCCTGTAGCCCCAGCAGTGGTGACAGTGTGTGAAATGGGCACTGCTGATGGGGGGGGATTATTTATGCTTTATGCAATAAAACTCTGACAGGGAATTTTTCTCACTGCTGATTCGCCTGCGTCAGTAGAAATCTGCGGTGTTTTATAGGATTTCTGAAGCTAATGAGCCACGACTCACAAGTCTGCCGTAGAAGAGACATAGAGAGGAATTAAAAGGTATTACTACTAACCAGGATAGACGTGCAGTTGTACAGAGAAATACATGACTTTTTAGATGGAACAGAAACAGACATTTTTTTTGTATTTCATCAGCTTTTTATGGGATTTCTGAGGCTAATGAGCCAAGACTCGCAAGTCTGCCGATGAATAGACATATATATAGAGGGATAAACAGTAAGCAGAATAGATACATGTATGCACTCTTACAGATAGAGAGAAATACATGAATTCTGTAACGTTTTATATGGAACACAACGTTGTTACATCAGATTTTTTATAGGATTTCTGAAACTAATGAGCCAAGACTCACAGGTCTGCCGTAGAATAGACATAGAGAGGAATAAACCTCATGTAACCAGAATAGATGATTGTGTATAGTCTTACAGATAGAGAGAGAAATACATGACAGTCACTATAGATGCAACAGAAACTCATCAGATTTTTAATAGGATTTCTGAAACCAATCCAAAACTCACAAGTCTGCCTGGGAATATATAATATAGAGAGAAATAGATAACCAGGAATAGATATGGAGCAGTAAAGATAGAGAAAAATACATGTGGAAATGTTGAGATGGAACAGAAACATACATTTGTATCTGAGGCCACACCAATTTAATTTGTTGGTTCTCGGATTTTTTCAGAAAAAATATGAAGCGACAGGGCGAAAAAAAATAAAGATAAAAACAGGTCTAGGCATCCTATTATAGGCTTAAATGCTATGAAATGAGCCATGAAGTCAACACAAAAGGCTGGGTTAAAATTTAAACATTGAATTTTGAACTTTTAATCAAACCACTGCAATGATAGATGGGAAAACAACTAGGAAGAAAAGGACTTTCCTCAATTGTTTGGGGCAAAACATGAGCATTTTTCAGTTGATTCAGGACCAGAATCAATTTTTTTTTTTGCAAATCAGAAAAAAACGAAGAGGCGAATCCGAGAACCAACAAATTAAATTGGTGTGGCCTGATTTTTAAAAGATAGAATTTCCAAAACTAACGATCCAAGACTCACAGGTCTGCCTCAGAATATATGCTTGCAGTACAGTAGAACAGATTTGCACAGCCATGTAACTTTTTAATTATAGTTATAGATAGACTACAAACATACATTTGTAGCTGATATCCTTTGTTTAATACTAATATTATAAAGTATAATTTGTATTTTGCAGTTTCATCACAGCTTGTCCTCAGGTGAACTCTGACTTTGAAGGACCTTATCGAAATTGTTAACGATCCCAGCTTTACATGTAGAAAGAGAAACATTATGCCATCATCAATCATTATGTTACCCTGTCAAATGGCATTCCTCTTCTTCTTAGATACATGCACATTTATTGATTCGTCCAAAGTACTGTATTAATTGAGTATGTAGGATCTTCTATTATAGTGCCACATTAGCAGGTTTTGCTAAATTTGAACCTTTTAATTCTGCAAAATGAATATTAATAAAGTTTGTGGTTTATCACCTTTTTTCCTCGAAAAGCATAATGCATCACCTCATTTGAGGATAATAGAAAGAAAGGAAGGAGATCTCTTGTTTCCAATCATTATTGAATACCTCTGAATTTGCCTGATAATAAAAAAAACATACAATAAAATATCCTTTACATCAACCCTTTATGTAGGCACCCCAGTCCTATTATTGACGTATTACTGATAACTGAGAAATATCCTTAACATTATTTATAAACAATTTTGTATCTTTTAGATCATCATCTGGTTGTAGGTAAATCTAGCCATATATTGATGCATTGCTGATAACTGACACAAAGAACATATAATAGCCTTAACATAATTTCATTTTCATAAACATTACATCCTTCAAATCATCCCCTTGCTATATTATGGCCATATTGATGTAATCCTGATAACTGACAAAAAGCATTTGATTTTATATAACATCCTCAACAATCTTTAAACATTATATCCTTTAAATTATCCCCTTGCTATACATGTACAATGTACATGTATAGGTTTACTGAGCCATATTGATATATTCCTGATAAGTGATAGCTTTGCCTCCAACCACGGTTCTGCTAACTTGTCCCCAGATCTATTACACATGCCTAACAGAGCTGCTACTGTTCATACTTATCCGTCATACAACACTCTTACATATACATTACTCTTACTAATGATGTAATACTGGGACTATATCCCTAGGCTTGCTTATAGAACTGTTGGCACATTAATTTCAGTTGGCAAACCATGTGAAACATTAGTCATAGTTTGTGAGAAGGATTTTTTTTGTCAATTGGTTAAACTAAGAATGTTCCCTGGATATACATGTACCACTCTAACTTATACATATACATTACTCTGCTGTAAGGCTTACTAATGATATAATACTGGGATTATATCCCCAAGCTTTGTTATAGAACTGTCTGCACATTAATTTTAGTTGCCAAACATATTCACTGTATAGATTTCTTTATCATTTGTTATAACAGAAACTGTTGCAGAATTTTGCTGGTATACATGCAGTCTTTATGTGTTCTTGCAAAAAAAAAAAAACTGGTAACTAAAAGTGTACCTAATATGTATGCTACTGTTACAAGTGACATTATTCATCCATAAGTACAGTATAACTCTTACTAATGATATAATACTGGGACTATATCCCTAGGCTTGCTTATAGAACTGTTGGCACATTAATTTTAGTTGCCAAATCATGCAAAACATATTCACTGTATAGATTTTCTCATCGTTTGCAGCAAGAATTGTTTCATGTCATTGATTTTTTATTTCATTCGTTATTTTCTGAAAGCAGTTTTATTTAACTGTTGTCATCATAATGGTATAACTAATAACATAGTAATAACAGAACAACAACCTCTTTCAGCACCAAGGACAGGCATTTATGTAGAAAGATTATCAAACATAAAGTACACTCTCTACAACTATTGAAAAATCTTTCCATCGGAGGTTAGCTAGTCTCCAATCAGTCCCAAACGATTACACAACAACCTCTTTCAGCACTAAGGACAGGTACCTTTTGCAGAAAAATTATTCAGCACTTTCAGCAACAAACTATTCCAAACCCAGCCACATTTCCGTGAGAGGTTAGCCGGGGGGAAAGTTACGACAAAATTGCCAGTTTACATCCCATTGACCCCGGGTGCTCTCAGGAAAAGGCCAAAGGGAAGCTTGTAGCAGCTGGGCGACACATAATTCTGCCACACTGTGGCGGTAATGTAGCAATAACAACTTGTGACATGGACACAGATTTACATACCATTAACCCACCACAGTAATCGCTACAAAAGGCCAGGGGAACAATCACAAGTGGCTAACAGAACTGTGCGACACGTAATTCTGCCACACTGTGGCTGTAATGTAGCATCACTGTGGCAATCAGGCACACTGTAACAACTTGTGACATGGACACAGATTTTCGTACCATTAACCCAGCGAGGTAATCGCTACAAAAGGCCAGCAGGACGCGCAGTTACGTTTGCCACTTCTGATTTCACAATTGGCCGTTACGTGATCAAATAAAAACTACCCGACAACAGAGGTCACCACTTTATACACGGTTCAACCTCTCCAATATGTCGGGAGGGCCATAAGGAATATGACTGCACTTTTCACATTTTGCAGCATGACTAAGTTTTATGTAAGGATATTTAAGACGGGGAAACGTTAAACCGAGGTACTAGTATATCACTGTATCATCCTAATGCAGCAATATTGGCTGGGCTGTGTCATAGTAATATAGGAAAATTGGAAATACTGTATTAGTCTGTGTTATGCTAACACAACAATATTGGTGGAGGGATTTCCTTTGTAATGAGTAAAGCCCCAATTATCAAGCGAGATGTGTTTCAACTTGTTTGTGAAAGGCAGTTCAGGGACGATTGTCAATTATCTTGGTGTTTTCAGAGTTTGTTCTTGAAGCAAAGAAGCTCTTTTGAATGCCTTACAACATTTTTCAAAGGCAGTTGACTAAGCAAAGCACTGCCAATTGTCTTGGTGTTTTTGTAGCTTGTTTCTTTGGACATGGAGTTTACTTTGGGTCTTTGAATGTTTCCTAAAACAGCTGATGGCTGTTTTTAGATTTCCATATTATTCCTTTATTTCCTGTCTTCTATTCTATGGCTAACAACCAAATCTCATCTATCAATTTGAGCACTTTACAACCTGAAAATTGCCTTGGATTTGTGGATTGTGTTTTGGGAATGGAGTTCCTTTTGAATCTTTTGATGAATGTTTTAGATCTACATATTAATTATTTCCTATCATGCTATTCTGTAGCTGCAGTGTAGCATAGAGTCACAGATACCCAAACTGCATACAGGCTGTTACACAGGGCAAATCTTTAGTGTGGGGGTCAGCGTAACAACATAAAACTACATTACAGGATGTCAGGATCCAAGTCAACTCCTACTGCTAGATTTATACACCCCAGAACTCCCTCCGACAATCCTTATTGAGAGGATTCCGGCCCTAATAAAAGATCCTGACAGAAGGGAGAGTTGGGGTAAATGTAACCGACGTGCCGGCACGGCCAGAGTAATTTTCTCACCCTTCTTCGGCCGTTAGGCCTGGGAAAAAAACGTTGTGGTTCCTGTTTCCCGACTGATCCTAGGCAAAACTCCCCACTCTAGCCTTTTTTTTTAGGTAGACCCCTTATATTTTTCATGCTAATTGACCATTTCCAGGTCCATGATCTGACACCTGAGTGATGAAATGTTGTACAATCAGTTTTCCAACATTGACATAGAAAATATAAGTTTCCTTATGCAAGTTCACTTTGATAAACTGTATGCTGTATCTGTAGAGCTGGTATAACTGCCTTTTGGCGTAACACACCAGTATTGTATAAGTTGGATCACTAGAGATTGCCAAAGTCTCACCCAAAAAAAAAGGTAATAAAAAAAGAAAATCCCTACCTACCAACCTTAATCTTTACAGGACTGAAACAGGAAACAGAACAATTTTTCCTCGGCCGTTCTGACAGGAGCGGCGTGGAAATCTCGCCCTATTACAGGCCCGGTGCTGACAGGTGGGTTTATAAGGCGGCAGAAACGTTACGCTGAAACCGTGTTGGCCTTCACGGGTCAACTAACGCGCCACATCTGACATGGGGTGATCTTCAGCGTGTGATATTAGCTGTTATTACAGGGGAAATGGCTTTAGATAGAAGCTCATACAATAATCTGTTCAAAGCTGCTGTACAAGTAACAAAAAAAAAGGCGTTTTTCGTTTTCAGTAATGGCCCAAATCTTTCTTCTTCAAACATGCCAAGTCTGACATGGGGTGATCTTCAGCGTGTGATATTAGATGTTATTACAGGGGAAATGGCTTTAGATAGAAGCTTCTACAATAAGCTGTCCAAATCTGCAGTACAAGTAACAGAAAAAGCCTTTCATTATGGCTTCACCACACCACGAAGTGGTGTGGTGAAACCATATTGCTTTTTCTGATGTTTCTTCTCCTTCTCCTTCTTCTTCTCCTGCCATTTTTTAAATGGATTCAGCTTCTTCATTTTGGGGCCTAAGGACCTGAAATTTGGTATGGAGGTACAGTGGGCAAATACCCCCAGGCGTTTTTTAAATTTTGGTGATACAGGCTTTTAGAATGGTTTTATTTGAGCTTTTTGGCTGTGTTATAGCAAATGTATTACTGTGCTGTGTACCACGTTTGGGCATGAGTCATCACAATGGAATGCAGGGCATCAACCAATAGGCATGCAGCTTTCCTCTATTCTTCTTGCTGATTGGCTGTTGGGATTTAACTTGATTAACACCTGCACAGAGCATTTTCATACTGACAGTATGTCTGTATTCAAGTGTTTTGGTAGGTATTTCAAGCTTTCCTGCTCCAGCATTGGAATGCGGGGCATGAACGTTTTTTTTATTTTGAAAATCAACAGTTTGCATTATGCAATTAAAAATCCTAACCAATAATGTAGGGAATAGCTATCCAACTGTTGTTTTAGTTGTATGTTACTTCATATTATAGTTATATCAATGTAAATCATTGTTTTCCCTTGTGTTTCTCATTCTTTCCCTACCATGTCGTAAAATGTGGTGAAGCCATCGCTGTATTTGCTCCTAAGCAAATATTGGCCTTTCTAGTTTTTATAGTAATAGCCAATATATCCAAAAACATGCTTTGGCCTGTCCTTGGTGCTGAAAGAGTGTATTTGTTCATGTTTGGCTCCATTTCAATGTGCAGAAACCAGAGAAGATTTGTGAAAGTAGATAAAGTGTTATACTACACAATGATCCTTATTCATTCCTCATTCTTATTACTTCTACATTTTTGTTCATGTTTGGCTCCAATTCAAGTCAAATTTAGTAAGTGAGAAGGGCAGGGAAGATGTGTGCAGAATGTATTTCCTGTACAGAGGGTATTTCCGCATTTTTGTTCATGTTTGGCTCCATTTCAATGTGCAAAAACCAGCGAAGATTTGTGATAGAACGTATAAGACGATACTTGTTCGACAGAGTATTTTTGTTCATGTTTGGCTCCATTTCAATGTGCAGAACCCATATAAGATTTGTGAAGGTTATAAGAATGTTGTGAAGGCAGCGTCTTGAGAATGAGTGATGGGAGTTAGTGAGGTGCAAGTTAAGAAGATTACAGCAGCTCCGCAGCAGCGTAATAACCGGCTTGATTTAGTGCACGGTGTCTCCTACAGGGTTAAGTAGCTTATTCTGCAACATCTGTCTGCTAGCAAGACGTGTGCGCTAACAGAAGTGAGGAACGCCGAAAGGCTGGCTGTACTCTAAGAGAAACAGAAGTGCCAAAAGTTAGGAGGCTTGCTGTAGTTTAGTGAAAATTAAGCTTCTTCAAGAAATAAAAGATACTAATAATCTGAATAACCTGTAATCAGTCAGTATAACTGTACTCGGACCAAGTGTCGAATACCTGCAGGCCAGCTGTACTCTAGTAGAAATAAGCCGCCCAAAGCCAGGAGGCTTCCTGTATTCTAGAAGATATAAGCCTATGAGTAAGGAAAAGGACAACATCCTCATGCTAAGAAATCAGTGAAGGAAGTTGGTAGGAATGTGGGAGTGTTGCATAGACCATGATATAACTGTATGCACTTGAATAAAAATGCCCAAAGCCGGCAGGCTTGCTGTACTCTCTAGTGTCAATGAGCTTCTGTAAGAAATCTGACTTTAAAGGCAGTTGATACTCAATTCAAGTAATCAGCAATGGATGTGAGTATGACTATAGGATTGTTGATGCTTAGACCAAGATGTTCGCTCGAACAGAAATGCCCAAAGCTGCCAGGCTTGTTGCAGTCTCTAGTGAAAATAAGTCTCTCAGAATAATCAAAGCCACAAGATACCCAAGTGAAGTGATCAGTGAAGTATGTGGGTATGGATGTAGGATTGCTGTTGCTTAGGTAATATGCAGGGCTCTATTTTCAATTAAGGGTTTTGGAGACTTACTTGTTCTCAAGAGCACTTCTTTGCTAGAGCATGTAGGGGCTTTTACGCTGTAGTCTTCTTAAACTGTGCAGCAGGCTTTTAACTGCAGACTTAATTTCACAATTTGTTGCATACAGTCAGCACAGAGCTGACAAAGAAAAATGCATGCATTTAAAACCCAATCTATCCTCAGTGTTACAGGTCTCTTAAACTCCACATTCTGCCCTGTAGGACTTAGTTATAGAGACATTTTCAGAATCTACTGAATTGTGCAAAACTAAGCAATCCTTAGTGTTAATTCTTGAACTCCACATTCTTCTGAATAGAGCTTAGTTATAGAGTTTAGTTTAGTTTATTTCTTTATGTAACCAGAGAACATATCGCCCTGGAGGACGGTTTTCAATGCACCCTGGGTAGAGCAGGGACACAACATTTTCAGAATCTGCTCAATTGCGCATGAGTACCAAAAGGATGGCACAGAAAACATGTACCCCATTAGAACGAGTGGTAAGAATGGCAGGTATAGCACCATCCAGGAGAGTTCTATAGATGTAAGTACAGCTCTTCAATCAGCACCAAGGACAGGGCTAGCTGTACACAATCCTCCACAGGACAGATGTTCCCACATGATAATCAGATTAACTCTCACAGTAAGTACTGCAGAAGGATTCTCAAGTGTTTAGCTGCAGGAGATCTTCCGGGAAAGTTTTATTTCCAGGAATTAGCTGCGATGTTGAGAACATTCCAGGATAATCCTGGAATGTAAAATGGTTGAAGATATTCCAACGAGATTTCATTTTGTGACATTTAGGATCGATATTTCTGTGCGTAATTGGCATATGCTGATGGGTATTTATGGTGACTCTGCAATGAAGGAGGATTTCAACTGCATAAGCAATAAATCCACTGTTTATGGCATAGTGAAGACAGCAGAGAACTTAGTAAGATTAAAAATGCTGCTACTAGGACAATATTTTTTCAAATTTTTAGTGGGAACATGGGAACATTGTATGCATGGCGGCGTGGTTTGGGACCCAGTTAAGTGTAAGAAATAAGTAAGTAGTAAGAAATAATGGCAATAATTTCTGAACAGTTTTTAGTATGATCCAGGGTTCTTAAATTCAGAGTGGTGCAGGTAAAATCTGTCTGGTGCAGGAATATAATTTTCAAAGTTACCTGCAGAAAAAAGGTAGTTCATGCTCTGTGGTTGTGAACATGAGAATGTTGTATGCACGGCGGCATGGCTGGGGACCCGATTAGGGGCATTACAGGAGCGGAACTAATCTGCATCCAAAATGTAGCCTTAAGACCCGAGCAGTGACAGTAATACCTGAACAGTTATTACCTGGCATCAATATGGATACAGGACGACTTCAGGGCCAAATATCAGGGACAGGGGACACAAACTCATGGCACAACTCTGTAGAAATTATGTAGCTTGTAACTTGAAATTACATAGTGTAACTGAACAGTTATTAGGAGGCATTGATATGGATACAGGACAACTTCAGTGCCAAATATCAGGGACAGGGGACACAGCTATGGCACAAGTCTGTAAACTTTGTAACCAGGGAGTAAAAAAAAAATAGCTTGTAACTTTGGAAGGTAACTAAATAGTCATTAGGAGGGAATAATATGTATACAGGGTAACTTCAGGGCCAAATATCAGGGACAGGGGACACAGCTATGGCACATTTCTGTAAACTTTGTAACAAGGGAGAAGTAAAGTAGCTTGTAACTTGGAAATTAATGTAACTGAACAGTCATTAGGTGGCATCCATATGGATATAGGGTGACATCAGAGACAGGAAAAGGTGGTGTAACTATTGCACAAGTTCACATTGTAACAAGGGACAACAGATTTACATGACGCAAAATAAATCAAGTAACTTTGCACCAGTAGTAATACAAAACCCAACTTTCAGCACTAAGGCCAGGCACTTTAAGTTGGAAAATTCAATACAAAGGATGCTAAAGAGCTATGTACAGTTATTCTTGTCCTTGGTGCTGAAAGATTAGCTACACTTCTAAAATATTCTTCTGAATGATTCACTTCCAACTTAAGACCAAAAAGACTGTAATTTTGTGCAATGTATGTTTTATACAAGGACCACAGTAAGAACAGCAACAGTGTAATTTATCTTGCTAATTGTGGATCTGAATAAGCTAAAATTCTAACCAGAGCCCATAAAATGAGACATAACATCTTTTACTGATCTATAAGAAGCTATGATTTTTACTCTGTGATGCTATTTTGTATTCTGCTATGAGGCTCATTTCTACTCTCACTGGGTGTTATATTATAATAATGGTTTTTTTATATAATAATGGTTTTTATTGTCCAAACAGTACCCGTGCAGTTGCAGCCTTTATACGGCTGAATTGATGCAGGGTATCACATAATCAATACAAATCACAACAATTACAACATTCAAATAATACAAATGATACACATAATACATGATACAATTTGTTCCACAATTATTATATTTTGTGGAACTGTCGCAAGGGTCTGTGCGGCTGCCATTCGGCGCCACAAGGTGACCTCAATACGGCTTTCCCCAACCGAAGTTAGGTACCCATTCACACCTGGGTGGAGTGAGGAAAGTCGTGTAAAGTGCCTTTCCCAAGGGCACAACGTCGGGGCGCATGTTCAGACATGTCCCGGTTACGACCCGGAATCGAACCCGGGTCTCCCGGTTCACAGTCTATTGCTCTAACCACTACACCACCCGACGCCACACATATTATAGTTAATCCTGGATATGTTTTTGCAGCTTTGATAGCAGTAGTTAAAGTTAATGTAAATCTGATGAAACGTAGCAGGAGTAAATCTGTTTTGATTGTGATGAATGGAAATTCATTCTTTCTTTCAGCGGGTAATAGAAGTATTATGTAATCTGTGTTATTTCATATTGTGTAATCTTGTAATTTGATCATTCTTTTTTTATTTGTTCTTTCAAAGTCAAATGAACATGAGGAGAACAAGCATGGCACAGCAATAAAAATAGTGGAACATATGAATAACCGCAAAATTATTGGATGAATTCCAAATGACAGTATTGATTTTAAAGTCTGAGTTTTTAATATGATACCTAAAACTTTAGCTCTGTAAACAACAAATTGGGGAACCAACAAATTAGATTGCTTTTGCCATAGGTACACACATTTATACTAGATCTGACTTATGTGCCCATTCTAGTGAACAGTAGTTCATACACAGTTCACACACAGGACGCGTTTCGTTACTTTCCGTTCTATAGCAATCTGCTGACATTGTGGCAAATATTTCACGGTTTGTAAATATTCCTCTTAAAACTAAATTCTTGCTTTAAAATCTCTGGGAAACAATGATTTAGAATGGTTTGGCCCTAGTTACACACATTAAACTAGACCTGACTGATGTGAACAATCTTCTTAACAACAGTTCATACACAGTTCACACACAGGACACGTTTCGTTACTTTTTATTCTGTGGCAATTCACTGACGTCGTGGCAAATATTTCACGTTTTGAAAAAGGATGTAAAATGAGCTCCAATAACAAGTTCAATATTTGCTTTCCTGTAATATTCATCCTGACAGCTTTTGAAATGCCAGAAGGATCAGAAACGCACAGTTACATGCGGGATATCGATGCAGTTTTCATGCTAGGGTTGTTTCTCAGTGTTATGAAATATAAATACCAGTTACAGAACACTAGTTATAGTCTGTGTGATCAGTCATAGTCTATGATAGAGTGGTGTGGGGAAAGATAGGCCAGAATAGCAGAATGAGGGGTTTCAATAGCTGCTTAGGAACATTCCATAACCCATTTAGACCTACTACTTTTAATAAGTCGGTAAAGGTTAGACATCCAGGTAATAAGATACGCCAAAAATACAGTTACTCATTGGACAAGAAACTGGATTTTCAAAACCTCGTAGTTGTCCCACTTAGCGTTCCCAAAATCAGATCCAGCTGCTTGTTTTTTGACATAGTTTTGTTATATAGTATAAAAGATCAAAAGGTTGTCTGATGAACTAACATGGCCGCCTTCCCATGAGACAGCAGATACATGCCCCACTTAAAAACATTGTAGTGTGTCCAAAATCGTATCTAGTTGCTTGAGTAACTGTGTTTTGATACATGGTTTTGATATTGATGATCAAAAGGTTGTATTTGATGAAGTCAACATGGCCGCCCTCCCACAAGACCACTGATACATGTCTCACAGTTGTCCCACTTAGGGTTTCCAAAATCATATCCAGTTGCTTGAGTAATTTTTTTTTCGCATGGTTTTGATAAGGTTTGTTTGGTTTTAATATAGAGAGAAACACAAAGATCAAAAGGTTGTCTCATTGATGATCTAACATGGCTACCCTCCCACGAGGCCACAGATATATGTCTCAACAGTTGTCCCACTTAGCAACATTGTAGCGATCAGCGCCTGACCTAAATTGAAACATGGTGCTTAGAGTGTTCTTCAGCTCATCAAAGCTTTGTATCTCCTCTCCGTGGGGAATCATTCTCTCGTAAAATCTGCTGACATTTCAACATAATCAGATCGTCATGCTCCTGATCTTTACTGGGTTACCGGTGAACATACCTGGGTGTTGTCATTTTTATATGCATCCTTAAAAAAGGTCGTAAAAGCTAACAATATTTGGACATAATCAACTTGTCATGCCCCTAATCTTTAGTGGGTTACTGTTGAACATATCTGGGTGTTGTCAGTTTTATATGCATCGTTAAAAAGAGTAGAATACTTGCTAATGATCCTTCCATAACATAAAAAATAAAAAATTAATGATATTTGGACATAATCATGTCGTCATGCTTCTGATCTTTAGTGGGTTAACTTTGAACATACCTGGGTGTTGTCATTTTTATTTTCATCATTAAAAAAGACTAACAATTCTCTCATAAAAACGAACGACATTTAGACATAATCATCCCGTCATGCTCTTAATCTGTAGTGGGTCACCAGTGTACATACCTGGGTGTTGTCAGTTTTATATACATCGTTAAAAAAGATCGTAAAAACTAACAATATTTTGACATAATTAACTTGTCATACCCCTAATCTTTAGTGGGTTAGCGGTGAATTTACCTGGATGTTGAAATATAACGTATCGTTGTTAAAAATCTGCTATTAAAATTATATTTGGACAGAATTATCTCGTCATGTTCTTAATATTTAGTGGCTTAACTTTGAACAAACCTGGATGTTATTAATATAGATCTTTAAAAAAGACTAACAATTCTCTCGTAAAATCTGCTGACATTTCAACATAATCATCTTGTCATGCTCCCAATCTTTAGTGGGTTACCGGTGAACAAACCTGTGTGTTGTCACTTTTATTTTCATTGTTAAAAAAGGATGAATCATTGCTAAAAACGAACGACATTTTCACATAATCAACTTGACATGCTCCTATAATCTTTAGTGGGTTACTGGTGTACAAACCTGGGTGTTGTCACTTTATTTTCATAGTTAAAAAAAAAAGAATAAATCATCACTAGCCATCCTACAGCTGAAAGTACTGTAGGATTGTAAAAAGGAACAACATTTGGACACAATCAACTTGACATGCTCCTATAATCTTAAGTAGGTTATTGGTGAGCAAACCTGGGTGTTGTCACTTTTATTCAAGTCGTTAAAAAAGGCTGAATCGGTCTTAACGACCATCCCGTAAAAACGAGCGACATTTGGACGTAATCAGCTCGTCTTGCCGTTCGTTCTTTAGTAGGTTAATGGGTAGTAAACCTGGCTGTTGTCACTTTTATATCTGTAGGACCCTATAAAGAAATGAATGGTAACTATGGCAACAATTTCCCCTGTGATCATTTCCCAGGGTGTAGGGTTACATTTGAGGAAAGTTTCAAGTTATGCTGGTACAGTAGTAAGTTGGAAAGCTCTTGGATATGAGTTGAGAGCTTCACTATGCTATGGTCTATCATCAGAGACAGTAAAGTTTTGAAACTGTATGTATGTTGTCAGGAGAAAAAGACATTTGGCCTCTGTGTAACTAGCATGTAGTCGAGTGCCTCAGCCTGGTCTATCAGCAGTAGTAAAACCATCAGGTGCAATCTGTGTCAGCTGCACAGATCGTCTGCCTCAGTAATTAGTGCTATTCAATAGTTGAGTGAGTCACCATGGTGTCTATCTGAGGCACTAAAGGTTTAATTGGCATAGTTCAGTGACCTACCACTGTCTATTTGGGGCACTAAAGGTCTGAAACTGCCACCACTCTAGAGCAATCTAAGTCCCATGCACAGAGACTCTGCATCAGTGATGTGTTATTCCATGGTTGAGTGCCCCAGCCTGGTCTATCAGAGCTATGAAACTGCCATCAGGAGTGATCAAAATCAGAAGCACAGACACCTTGCCTCTGTGATCAGCCTTATTCTACAGTTGATAGCCCCACCTTGGTCTATCATTGATAGTAAAGGTATGAAACTGCCATCAGAGGCAAAGAAATTCAGCCTCAGTAATTAGCGTTATTTTACAGTTGAGAGTCCCACCATTGTCTGTCTGACACAGTAAAGGTATGAAAGTGTCATCAGGAGCGATCAAAGACTGATGCAGAGAGATTCAGCCTCCGGAATTAGAATTTTGAGTGGCCCGTCGGGTATTTCAGCAATATTCAGCCTCTGTAATTAGTGTTGAGTGCCCCACCAGTGATAGTAAAGGTATAAAACCTCCATCAGTGCAGCCACTCAAGTTTGATGCAGCCTTAGTAATTAGCCTTACTCTACAGGTGACTGCCTCACCTTGTCTATCAGTGATAGTAAAAACATGAAACCATCATCAGGAACCATCAAAATGATCAGAAGCACAAAGATCCTGCCTCTGTAATTAGCTTTATCCCACCCCTGGCTACCCGTCATTGTTAATTCAGAGATAGTAGCAAAGTCAGAGACTCTACCTCAGTCAGTAATTAATATCATTCTATAGTTGAGTGCCCCTCATGGTCTACACAAGATATAGTAGAAGCATAAAACTATAATCAGGAACAATAATTATTGAAGTCACCAGCACAAAGATCCTACCTCTGTAATTAGCCCTATTCCACCCCTGACTACCCACCATAGTTATAATTCAGAGATAGTTGCTAAGTCAGAGATTCCACCTAGCTCAGTAATTAGCATTATTCTTACAGCCTGGTCTATAAGAGATAGTAAAACATGAAACCGCTATTGGGAACAATCAAAATCAGAAGCAAAAGATCTTGCCTTTGTAATTAGCTTTACGCCACCCCAGAGTCACCCACCATAGTTAATTTAGAGATAGTAGCAATGTAAGTCAGAGGTTGTACCCCAGTAATTAGCATCATTCCACGGTTGAGTGCCCCACAAAGGTCTATAAGAGATAGTAACATTGTGTCATCTCATAATCTCTGTGTTTTTGCCTGTGTAATTGTTTTGGGAAACATTGTAACAAAATTGTACTCCATTCAGGGAGAATGCACAACACGTACGCTCTCCCTGCCTATTTACATTTTGAGTATCATGCAATAAAGTTTGAAGTTCAGGTTTAATACTGCCATCAGGAACAATTGAAATCAGAAGCACAAAGATCCTACATGTACCTTAGTAATTAGCTTTATCCCACCCCTGGCTACCCATCATAGTTAAATCAGAGATTGTATGTCAGTTAATAGCATTATTCCACAGTTGACTGCCCCACTATGGTCTATAAAAGATAGTACAGGACCTGGTATAAAGCATCAAGAACAATTGAAATCAGAATCACAAAGATGCTGCCTCTGTAATTAGTTTTATCCCACCCCAGACTACCCACCATAGTGTATTCAGAGGTAGTAGCTTTCAGGTATCACACTCAGGCCACTCTGGCCTGTTTTTCAGGAAATCCTGGTACAAAAGCACAGACAAACACCTAACAGTAGCAATGTCAGAGATTCTATCTTTTATTATTACTCCGTGAAGGAGGTCAGGACCTCCGGACGGAGTGTTGTAATCGGCTGATTTTTCATGTTCGCAGTCAAAACACTGGGTTCTCTTTGTGTAATCGGCACGCAATTTTATACGCCATCTGCGGGCATGCCCGTGTTGATGCACGAATGTGTATTTTTGCCGTTGCTGCTTTCGCGGTCAATGTAATATCGCAGACGCACCCCTACAATTACGAGGCGAATTGGAATGGTCCAGAAAAACGCGTTGTTTGGAATAGCAGTGGGGTTCAAAAAAGTTCATGCAGATACGGGGTGGTTTTTATAAGTGGTTCCAGATGTTTTTGCCCATGGTTAAGAGATGCCAAGTTTTTTGGAAGATGTTCGCAGCCAAAACGCATTCTTCCGTACGTCGCATTTCTGTGTAATTTCGCATGTGGTGTTGCATTATGTCCGGGATGATGCACGTCTTTTTATTTTTACCGTAGCTGTTTTGATATTGGAGTAAATGCTTATTTTCGAAACATCCCCATTTCTTTGAAATGGTTTCGTCCGTTTATGCAACTGTTACTGCGCTAATGACGACCAGTCGCGCTGTCCTGATACACCGCGAATGTGCGAGTGTTCCCTGTAGACAGTCCCGGGAGTCATTTTTTTGCACATTCCAGGAGCCAAACCAAAATACGTTCATGAACCGAGTCCAAAAAACCGAAACGTGAAAATCGGATGATCGGACCTGATGTACATTTCTCTTTCTATAGATTGTACACACAATACACACATCTTTAGATAATCTGGCCATGGCAGGTTAAAAAAAGTAACCCTGAATCATACTAGATTAGCGTAAATGCATGTTAATGCGTTCAAAACAAGAAAAAAATTGTTTCCGGGTATTAATCTCTTGAATCACGGCGCTGAATATTGACGCAAAAATATTTCGGGCATCGCGCGCCCTTCCCGCGTCACGTGTAGGCATCTCGCATCTCTGATTGGTTGTTGCGTCTTAAGATGACTGAGCCGACGCGCGTTTAAACAATTTTTCTTTGTTCGATTTATCACACTTCACAGAGAATTGTCGCCAATGGCTACTTCTTTTTGTTGCAATATATAATACTTCACGGAGAATTGTCGCCTATGGCTTCTTGTTAGTAGTAGTAATTAGTATTATTCCTCAGTTGAATGCCCAACAATGGTCTATCAGTGATAGTAAATTTAAAGAACAATCAAAATCAGAAGCACAAAGATCCTACCTCAGTAATTAGTTTTATCCCACCCAAGTGCCCACCATAGTTAATCAGCTGAAGCCGTGAGACAGTAAAGATATGAAACTGCCATCCTGGGCCATCGCAGTGAGATGGATGACATTACGATGCTAATCAGAGACAATTCCAAACGAAGGTCTTAATTAAACCCTGGCAATTAACAAGATGAAAGCACGAGAGAATGGCATATAAATTAGTCCAAGGCCTTGTTTGGTGGAGCATGTGGATGGATTTTCAGGTCATTTCGTTTTTATCTATTTTTACCAGTAGAGAACACTTGACCTATTTTTCAGGTGTCCCCGGATGGATACATAAAAAGCTTACACAGCCAAAAAGAATAGAACAAATTACATGGGCATTTGGACTTGTACTTGTGCTGAGTGCTTAGTGTGTGTATTTGCTAGCTCAGCCTGTATGTATTTTTATTATTATGTATTTTCCTAGGCCCAGATCTAGTGCTGCTCTAGTTTGCTGTAGCTATATAATGTGATGTTTCTGTCAAGAATACAAGACCAAAGCTTGTATTCTTAACTTTCAGAATGTAAGTTGTCCTTTTTTCTGTTAAAACAGGAGTCAGTCTAGTCAGTTTTCAGGAAGAACAAAGTTCAAAACACCTCATTTTATTATGTTTACAAGAAACTTCTTGACTTTTCCCAGTGCTGCCATTCTCTCAGGCCCAGATCTGCCCCAGACAAATTTTCTTCCTTGCCCACCCAGTGTAGTTAAGACAGGAGTTCCCAGTCCAAACAGTCTTCAGAAGATATTACCTGGCCCAAATTTTCCTCCTTGTCCACCCAGTGTAGTTTGAGAAAGGAGTTTTCCCAGTCCACACAGTCTTCAGAAACTATTACGTGGCCCTAGTTTTCCTGCTTGCCCACCCAGTGTAGTTAAGACCAGTCCAGTCTGTTCCTTAATCTTCAGCCAGAAGCCATTAAAGATTATCAGGTCTCCTTAAAGGTCAATCGTTAAGCTGATGGAGACACCAGAAGGGACTGTTCAGTCGATATGTTGGTGTGGTCACAGGTTCTTCTAGTAAGACGTTCCAGCCATCATTTCTGGGAAAGAGGCCAGGGCTAGGTGTTATTTCTCAGCATTGTTAGGTTGCTTCATAGGTTTGCCATTTAGCTGATAGAAATAATCATAGCAAAGTAGACAGTTCAGTCAATGTGTAGAAGCATGTTCGCAGTTTATTCTAGCTTCAATTGATCACAATTTTCCAACCTAGACAGAGGCCTCCAATAGGTAATAATAGACAGTACTGGTATTGTACTGGTATTTTAGTACGTCAATATGCCAACCCCCCGAAAATAGATGATGAAAGTCAGTGAAGCACCTTTACTTATCCTTCAATCTCCTACCCTGAAGAATCAATGAACCTCCCTTTAGCTTATAACCCTGAAGCATCAATGAAGCTCCCCTAATGGATCTGTCAGAAGAAACTCAGCCGACGACCTCTCAGCGCGAAAACTTCTTCCCATCATCTCCTTGATTTCTAACCCTGAAGATAAAATGAACCCCCCTTACATGTATTTCTACCCCAGAACAGTCAATGACCCTCCCCTAATGGATCTGTCAGAAGTAAGTTGGCCGACAGGCTCTTCTCCCCATCATCTGCTTGTGTTCATTAGGAGTTGGCAGTAAAAGCCAGATCAATGCCAACTTCTAACCCTGAAGAACTAATGAACACTCCCCTTAACTTATGTCTAACCCTGAAGCATCAATGAAGCTCCCCTAATGGATCTGTCAGAAGAAAGTCGGACAGAGAGGACTTCTCCCCATCATCTGCTTGTGTTCATTAAGAGTTGGCAGTAAAAGCCAGATCAATGCCGCTCAATAAAGCGGGCTGGCGAGCGGCTTGATTCACGAGGGCACACCGGTGGGCTGACGTCCCGACTAACACGAAACTCGCCCCCCCAAAGGGCCGCGATATCGGACTGTTCTAGCCAGCGTCTGTCTTTCTGTTATTTGAGGGAAGTTTGCCACTCAAAAATTTGCCAAATCTGTCATCTTTTTTGGACAAAAAAAATTGGCTGTAAAGATATGGAAAGAGGTGTCATGAAAGTAAGCAACATTTTGCCCCTTAAAATGCAGGACGTATATAGCATTTCAGAGGGTCAAGATTTTGACATTTTCCCAGGCCCCCAGACCCCTTAGTGCTTTTAATGATGTTACGTCAAGCAAAATTGAGATGACGTGAATAGATTTCAGGCTGGCTAGAGCACTGGGATGACGTCCAAACAAATACGAAACTCGATGGCCAAAGGCCTACGGCCGATTCTCCGATATCAGATCTGCTGATGGAATGTACTAATATGTGGATAGGATTATTAAATAGCAAATTGTTTAGTAGAGTTTATAATATGGGATAGCTGTGGTCATCCATTTGCGGAGCTTTCAGCAGTTGTAAACTTGGGACATAAAATGTTTTCCTGCATTCCTGCACTAATGCAGCCAGCATCTGTCTTTCCATCATTTGATGGAATTTTGCCACTCAAAAATTTGCCAAATTCCTCATCTTTTTTAACAAAAATCGCATGTAAAGATATGAAAAGAGATGTCATGAAAGTAAGCAAAATATTCTCCTCAAATTTGTCAAAATGCAGGACGTATATAGAATTTCAGAGGGTCAAGATTTCAAAATTTTCCCAGGCCCCCGGAGCCCTCAGAATGTCACGCCTCCGGTGCTTTTAATGATGTTACGTCAAGCAAAATTGAGATGACGTGAATAGATTTCAGGTTGGCTGGAACACTGGGCTCTGGCAAACATGAAACTCCCCCACCAAAGGCCAGTGCGTCTGATTTTCCAATATCGGAATTGCTGATGGAATGTACTAATATGTGGATAGGATTATTGCATGGCTAGTGATTCGGTCAGGGTTTATAATTGTTTAGTGGATTTTAGGAGGTAGGTACTGTACATGGTCCAGTGCAGGAACATGTACATATTAGAAATACCTGCACAGCTCCAGTTTTACCCAAACCTGCATATGCAGGTGGTATTTCTATTAATCGCAAAATTGCTGATGACCTCCAGTATAGAGTTCTACAAACGTGGCACTAGAGTAACATTAACCCTAACACCAGTGGACAGTCTGTAGGTTTTATATCTGCTCCAATTTTACCTGCACTAACCTGCATACATGTACATGTACATGTATATAGGACATTTTATAACCCTAAAACTACTGATGACCTCCTGTATAGAGTTCTCCAAACGTGGCACTAGAGTAACATTAACCTGTAACATCAGCGAACAGTCTGCAAATTTTATATCTGTTCCAATTGCCTTCTGGCCTCTTCTCACACAAACAGCTCTATGATGCAGCATTTTCCCTGATTAGGTGCAGGTAGACATCAGAAATACCTGCACAGCTCCAGTTTTACCCTAACCTGCATATACCCAGTACATGGACCAGTGCAGATTACATTTGTAGGTGCAGTTAAACATCAGAAATACCTACACAGCTCCAGTTCAACCCTAGCCTGTATAATGTAGTTGTACAAACGTGGCACAAGAGAAACATTAAACCCCAGCATCAGTGGACAGTCTGCAAGTTTTATATCTGTTCCAATTGCCTTCTGGCCTCTTCTATCATAAACTGCTCTCTGATGCACCCTACTTGTCAGCATCTGCCCTGATGAATTACACTTTAACATGGAGATGTGCTTAAACAAGTCCCTTGTGACTATGAAAGACTGGGACTTTTAAAATCCAAATGAAAAAATAAATCCGAACAGTTTTGTTCAGCAGAAAGCTTTTAGACTAAAAAAAAATAATGCCAACTATAACAAGTTCAATATGCAAACATATATACCAGTTACATTAAAAAAAGTATTATGATATTAGTCCTTTGTGACTATAGGCAAGAGTAGGACATGAAAATATATGTCAGAACAATTTAGTTCAGCAGAAAGCTTAAGTGATATTCCTCCAGTACAATTCTCTTATCTATCTGTGCTATTATTGTTGCCAATTCTTGCCATACTATCTAGATTCTAGGTCTGTTTTTGTGTTGTTATGCTAAAAATTAGTGTGGTTTGGCCTTCTGGCCTCCCATCTAGTTCACAACTCTCTAGAGCGTCTTTGTAAGTTTTAATGTTTCTGTTGTTAGCAGTGGATAAGATCTATTACCCTGTAACCTTTTATAACATATGGAGAGGGATTTTAGCGTAAGCTAATTTGGCTTCAAGGGACTGTTTTCGAAACCTGGGTAGCATTTATTTTAATTGAAACAGCTTTGAAGAAAGGTTACATGGTATCAAGAAATGGAAGACTTTATGTTATGCAAGGAATTGTTACGTTAAATTTGCTACTTCTAATAAAAACGGAAATTGATTTTGATTCTTTGCAAAGATTCTAGCATAGCCTAATTTGACTGGATATCAAAAAACATTTAGATTTTTTCATTTAAACAATTCAGAAAAAAGGTTTAGTGGTATATCTTGTTAAAGTTTGATTCTTCTATTTTATCTGCTTAGTCTAATAAAAACGACATAAATTTTTAATGATGATCCTTTTGAAAAGCCGTGTTTTCAATTATCAGCTATAAAGACTGTAAAGTTTACGATCATATAACTTTATGACTTCATCAGTTTATGACTTTATCAGTTTATGAGTGTTTAACAATGTGGAAAATCAACTCAGTAAAGAAGAGATATGTGTCAGGGTTGGATGGGTGAAGGTACAGAGTTTGAGGTTCATTTTTTAAGAACCAGGTATGTCTTAGCTAGAAATGTAGGTTCTCAGCCAATATTTTTGGTTTTACAATATGAGATGTCGGTAAAAGTTAGTTACAAACTTCACTGCCTCTGTTTATGATTATATATTTTGATTTTATTGCTGATTTTAAACAAGCCAAAGGTTTTGCTAGTTTTGGGGTTCAATTTTAGGACAGGTATGCCTAAGCTAGAAATTTAGGGGCTCAGAAAATATTTGGGTGCTCAACGAGGAATTAAAGTAGAATGTCAGCAAAACATACTATAGTTACAAACCTTACTGCCTCTCTTTAGAATTTATATCTCATATGACTTATACAGGCAGAGTACATTGCTCAAGTTTCCATTTGTGACAAGAGCATTGTAATGCCTAAAAGTGTTTTTGCAAAAGTACATCTAGTATATCCAGCTCTGCTATAAGAATTCAAATTATAAGATAAAGTCGCCCTGTCAGTCAAACTGTCCCCATGGCAACTGTGCTCTCCATCCCAGGGTACTGACAAACTGTCCCCACGGTAACCACACTCTCCATCCCGGGATAAAGATAAAGTCCCCCTGTCACTCAAACTGTCCCCATGGTAACTGCACTCTCCATCCCAGAGTACTGACAAACGGTCCCCACGGTAACCATACTCTCCTTCCCGGGGTGGTGAATAATGGGGGGATGAGAAAATGGCCCATATTTAGCGGCTCTGTCTCCCAAAGCAGGGAGTTACGGCCCCATTATCCATCGCTCATATCAAAGGCGTCGGAGCCAGCAAGGTTGTCGCAGCCGTTACAAAACGCCGACTCAGCGGAACGTAATGGGGCAGAAACTCTCCAGTAATCTTAGACGCACTGTTAGCTTCTCCCCTGGCCCCGGAAAAGTCTTAAAGACGGGCTTGTCGGAAGTGTGCGTATCTGGAGACGGCAGGAACGTCTTAATGTGGCCGTTATGTTGGGAGGAAGGCCATTACCGAAGCCGGGCTGCGAGGGGAATCACCATAAGGATAACTGGGTAAAAAGCCTTTCTGTGCCTGATGGTGGCAGATTGGAATTACAACGCTCTGTCAGAAATGGGAACTCAGCCCATTTACTTTGGACATTACTGTTGGACATGATGCTGCAAAAATGGGCAGTAGGACTGTGTACCGAAAACCTGTACAATCATAAATGGTACAGGTTCAGGTATGTACTTCTATACCTAAACAAAATAAAACGTATGGGAATTACAACGCTCTGTCAGAAATGGGAACTCAGGCCATTTACTTTGGACATTACTGTTGGACATGATGCTGCAAAAATGTGCAGTAGGGCTGTGTACCTAGTACATGTACCTGTCAAATTATGCAGGTACAGGTCCATATCTGAAAATATGATGTTTATGTACTGCTGTATAAAACTCTCATTGGTCATTTAATGCTCTGTCACAAATGGAAACTTGAGCCATCTGTCCATAACTGTTGGACAAGATGCAACTAAACTGGCTGGAAATAGTGTTATTATACATTATCTGCTAGAGTTTCAGCACCAAGGACAGGTTATATTCCTTGAGTTTAGTTACCACAGGGACTGTCAGTATCCTTGGATGGAGAATATTGTTGCCATGGTGACATTTGAGTGACAGATATTGCCTTTTGGTGAGGCGAGTGGCAGACACTCCTGGGATAGAGACTTGTTACCATGGGGACCAGTTTGAGTGACAGATGGGGACAGTTGGTGAGGCAAGTCAATAGAGAGTGTTATTACCATGGGGACAGCTGTGAGTACTCCGGGACAGAGAATATTGTTACCATGGACACCAGTTTGAGTGACAGATGGTGAGGCAAGTGGCAGCCTCTCCTGGGAAAGAGAGTTGTTACCATGGACACCAGTTTGAGTGACAGATGGTGAAGCAAGCGGCAGGCTTTGGGCAGAGCTGAGGGATGGACCCACTCTGCATGGGGACAGTTTATTGTTGCCATGGTGACCAGTTTGAGTGACAGATGGGTGAGGTGAGTGGCAGAGCTGAGGGATGGACCCACTCTCCGTGGGGAAAGTTTATTGTTGCCATGGTGACCAGCTTGAGTGACAGATGGTGAGACGAGTGGCAGGCGCTCTGCAGAGCTGAGGGATGGATGCACAGCTGAGGGATGGGCCCACTCTGCATGGAGGAACCCATTCCGGCTCTGTTAGGAGTTGAGTGGCAGACACTCCTGTTACCATGGGGACCAGTATGAGTGACAGATGTTGCTTGATGTTGAGGCGAGTGGCAGGCACTCGGTGGAGGCTGAAGGATGGGCCCACTCTGCGTAGAGGAACCCATTCCGGCTCCATCTCATCAGCCCGGCAATTAACTCCATCGTTGATGGACGCCCTTCTCCGCCGGATATGATGGTTTGGCCGTCTCTTGCTGGACCAGGCGAGGAAGAGGAATGGTACCCGGATGCGGGGTTAGGAGTGGCTGATGGAACCCTGCGATTGTCCCAGGGAGATTGCTCTGTCCCCACTATCTATCTGAATCCATAGGGCCAACTGATGGGGAAGTTGGCGCTCTATTCCAAAATGTTGTTTTAAAAAATGAGGTGGACAACAGTTTATACTGATGGAACCCTGCGATTGTCCTGATGAGACTGCTTTGTCCCTGCCCTATCCAGATTCACAGGGCCAAATAATGGGGAAAGTTTGTGTTTTATTCCAAAATACTGGAAGCAACTTTGTTTTAAAGTCAGTGTTTGAAAAAATGGGGTTGACAACAATTTTATACTGATGAATTTGTCCAATTGTCACTTTATCCATCGAAGATTTGTCCCACTGGTAGAGCTTTTCTGCGAATGATTTTGAAAGCTTCTGAGTGCATAAAACTTCTCAGGGTTTCTTTCTAAATGTATCTCCAGAAGGAACTATTTTCCAGACCTAACTATGATTTTAAGACACTTAGACAACGATTTCTTGGTGTGCACTGTCCCTCTAGAGCTTTTCTAAAAACGGCCTGAAAGCTTCTGAGTACATAAAACTGTCGTGTCAGGGGTCTCAAAAATGTATCTCTTCACTGCAACTATTACTTGAAGTCACTCAGATACATTGTAACATTGCACAACAACAAATCAAAGATCCATGACCCCTACACTATGAAAAATTCCAGTGAGTTAATATGCCATTTCCCTTTGCCTCTGGCAGCCCATAGGGATCCAACTTGTCTGTAGGGAGTACATTTATAGCTTGGGTGTATATAAAGCATCATGTTTTCAGACTTCACAGTAACTTTAACTTGAAGATAGTCAGACAACATTTGGCAACATTACAAATCAAAGTTCCATAACCCCTACACCATGAAAAATTCTGGTGTGTTTTAAAGAATATTCCATGATTGTTATAACTTCTGTATACATAAAAGTGTCAAGGGTCTCAGAAATATATCTTTTCACTGCAACTATAACTTGAAGGGACTTAGACAACATGACCCCTACACTAAAAAATATTCCAGTGAGTTAATATGCCATTTTACTTCGCTTCTGGCAGCCCATAGGGATCCACTTTGTCTGTAGGGAGTCCATTTATAGCTTGTGTATATATAAAGAATCATGATTTCCTCCAGGCTTGACAATTATTGATTCATTCCAGCATTTCCTTCAGCAGTTGTTTCCACATGTAGAGATGATTCTGGCCCCTGCTCTGAGTCGACTATTAGTTGTTCACATTCTGAAAGGGGGTGCCAAGAGGTCAAACAATCGGAAGTGTTGGTAGCTTCATGTTGAATGGTGCTGTAGGTTTGGATTATTATGTTTGCCTTTGCAGAAGGAAAACATTTTGTCGATTTTGTTCTGTTTCTTCTTCGAATTCTGTTTCAATAATGGTCAATGACCTGGACCAGACGTCTGTCACCATGGTAACTGGTGCTGTAGCAGACACAATGTGGTGTTGGGTTACATTATGTAGCAAGTGGCAGGACAGAGTTAGAGGGGCTGGTCACCACGTTTTTAGTTTCCTTTAATTTTGCTTGCGAGTAACTTACCATTTGATGATCATTGCTGGTTTTAAAAATAGATATCTTCTGAACAGTCAAGACAAGTTTGTTTGTCAAATAGTATATTTATGTTTGGTAATACTAGTAAGTAAATACCAGTTATAAGTAGTATTTAATTTTCTGTAACTTTTATGTAGCTGTCAGATAACTTCTGCTTTACCTCAATTAGAGAAAATTATTGCTTGTCTGATAAGCTATGAGACTTATGAGACTTAACATTGAGTGACAGAAAAGGGTGCTTCCAAATTAGAATATTTAATATAACATCTTTAACGTTGTAGTTGTACATTCAGGGCACACAGCCTTCAGACATTCAGTCGAGAGTGTGGCTGATTTTATTATTTCCAGAACATTAATGTTGAACTTTATGTACATTTCTGTCTACCCCCATACAAAACCTATTCACAACCCTGTATAAAAACCATCATGCAGAGTACCGGTGAGAGCCTTGCACGCCTGGCTGGATCCAGCTCTGACATAACCCCTGTAAGAGCCTCACACACATTAATCCAAGTCTTTTCTGAGACTTAAACTAGTTTTGTAGACAGCCTTACAGTGGATAAAGGGTAAGAAATGAGTTTGAGTCATTGTGAAAAATATTTCAATTCATGGACATCTAACAGAAAAACATAACACTGGTCACTCTAAATTTGCAAATACCCTAGAAAAACTTTGTATTAATGCTTCTGTTCTAAACTTTGGGACATGAAGTTAATGAAGATACCATAGCTTACAGAAAAGAATGCTACATGTATTTCTAAAACACATTGCAATAAATGTTCACTGTACAGCCAGTAGCAAGTTGAAACGTAGAGTTCCCATGATCATGAAATGTATAGAAATTTGCTTTCCTAATTCAGAATGACCAGTGTGACATGCCTAGTCATAGTTGCAGCATATGTTGAAGAGGAAAGACTAGCTACAGTATTTAAATTAGTTACTCTGCCCAGAGATTCCATCCGACCCTGTCTGCCCTGTACAGTCTGGTGGCTCCTGGCCATACATTTAATCAGAGCTGGAAATTGTTTCAGAATACATGTAGGTGCACTGGTGCAGCCAAGCCAAAAATTTAGGAGCACAGAAAAAAATTTGTTGAAAAACATATAAGACATAATACAAATAGATTAGTGTCATTTGTAATATAGATCTCTTTGAAGCTTGAATCTGTAGCAAACTGTACTGTACACCAAACAGCATGTATCTAGGACTGGTGCCCCGGTGTACCCACAGTCAAAAATGTTGTGCAGAGAAGTCCAATTTCAGGGGCACAAAGGTGCATATGCACCCAGTATATATGTCATTGTCACTGTCATTACATTTCCAGCCCTGATTGGAATAAATCAACCCTATCCAGATAAGATTGTGTTTCGCACGCCTTGCTAGCCCCAGCACACAGTCAGAAATTGTGTGCACATACAGATTCTGCAAGTCCAAATTTGCCTGCACAAAAGCTGCAATATGCATCACTTTGAATTCATAAAAGTGCACATATGCAGTCAGAATTTCCAGCCCTGATATTCGATAGACCAGATCAGATTGTGTTTGGCACGGCTGGCTACCCGCGACCGACGAAGACCTGATTATGATGCAGAGCCGCACGGATCTCGAGACTCTGTGCCGGGGTGTGTCACCCACAATCTCGCCTCCCCAAACCAACTTCCTACTCTCTATACCACACGTAATAGACTACATCAATCCACTCCACAATATCCTCCCTTGCAAAGCAACCTGCCGTCTTGCCTCTAGGCCTGGAAAAAAAATGTTGTGTTTCCTGTTTCAATTCTTAAAAATTAGGGTCGGTAGGTAGTTAGGGATTATCTTTTTTCGTTCTTTCTCTTTTGTCATTAGACTTAGGCGATCTCTAGTGATCCAGCTTATACAATACAGTTTAGCAATTTGAAAGTAAAACTTGCATGAGGACAAGTTCTATTTTCAATATCAATGTTGGTAAACCGATTGTACAACGTTTCATCACTCAGGTGTCAGGTCATGTAGCTAGAAAAGGTCGATCAGCTTGAAAAATGAAAGGAGTCCACCTCAAAAAATGCTAGGGTCAGCAGTTTTTTTCTAGCGTCGGTTGGGAAACAGGAAACACAACATTGTATTTCGTAGGCCCAGCCCTCCGCCTTGCCTCTCTCCACACATCACACCACATTAAGAAATAATAGGTTTTTCATAAGAAAGCCTGGCCCAGGGTTATCCTTCACTTCTACAGGGCAGGGAACCATCGGTAACTGTCAGGCGCCGAACCTTGGTGTAATCAAGCCTCCATAGCATGCCAAAAACTGGGGGTTTTGGGGGTCTTTAGGAGTCTTTTATGTGCTATTTTCTGATTGCATAATAGACAACATAGCCGGCCTGATTGAATTCCCCGTTTTTTAGAACTGGGCTAATCAGAAAACAGCCGAAGACCACCAAACCCCCAGTTCTATAAGCCTGCTATGGAGGCTAAGTGTAATCAAGGAGAAACCAAGAGAGAACTTACAGGTGTCATATATAGCTACTAACATGGATAGAGCACCTACTTTGTCTTCTGTAGACAGAACTTAAGGCCACACCAATTTGATTTGTCGGTTCACAGATTTTAAAAAATGTGCTTAACAGCATGGAAAACAGAAAGAAAACCAAGGCTGAGGGCCAGGTTTATGCTTTGTCACACTCTATTTTCTAGAGTGAATACAGATATATTTTTATAAGTTTTCCTCCCTGCCCTCTGGTTTCATGATGTCTGGTTTTTTGGGGGTTTAATATCATCTTAATATGTTTAGTATACAAAATGAAAGATTACTTGGATAAGGCCTAGGTCAGTACTATACGAGGAGGGTGCAAGGCAAGTAAGACAAAAACAGTTTTAGTATTTTCTATGTGCATCAGAAATTGGTGTTTTTTTAACTGTATTTTTCACTTAAAAGGTCCGAGAACCAAGGAATTAAATTGGAGTGGCCTGGAGAGTTACAGACAAACCTGTGTGCGTGTGTTTTCCGTTTTCCCCCGCTCCGTCCGAAAGTCACAATCCGTTGCACAGAAATCCAATAGGCATGGGGTAAAATCCATTGTAGTGGGATGAAGATATAGAGCAGATACGCCGCTGCCAAATGGCCTTTTGATAACAGCCCTCCGTCATAACATTACTCTCCAAACCAGTGGGTCTAACGTCGTAACAGTATTGACTTTTCCTTTCCCAGATGCACACACACGCAGATACAATATGAAGAGTAGAGTCCCAACCCGATAAAAAACAACAGTGTAGAAGAAGTATCCCGTACGTAAGGAATCCTAAGTAGTAGTATCCACAGGTGAATCCTATAAGAAGACAGTAGTATCCGTAGCACACATAGATGAAACATACGTTATATCAAAGCCTTGTGGTTTCCATGTCAGCAAGTTGTAGGTTGCTTGGACCATTTTCCACCACTTTTTTATTACCCTCGTCGCAATTTTCGACTCCATCCATGAATTCCTCCGGTGGGGAGTGGTAGAACGAGACATCGCTATCGCGTTCGCTCGAACCTGTTTGCGTCATCTCCGCGTCGGCGTATTCCCCGCTCGTTAGTGTACTCCCTAACGAACTACTTCCCTGCGAACTGTTGTTGCCCTCTGACGTCGCGATTCTTAATCCAGTTGGGCTGGAGACTAAAGAGGGAGGTTTTCTAGGGTGGCATTCCGTCGGATTCTGCCAAGAACACGTACTAGAATCATTCTGGTCCATTCTAGTGGAACTGTTGATCAAGCATGGCCCTTCTTCTCTGTGTATTTCTAAATTACAGGTGTTTTTTCTGGTGATATCGATGATGTTATCAGGTATGACTGAATCGTCTTTGATTTCTTCGTGGTCTTCCTCAAGGTTTGTTGTTGTACCACGAGGTTCGGGTTGTTTGTCGGATCCGTGATCGGATGTAGCAGCGCTCGATTGCGAGCTGTTACAGCTACTTTCATCCTTACTATGGTGCACCTCAGCGTTAATGTTATACGTGTTCGTAGGATACTGGTCTTGGCTACTATGTCTCCCCTGTATCCTAGGAGTTTGCGTGACCGCCTCCTTGTACGTACCGGTTTTCGACGGTGTTGTACGATTGTCGGGCGAACCGCCTGAACCAGGTCCTTTGAACGTGATCATAGACGGATTGCTCTGAGCGCGTTGAACGTCACTCAACGAGCCTTCTCTTGGCGCGGCAGCCATCTTTGCTTCGCTCCCCGATTTCGCTCTCTGGAATAACATTCCGTTGATTAAGACTGGTATCGGTATCTCTCTTCCCTCACGTACACTAATGGCCTCAAATCCAGCGATCGTCCCTCTTCTGTAGTGCTGATTGATATCTGGTAGGGTCACGTCAATAGAGTAAGGTTCCTCATAAGACGTGTACATGCCTAACTCTTCCTCATAAGAGTCTTCCTTCTTCCGTTTCTTACACTTTAGGTAGATGAGGTGGTAGAACATGAGAGCAGAGACTTGTATGCTCGCGATGCAGCCTAGCGCAGTACCGATCACAATGTAATAATTAGAATCATTCTGAGATGCCTCAGATAGCGTCTTGAAGTCAACACAGAATTCTCTTGTCTTCTCAAGTTTTCTCACATACTCTACGTGAAGACAAGCTGTGTACTGACTCGCAGGGATTAGGTCTTCTATAGTGTACGAAGTCACTTTGTCTTCGAGATTTTTCGAGCGGACAATGTCATTATCATCTATACAGAAGTACATGATTTTATACCTGGCTTCCCTCCTGTCCTCGGGAAGCCACATAAGTGTGGCAGAAGTTGGGGTAACGTCTGATATGGTCAGGTTTGCAGCATATGGTGTTTCAGTGGGGCGCGCGGTGTAACTACCCTGGGGTGGCCCCGTAGGGTGTCCGGATGGAGATACTGTCACATACGCATCCGAAGTTCTATTCCCGAGCAAATTTGACGCGATACATGTATACCTGCCATTGTTTTCAATACTCGCGTCACGTACTTCCAGTATGCTGTCTTCTAGCTCTAACACTTGGTTCGAACCTTGTCCTGTGGACACGACATGCCCCTTTGGCGTGACCCATTGTATACTGGGTCTTGGGTCACCGGTTGCAATACAGTGTAGTTCAATCGTAGCGCCCTTTTGGACCTCTAAATCCAACGGAGGGTTAATTATTAAAGGTGCACGACAGGTTAAGTTCGCTAAGGGTACGTCCGCGAACCGTCTTCCCGAGTTGTGGTCGGGTGAAGCGCACACGTACTTGTTCATGTGCATGGCGATTTCAGGCGGAGGTGTCCGAAGCCAGTCACAGAACCAGAAGATTTCGCAGTTGCAATGCCAGGGGTTTCCATGGAGATGGACCAGTATCTTCTCCAGAAGGTGGCCGACGTCCCGCTGACGGAGTACGGAAATCCGGTTGAACCTGCACAACAAGAGAAGTGGATGCTGTAATAGTTGGCAGTAAACTTAGCACAATATAGATATCATTTCTTGTTTAACCTGCAATGACAAGACAGTGTTAGAAATACTTTTTTCATTGTTATAATTGCAGAATATCAACATTTTGTTCTGCAATTTGGAAATACTTTCTGTGAATATACACTTGCAAGCCTTGGCCTGAACCCATACAAAACTGCATATCGGCAAACATTTTACAAACAATTTTAGAAATACAAAATTATCATTATTAGTATATCATAAAGTAAGTAGTAAACACAAAAGATCTTACTTAGAAAATACTATACCCACCTATACCAACACAATTGAACCCCTAGCCTGATTTCTTTCTTTCTGCAAAATTGCAGGTTGCTCAAATCTCCTGCAATATTGAAAATTTCTCTGCAAAATGCAGACTGCATATTGGTATACCTTATGCAAAAGTAAACATAATAAAACATCAAACCTCAGGTTGAGAGACTGCAGGGATTTCATGCGGTTAGCAGCAGACCAGGGAAAATCTGTCAGCAGATTATGTCCCAAATAAATCCCTTCCAGGTAAGGCATATCCAGGAAAGCATCCCCATCTACACGAGCTATCGCATTATGCTCCAAGTACAAGTTCCTCAAATTCGGTAATCCTTGTAACATGTCCCTTCGAAGCACCCGAATTTCGTTGTAGTCCAGAGCCAACTCTTTAAGGTTGCGTAGCCCATTAAAAGCGCCGGTTGCGATCCGTGCAATCTTGTTGTGCGGTAGCCGTAGCTCTTCCAGTTTCTGTAGATGTGTGAAGGCATTTTCTGGGAGGTGGTTTAGATTGTTTCGCGTGACGCTGAGGAGTTTGATGGTACTGGGTAGGTCCCGGGGGATTTCAGCAAGCTCGCCTCGCTGGCAGTCGACCGAGGAAAATCGACACTTGCAGGAGTCAGGACAGGACGTACGCACTCCCAGAACGAGCCAAGAAAAGCAGAAGCCGGTGAGAAGGTGTCGTAAGGAGAACATGGTAGTGTTGAGGAGGTGTTACCTGCTCACCAGGTGTGCATCTGACTGAGAAAAGAAACAAGAGATGTGGTTAGCCAGTTTTCTTGAGGTATTGATGTGTCTATGTCAATGTCTATACACATGGCCAATATCTTAAACTCAAGCAGATCGCCCTGCACTAGAGAGGCACAGAAAAAGGTACAAAAGGAGGAGTGGTCGGATCTCTGTCATTCTTGAGAAACCGGGCGAATTCCATTCTCATCGCTGTCATTTTCCCAACGCTACGAATTATGTCTCTGCATAATTGCACATCAATCAATATTTCGTACTTATGTCTTATAAACCTCCCTTTCTGATAACTCTCCAGTGTCACTGACGAAAGGTAGTGGATGCTACCCATAACGTCTGACCGTTTCCAAAATCATATCCAGTTGCTTGAGTAACTGTTCTTTTGAGTGATGTGTCTATGCTTGATACAGTAGATCTTCACATGGCTGTGCAATTTATCAGGAAGGATGTGATGAAGGCATTTAAGGACATCAGAGGTTTTCATGCATTACATTTGTATATGGGACTTGATGCATGTGTTCTTGCTGGTTATATGTATGACAGACCTTACTGTGAAATCTACCCTAAGGTCTTATGCTAGAGATTCTGAGTAGGCAAAACTAGTCTATCTTTCTCTGGCACTTTTGATGCATGTGCTGTTACTACTTATATGTATGACAGATCTTACACTAGAATCTATACCCTCAGGAACTTGCATGCAAGGTCTTATCCTAGATACTAAGTAGGTGAAACTTTTCCACACAGTCTAACAGGTACTGGCACTTTTGATGCATGTTTGATGTTACTACGTCTTATATGTATGACAGATCTTACTGTAGAATCTATACCCTCAGGAAATTGCAAGGTCTTATGCTCGAGATTCTGAGTACTAGGTGAATCTTGTCCATACTTTCTAACATTTACTGGCAGTTTTGATGCATATATGTTGTTATGTATGACAGATCTTACAGTACAATCTACCCTGAGGAAGTTTTTAAGTCTTATGCTAGAGATTCTAAACTTTTCCACACAGTCAAACAGATACTGTTGCTTTTGATGCATGTGTTGTTGCTGCTTATATGTATGACAGATCTTACACTAGAATCTATACCCTCAGGAACTTGCATGCAAGGTCTTATCCTAGATACTAAGTAGGTGAAACTTTTCCACACAGTCTAACATGTACTGGTGCTTGTGATGCATGTGTTGTTACTGCTTATATGTATGACAGATCTTACTGTGGAATCTATACCCTCAGGAAGTTGCAAGGTCTTATGCTAGAGCTTCCGAGTAGGTGAAACTTTTGAACACAGTCAAACATTTTCTTGTGCTATTGATGCATCTATACCCTAAGGATGTTACAAGGTCTTATACTAGAGGTACTAAGTAGGAGAATCTCGTGTAAACTTTCTTACATTTTCTGGCACTTTTGATGCATAGCGTTGTTACTGCTTGTATGTATGACAAATCTTAGTGTATAATCTGCCCTGAGGTAGTTTCAATGTCTTCTACTAGAGATACCTCAAAAGCTGAAAGTTGCAAATGTAGGCTACCGTAACACTGCCTCGAACTATGCATATACATGATCATGAGTGTATATCTCCTTGGTACAGTATGTATAAGACAGATGCTTGGTAGAAGCTGCCCCAAGGAGTTTTCAACATCTTAGTGTGTTGAAGAATGTTCATGTCTGAAGTTGAGGAAATTTGTACCATGTAGACTTACATTACCTAGACTATATACTTAAGAGGGACGTATGTCTCCTGCTACTGTATGTATAAGACAGATGCTTGGTAGAACTGCCCCAAGCTAAGGAAGCTACATAGTCTTATGCTGAATGATAGTCACATCTAAAAGGTACCTTGTATCTTTGAAACATATGCATACCATACAGACTGAAATGTATCCTAGATGACTCTCGATATGTCATGTTAATCTGTATAGTTACTGTATTGGCCTATGCTAGGAATTCCTAAGGGGTTATGAATCATAGTACAATTAGTCAAATATAGGGTTAATATATAAATCGTAATAGGATGTTGAATGTAGTATACAGCATATTCTTAACATCTACATATTATCAGAAAAATAATAAAATCATTGTTAATATAGTGCTTTTCTGTAGAAATGAAACATAATTAGTTTTTGCTGACATTCTACTTACTAGTATCTTATCCTATATGTTGCACACAAAGATTTGCGTACAGCACCAGTGCACCTACCAGTATTCCCAAAAATGAATTTCGAGCCCTGTATCTCCTTCGGTATAGCACACACGCTCGTGTGGTTTGCACACGTAAATCTAGATTGGACCCGACACGAGGGGCGTTCGTCGTTTTTTCTTCGCGACGTCGCGGGTCAAACAATCAACCCAGCGGGGACAATACCCTCCATACAGCCCAAATTAATTCTTCTATTAATTTTGCATGAGTCGCGTTGTTGGTTTTGTCTGGGGAGAGACAGTCCAGAGAGAGACGGTATCACTTTATACTTAATTTATTTGTGACACCAAAAAGCAAACCTTACAGCAGGGATGAAACTCCCTGAGTTGCAAATACACAAATTACAACGGATGAGACAGCCCAAATTAATTCCTTCTATTAATTTTGAATGACTCATGTTGTTGGTTTTGTCTGGAGAGAGAGTGTCCAGAGAGAGACGGTATCACTTTATAGTTAATTTATTTGTGACACAAAAAAGCAAACCTTACAGCAGGGATGAAACTCCCTGAGTTGCAAATACACAAATTACAACGGATGAGACAGCCCAAATTAATTCCTTCTATTAATTTTGGATGAGTCATGTTGTTGGTTTTGTCTATAGGGAGAGTCCTGCCGGTATCAATGTGTCATCAATGCATGCATCAAGGCTCGAGCCAGCACCAGTTTTCCGGTAAATTGCAAGAAATTTGTGGAATGTGACTGAAATTTTTTTAACCAATCCGTCAACAAAAATCTTGGGTAAAATATCAAAATAACCAAAGGTCCACCAACAATCACTCTCAACCCCATGATTTTTGCCTCCAAAATGTGTGAAACTGTGCATTTCTCCCTTGAAAATACAAAATTTGCCCCCGACCCCCCTAGATCCTGAACACCCTCCCCCCAGGTCCAATCATGAACCCGGGCTGACAGAAAAACATTTCGATCTGGCGTGTGCGTGTCCCTGGCTGTACGATATGATCTCAATTTGGGCATTAAGTTGGCCTGATGTGGCCCGGGTTTAATAAGGCCGGCTCAGACAATGGCCCATTTCCCTGGAGTAGTGGGCAGATTACATCTGAATGTGCTGCATTGTGGTGTAGGCAGGACCGGAATGATGCTGTAATATCAGGCATGATAAAGTGGTGATGCCTGGGGAAAATATGTTGTGTTTCCTGTTTCAGTCCTGAAAAAATTTGGGTCGGTCAGTAGGGATTATCATTATTTTCATTTCCTTTCTTTTTGTATTCGACTTTGGTGATCTCTAGTGATCCAACTTATACAATACAGTTTAACAATTAAAGTAAAACTTGTATGAGGACACTTTTATTTTCAATGTCAATGTTGGAAAACTGATTGTACAACATTTTGTCACTCAGGTGTCAGATCATGGAGCTAGAAAAGGTTGATCAGCTCAAAAAATTTATGTCCCTTGCAGGAGTCTACACAAAAAAAGGCTAGGGTTGGCAGCTTTTTCTAGGGTCGGTCGGGAAACAGGAAACACAACATTTTTTCCTAGGCCTTGTGCCCAACCTATCGGACATGATAAAGTGGTGATGGTGGTTTTTAGTGCGCGGCAAATGTGCCACGTTCCGCCAGCCTTATCTCAGGAGGAAGCGCGAAATAGAAGCCGAGAGGATCCGGAAGGGGCGTGACCTGAGATATGGTCTGTCCGGTTGTATAACCATGGCAAAAGATTCAAATCTACAGACTGAGGGTACATACAAGTTTACACTAGACTAGTAGCTATAGCTAGCAATGCTAGAAATGGTGTAGGGAAAGGGTTGTGACCTGAGATATGGCTCGTACGTTGAGTGCACCAGAAATGAATTTCAAGCCCTGTAAAATATACATGGAGATAAAATAATAGCAGTTCTACTTCAGCTCATCATGCCCACGAAGCTCAGTCCCACATCAATGCCAGCCTTGCCTCGTCAGAGCTCACAAGATAACAACCATGCCTATAGCACTAAGAGACCAGACAGAGGTATACACACACAGACAAACACACACACGCACACACACACACACACACTCACACACACACACACACTCACACTCACACACACACACACACACACACACACACACACACACACACACGCACACACGATAACAGCCAAACCTATAGCATGAAGAGAGCAACCAGAGGTATTAACACACACAGACATCTATAGCCTGGGGCACTCACATAACTGTCATCACGATGACACAACTGGTAACAAAAACACATTTCAGTGCATGAACAGCCAAACCAAAAGCATGAACAGAGCAGGCAGATCTAGAGGTATACACACACACGATAACAGCCAAGCCAGTAGCATGAAGACAGCAGGCATAGTTATACACACACACATCTAACAGCCAAGCCTATAGCATGAAGAAAGCAGGCATAGTTATATATACACACACAGACATCTATAGCCTGGGGCACACACATAACTGTCAACATGATGACACGAATGCTCATAAAAGCACATCTCAGCACATCCGGACTGAAAGGGTTCGAAAGCTTACCTCAGTCGGGCGTCAAGCCGGGTGGAGTGCCCGGCATTTAGGTCTACGCTTCAAACATGCAAAACAAGCTTGACTCAACTCAACACTCGAGTGGCACGAGTGGAGCACATTAGCACAGGACAGGAGACCTAAGGGTTGGAAAGCTTACCGTAGACGGCATTATTTTCAGTGTACAGCCTGGCGTTTCACGTAAAAATGGGCTCCTCAACTCAAGTCAACACTCATAAACCGGCCTGGAGTATAGTACTAGTGGTACTATGCATATTAGCACATACAGGACTGGCTACCAGGCTTATAGCACACCCCGGCTGGCATTTGAAAGGCCTGATATGTACAGTGTATACAGCCTGGCGTTTCATGTAAAAATGGGCCCGACACAACGTATTCGAACCGACCAGAAGTAGTGCTAGTGGTGTGCATTAGACTTTAGAGAGACCGGGCTTAGCACACGCCGGCTGGCATTTGAAAGGCCGTGCCAGCAACCATAAGGCAAGGAGACGGGAGAATGATTGATAGCTTGGGGGCGCCTCGCATTAAGTCATGCTTTCCACGCACTCCTTCTATGCAAACCCTGCTGTAGAGTCATGTATGTATATACTAGATAACAAATGGTTTTGCCTCTAGGAAAAGAACCCTGTACCTTTGGTTGTACTCTTACCTGCTTTCCACACATGTTGAGAGATTTCTCCTATATAAACCATGCTGTAGTATCATTTTGTATGTAGATAATAAATGGGAAACGAACCCCAAACCTCATACTCTCACCCGGCTAGGTCGATGACTTCATGCTCCTCAACTGTAGTGTTGTTACTTTCTCTATACCCTGCTTTAAGCTGCCATAGACTCATGTTTGTTTGTAGAATGATAACGGATGGTTCGGCCTCTGGGAATCAAACCCCAAACCTCTGGTTGTAGTCTCACCCGGCTAGGTCAATGGCCGATGGCAGTCTGCACAACACACGCATTCCTCCTAGTATATAAACCATGCTGTAGACTCATGTTTGTATATAGATAATGGATGGTTCAGCCTCTGGGAATCGAGCCCCAAACCTCTGGTAGTCTCACCCGGCTAGGTCGATGCCTGTGGGCTGTCTGCACAGCTGAGTATAGCTTGGCTTGCTGAGAGATTCCTCCTATAGTATATAAAACCCTGCTGTAGACTCAATGGCATGTTGTATGTAGATAATGGATGGTTCTGCCTCTGGGAATCAAACCCCAAACCTCTGGTACTCTCACCCGGCTACTAGTAGGTCGTTGCCCGTAGGCCGTCTGCACAGCTGAGTGTGGCTTGGCAGAGTCAGGGGAGGACATGACAGGTCCCGCACGCCGGCATGTTTGTCATAATCCAACATCCGAAGCAGCAGCAAGAGTCCAGGCGAGCCAATAGGCAGGATGCAGGGGGAAACACCGTGTGAATACTGACGCTTGAGCGAGCCTCAGACAGATCCACATGGGCAAATATCCAGCACAAAGTCTTTTTAGCATAGAAATTCAATCACACAAATGTAGACACTACTGTATCAGTAGTGCAAGTACAGTCTGAGAGAGCTTCCAATACTTCCATGTAGAGCAGGCATCTAGTGTAGAGTCTTTGCAGTGAGTGTACAAGCCTCTTTAAGTATGGGAATTCTAATCACATGAACCGAATGCAGACGCTTGAGTTCAGTCTGTCTGGAAAAACCTCCAACAGTTCCACATGGGCATGTATCCAGCAGAAAGTATTTGCAATGGCGTAGAAGGTCCTCTTAGCATAGGAATTCTAATCACCGATTGCAGACGCTACTGTTAGTAACAGTCCAGTATGTCTGGGAGAAGCTCCAATACTTTCACATATAGCAGGCATCAAGAGTCTTTGGAACCACGTACAAGCTCCTCAAAGCATAGGTATTCTAATCACACGTCAAACTAAATGCAGACGGTACTGTAACAGTTAAGTCTGTCTGGGAGAATTAACCTCCAACACTTCCACGTAGATTTAGAGCAGGCATCCAGTGCGTGTAGTCACTACAACGTACAATGGATCTCATCATGCGAAGTGATCGCAGACGCTATAGCATTACCAGCATCTCTGGACGCACTGGCAATATCTGCGTGTGAGTTCTTCCCACACACAGTTCCGCATGAGGCAGGCATCCAGTCACAAAAAGTGCTTACTACAACGTATGTTCCAGAATGCACAGCATCTACATGTAATCACGAGGTGAATATACAGACGGTACAGTTCAGTCTCCGAGTTTTCCAAGCTGCACACGAGGCAGGCATCCAGTCACACAAAGTCCTCACTGCAACGTACATGTATGCTCCCCCAAGCACAGCACGCACACACAAGGCGAATACATCCGATCTATACAGTTCAGTCTTTGTGAGTTCCCCGCTACACTCTCACATGGGGCAAGCAGGCATCCAGCCCAAAGTCCATAACCGTGGCTCCTACATGTTGTACATACGTGCACTCCCCCAAGCACAGCACACACGAGGCGAAAACATCCGGTACAGTTCAGTCTGTGAGTTTCCTAGCTATACACACTTTCACAATACATGTAGGGCAGACAGGCATCCAGGCAAAGTCAGTAACCATGGCTCCTACATTGCATGCTTCCCTCAAGCACACAGACCTACTCTTTTACAGGGGCCGGGTATATCCGAAAGTCCGTACCCGTGGCTCCTACATGTACATGTAGACGTACACTCCCCCCAAGCCCAGGCCCTGATCAATATGCACCGCCGTGGTACAAATCTATTGGATTCAGCACCTTTTAGCCAAGCCGAGGGCCGGCAGCTCCACATTAATAGACCGGACTGCGCCAAAGCCTTTTACAGACGGTGGATATTCAGGGCTGGAAATTCATTTTTGGGAATAAGTGCACTGGTACACCTAACCTAAAAAATTAGGTGCGCAAAAAATTTTTTGGGTGCACCATATAAAACAAAACCTAATTACAGATCTTACTGACATCATCTGAGCTTGAATCTGGAATGGTGGCTAACCTTAAAATCTTAAACAAGACTTAGTACTACATCAAAGATTTTATTATTTTTCTGACACTTAGATATCAAGAATATCCTGTATACTATTATACATTTGATATATACAAAAATACCTACAAAAATATTTGGGTGCTTGCACAGCTCCAATTTTGGGTGCACTAAGGTGCACATGCACCCAGTATTTCCAGCCCTGCACATTAATAGACTGGACTGCGCCAAAGCCTTTCACACAGGGAGGATATTTATCCCCCGTATAATAATGGGACAGCCGATCAATGGATCCCGAGGGAGGGAGCCCAGCAATGGTTTTTACTCGCCGACTCAATTAAAAGTATCTGGTTGCCAACAAAATTAATCTTTCATCGGCACAATATATTTCAGGTGGAGATGGGAGTGTGCTCGTGATCTGACAGGCGTCCCTAACTTGTGTGTGTGTAATTTTTTATTTATTTATCGGTTTGGCTGTTCAATCCAAAACATTATAGCAACATACATGTATAAGATGACTTACATTAGATGGCTTGATTGACATTTGTGTGTGTAAAGCCAGCTGCTACTACCCTGTAACAGTTAAAGTTGCATGATGTCTATGTGTGTATTTATTTGTCAATTTATTCATTGGTTTGGCTGTTCAACCCTCACAGCCAGGGTAGTCCAACTAGCCAGTGGCTGTTACAAAGGGCTTGCCCTGCTGACAAGACATGACAAAATATTACAGCAACATACAAATGTACATGTACAAGGTGGCTTACACTTACCTCTGTGTAGCTACTACCCCGTAACAGTTACATAATGTTGCATGACGTACCTGTACAGTACTTACCCGGGTCACAGGGTGGGCTATTCAGGACCTGACATTCCCTTTTACTGATCCTTCCTTAGTGTTGTTGTTCCTTTCTCTGTATGTTGCACTGAGTGCCAGAGGGTTGTAGTGTTGGTGATTGGTATTCCGATCCGTCATGAGCTTGCCTCCCTCTTTGGTGGCCAGGGTCAGGATAGGCTATTCAGGAACTGACATGCCCCGTCATGATCCTACTGTTGTATTGTTGTTCCTTTATGTTTGCCCCGCTGGAATTATATAGTACCGGTAATATAGTGCCAGGCTGTAGTGTCGCTAGTTGATATTCCAAGTCGTTGCAAGCCTGCCTTCTCTGTTATGTGCATCAGACCGTGGTATTCAGAGAGATAGATTCACCCGTAGAAACAGTGCTGTTCCCTTCTCTGGCTATGCCCTGTTGGAATTGTATAGTAGACGTGCCAAGCTTTAGTGTTGCCGATTGTTATTCCAAGCCATTGCAAGCCAGTATGCTGGACTCCTTTTTCCACCAACCCAGCCAGGGTGTCAGACCGTGCTTTTCAGGAGCAGACATCCTTCTGTAGTACAGTATTTCCCTTCTCCTTGCCCAGTTGGAAGGACTGAACATGTAGATTGTTGCCGATTGTTATTCCAAGTCGTTGCAAGCCGGTATGTCAATCCTTGCTATTCAGTAGCAGACATCCCATGTAGTACATTGTTGTTCCCTTCTCTATGGACGGTTGGAAGTACTATACATGTACTGCCAGCTTGTTGTAGTGTCAACCCTTGCTATTCAGGAGCACACATCCCTCTGTAGTACACTGTTGTTCCCTTTTCCATGCCTGGTTGGGAGGATGTTATACTGTCCGTGTTGCCGATTGTTATTCCGAGTCGTTGCAAGCCTCTCTTCTCTGTGTCAACCTGAGCTATTGAAGAAGCGACATTCCCCTAGCCATGTAGTACTGCTCTGCCCGGTTGGAAGTACTGTGCGTGCACTGCCAGCTGGCTGCCTGATTGGTATTCCTTGTCGACGCAAGTTCCTCCTCCTCTTCTGTCCTCCCGTTCCCACGGTGATGGCCTGTTCGATAGCCCCGACCGTCCGCGGAACAACCAACAACCCGGCGCCCCGAAAAGCGTGACACGTCGTCTTCTTTCTGATCATCTCATCTTGCCCGGCATAACTCACTCACCCGGCCGCCACCCGGCTTCACACGGATGCAAACGCATGCCGGCTGACATTCTCTCAGTAGTACGGTAACTCAAAGTTGTCCTTTTCTCTCTGCCCTGTTTGTATCTGTATCAGTATAGCTGTATAACCGCCCTTCTGCATAACACACCAGCTAACACACCACACTGTAGTATTGTTGTTCCTTGCTGGGTGGCCTGCTGGAATTGTATGGTAGTTAAGTGCCAGGCTGTCAGCTGGCTAGTTGATATTCCAAGTCGTTGCAAGCCTCCGGTACATGTATGTCAGACTGTGCTATAATTGAGGAGCAGACATCCAATGTAGTACCATGTAGCACGTTAACTTTTGTTCCTTTCTCTCTGCCTTGTTGTAGTATTGTAGTTCCTTGCTGGGTGCCCTGCTGGAATTGTATTGTAGCAGTAGTTTTCCTGGTTGTTATTCCAAATCGTTGCAAGCTGGTAGTCAGACTGTACTATTCAGGAGCAGACATCCCATGTAGTACTGTACAGTTGTTCCCTTCTCCGTGCCCGGTTGGAAGTGCTGCCTGTAGTTTAGGGTAGTGCTGCTGATTGTAAATTCCGAGTCGTTGCAAGCCTTTCTTCTATGTACCGGCAGTAGCTCTGAACGTCTCATCTGCCCGTTGGGCGTATCTCACCCGGCAACACACGCAAAGGCATGCGGGGTGGCATTCTCCGTCAGACGTGCTCACACACACACGCACTGTACTGACAGCCCCGGCCCGTCTGAGAGCCGGCTGCCCGGCGCTGACACATCGATTGCCTAGGCAACCGTTGCCTTGACGACGACTTGCTGCCACCCACGCCCCGGCAGGCTGCCTGGCTGTCTGACGTGTGTTACTTACGCCTCAATTTACGTCTGCAGCTAGGAAAATCCTTTGTGGTATTTGCACTCGGGTTGCATTTCTATCAAGATTGGTTTGACTAATATGGAGCAGCTAGGACATTGAGTATTGGACTATGAATTTGTTTTGACACAATGGACTTTGTTGTATAAATTATATATTATAATATGTTTACTGTATGTTGTCCTCCTTTGTTTAACTGTATGTATGTATAATGTCTGGTCTTGTAACATGCTGGCCCCCCTTGGAAACAGCTATAATAATTGCAGGCTGGATGGGGCCACCCAGCCATCCTGAGATGAAATAAATAGATAAATTTGAACATGTTACACGCTCAAATGTATTGAACATACATGTAATCTCCAGCTTGCTAGAATGTGGAGTATTGGTACAGGCAGTTGCAGTGCTACATGTAGATAGGCCAGGTTACATTTACCACAGTTTGCAAACGTTAGCCTCCATAGCATGCCAAAAACTGGGGGTTTTGGGGGTCTTCAGGGTCTTAGGGAGCTTTTATGTGCTAATTTCTGATTGCATATAGACAACATAGCCTGCCTGGTTGAATTGCCCAAACTGGGCTAATCAGAAAACAGCCGAAGACCACCAAACCCCCAGTTCTATAAGCCTGCTACGGAGGCTAATCAGAAAACAGCCGAAGACCACCAAACCCCCTGTTCTATAAGCCTGCTACGGAGGCTAATCAGAAAACAGCCAAAGACCACCAAACCCCCTGTTCTATAAGCCTGCTACAGAGGCTAAGCAAATGTAGGGTTTGACGAGCGGCGCTCGAAATAGCATTACTGCGTTTTGATATCGGCGTTCATGGTTTTTCCGATGGAGGGTGGACATTAGTGGCGGGGAGATATGGTTATTAATGGGCAGTCGGGTTTTCCTCGTGCTTGCTAATTTCTACCAGGGGAATCGGTGTGTGTGTAGCCTGACGTTAAGGCCATACCAATTTAATTTGTTGGTTCCCGGATTTTTTATAAAAAATATGAAGCGACAGGGAGAAAATTTAAAAAAAAATAAAAACAGGTCTAGGTATCCTATTATAGCCCCAAATGCGATAGGAGCCATGAAGTCAACAAAAAAGGCTGGGTTCATATTAAAACAATGAATTTTTAACTTTTAATCAAACCACTGCATCAATTTGATAGATGGAAAAGTAGAGAACAGGAAAGAAAAGGACTTTTCTCAACTGTTGGGGGCAAAATATGAGTATTTTTTAGTTGATTCAGAACCAGAATCTTTCTTTTTTCTTAATTTTTTCCGGACTGAAACAAGAAACACAACATTTTTTTCCTATGCCTCAATGCCGCTATTATGCGGGGAACACAGATTGGTCTCCACTTCATTCCCTACTTATTTGTGGCCTGCGCGTCGTTACTTAAGACTCGGAACAGATGTTTTCTTTCTGACGTATGATTCTGCCTTCCCTTATTATCATCTGTCTCCACATGTTAACATCAGGCCGAGGAAACAAAATGTTGGTGTTTCCTGTTTCAGTTCTAGTAAAAA
>NW_017804609.1:825909-881540 GCF_001625305.1 Branchiostoma belcheri | reverse complement strand
TAGGGATTTTTCTTGTTGTTGTTGTTTCTTTTTTTTTTTAGACTTTTTATTAGATGTTGTCCATCTGTTGTGAAAATTATACTATGCAGTTAAACTAAGTAATAGTTGCATGAGGACACTTACAATTAGAATGTCAATGTTGAAAAAATCGATTGTATGTTTCATCACTCAGGTGTCAGATCATGGAGCTAGCTAGGAAAGGTTGATCAGCCCCAAAAAATATGTCCCTTGAAGGGGTCCACCCAATATAAAGTCTAGGGTTAATTTTTTCTAGGGTCGGTCGGGAAAGAGGAAACAAAACATTTTTTTTCCCAGGCCTAGCAGCTTTAAGCTTCCACCCAATATAAAGGCTAGAGTCCACAGTTTTTTGTAGTTTCGGTTGGAAAACAGAAAACACAACATTTTGTTTCCCAGGCCTATAGCAACATTAAGCCTGCCTGATGTGTGTGCTTTGCAGGATAAAGCGTTTGTCATGGCCCATTGTGAAAGCTGTGTGTGAGCATTCAGCCATCGGCAGAGTGGGTTACAATACAGCACAGGGCGGGCAGTGTTTTTTCTAGGATTGGTCGGGAAACAGGAAACACAACACTTTTTTCCTAGGCCTACTGCCTGATGTTTGTAGGATAAAGCGTTTGTCATGGCCCATTGTGAGGGCTGTATGTGAGCATTCAGCCATCGGCAGAGTGGATTACAAGGATTATCTTTTTTTCTTTCTTTTCTTTATTAGACTTTGGTCATCTCTAGCAAAGTAAAGCTTGCATTAGGACACTTATATTTTCAATGTCAATGTTGGAAATCCAATTGTATGTTTCATGACTCAGGTGTCAGATCATGGAGCTAGGAAAGGTCAATCAGCTTGAATTATTTTACTAGTATGACCCTTGCAGGTGTCCACACAATATAAATCCTAGGCTCGACAGTATGTTCTAGGGTCAGTCGGGAAAAAGGAAACACAACATTTTGTCTCCTAGGCCTTACAGCATTATGTGCTTTGCAGGATAAAGCGTTTGTCATGGCCCATTGTGAGAGCTGTGTGTGAGCATTCCCCCATCGGCAGAGTGGGTTACAATACAACACAGGGTGGGCCCTTGTCTGCATGGCAGGGGGTCACCCTGTGGGTCGGAGGTCACCCCGAAAGTTGACCCTGTGTGTGTCGACTGGCCGTATGATTAGAGTGGGACAGGATGGCGGTATGTAGGTGGTGGTTTGGGAGTGAGTTGCCAGGGGTAGTGGTTGATAATGGTATACGGCTGTTTCTATAGGATGTGTTTTTTGGGCCACACTAATTTATTTCCTTGTTACTTAGGCATTTTAATGTGAAACTATAGCAAGCATCGGGCAAGGAGGAAAACTTTCATATGACAGTTGCTGTATTTACTCTCAAAAACTGAGCGCATCCAGGCATAAACCTGGTGCTCGGGCTTGGTTTTTATTACATTTTTCAGTCATGGTATTTTTTTTTAATCTGAAAACCACAATTTTCGAAATGGCCTTACTTTTAACAGATGATACATTGCAACACTCTTCATTGAGGTCTTGAAATGATCTTATGTAAGGTCAGAAAAAAATCAAGTTTCAAGTTCAAATTAAAGATACAGGTTATATGGTGGAAGTCCCAATAAATCTATAAACATATGGTCCTAATAAATCCATTGACATAATATACACATGCATCGTGGTATAAAACACATCTAAGAACATGAATGTTGGTGTATATGTACTGAGTCTTCCTTTTTATCCAACAGTCCATTTAGTAATGATTTTCAGTTCAAGTTCAAGTAGTGATAGACACTTGAGACACTTTCCCCTGCAAAGTGACGGCTCAATCAGACAGTCCGGCTATCAGGCTGCTGTAATTGTCTACTCAGTAGGTTCTTCCCAGAAAAATGACTCTCTAGAGTGCATCAAAGAAGGTCAGACATGTTCGAAGGTTAGACAGGTAGAACATTAAAGTGATGCAAAGTACACCAAGCAACTTAATAGATTCTCTGAGGATTCAGATATTTCAGATGGCATCCACTATCTTTCATCATATCATACATTGATGAAGGTTAGACATCTATAGGTAAAATACAATACATCATGCAACAAGATAGATTCTCTGAAGAGTCAGACTTTTCAGATGGCATTCACTATTGTTCATCATACATTGATGAAAGTTAGACATCTAGGTAGAACATTATGCAAGACAAAATACGTCAAGCAACTGGATGAATTCTCTGAGGATTCAGATGTTTCAGATAGCATCTTCTGTCTTTCATCAGTGACAGAATGAGTCAGAAGACATTCTATCACAAAAATTTCACTGGTAAACTGTGCTTTGTATTGCAGCTCACAGTACATGTATATCTACTCCTATTTTAGGGTCCATATCCAGTCTCAATGATGTTGACACTTTACATAGCCTAGTGCCAACTGAATCAGACAACCATTCGGCTATCAGGCCATCTCAGAGTGGTTAGAGTAGAGTCCATATCCATGCCTGAATGATGTTTTTGTGACACTTAACGTAGCCAAGTGTCAACTTCATCAGGCAGCCAGCTATCAGGCCGATTGAGTGACTGGTTAGATTGGGAGCAGATACCGGAAGGCGTCAAATGGGAGAGACTCTATTCCTGTCACTGATAAGCCTTGCTGTTTACCTTTCAGCTGTATCTACCTAATTCTAGGGTCCATATCCATGCCTGAATGATGTTATTGTGACACTTAATGTAGCCAAGTGTCAACTTCATCAGACAGCCAGCTATCAGGCCGATTGAGTGGTTAGATTGGGCATAGATACAGAAAGGTTTTTCTCACTGATAACACTGCAGCTGTGCTATGTACCGCATCAGTGTGTCCATTCCTATTTCAGAGTCCATTATCTATACTTAATCTATTTACCTCCAGGATGTGACACTTCACATAGCCAAGTGTCAACTTAATCAGATAGCCGGTTCTATCAGGCCATCTCAGCTGTACTGTGTCTATCCTCCTGTTTCAGAGATTTTATATCCAGTGAAGTTGTTATGACACTTTACATAGCCCAGTGTCAACTTCATCAGACATATACGGCTACTCTGCCATCTCATCATATTGAATTATAGATAGATACAGAAAGGTTTTTCTCACTGATAAATTGTGCTATGTGCTGCATCAGTGTCTATCCTTCTATTTTAGAGTCCATATCTATACTTACATTAGTACTCTCCTCAGTGAAGTGTCAACTTAATCAGACAACCTGCTATCAGGCCATCTCAGAGTGGTTAGATTGGGAATAGATACAGGAATGTGTCTAACTGGAGACTATGCATTTCACTGATAAGCTTTGTGTGTCTACCCTACTAGCTACAGGGTCCATATCCATGCCAGAGTGATGTGGTCCTGACATAGCCTAGTGTCATTTCAATCAGACAGTATGGCTATCACTAGTATCAGGTAATGACATTGTGTAGATGTGCCCATGGAGTTGTGTCTATTTAGATTGGGAATAGATAAGCCCTATCCTCCTATTTTTAGACTCTTTATCCATGCTTTAATGGTGTTATGACACTAGTACATAGCATAGTGTCAACTGAATCAGACAGTATGGCTATCACTAGTATCAGGTAATGACAGTGGGTAGATTTGCCTGTGGAGGTGGGAACTGTCTGTACTGAAGAGACATCAGGTGTGTAATGTGTTCATTACTGACAGGTAGATAGACAGGGTAGATCTGTGTGCAGGTAGATAGACAACATTGTGTGTGCAGGTAATGAGCTGGACAGTTTAGGGGGAATGAGAGGAAGGCACAAGATTGTGTGAGGAGAGATAACAACTGAATAGGCCTGGGCAAGGCCATTATAATGCATCTCATTGGTTCTTGTACATTTGTTTTGTGAAGTGAAAACGAAAGAAAAGAATGCGTGTCTGTGTGCAGGTTAGATGGGCAGGATAGAAGGAGGTACATGTTTCTGTGTGGGGAGATAGGAACAGAATCTACTTGGTTCTTGAACATCAGATTCTGTTTAATGTTTAAGGTAACAAGTTTAGAGGACGAATTGTGAAAACAGAGGCCCTTCATACAGTATTTTGTTGATCTTTTTGTTCAGATAATACTCCTATGAAAAATTGTTAGGATTGGACAAAAGGTCACACCAATTTATATCATTGGCTCTAAGACATTTAAAATTTGGCAAGAGATTATTAACTAAAGATGAAAGTACTACATTTTTAACTCAGAACCAACAACTGAAATTGCCTTGGCCAAGAACTAATGGAGTTGTGGGTTGAAGATAGTTAAGATGGTTCACTCAAGCTTCTCTCATTTCCTGTGGTATTCAGTCTGCAGGAATGAGCCAGTGTTTGCCCACAGTTGTGTCAGACAGTGATAAAGACTTGTACTGTCTAACAGGAAATATGGTAGGGGTCAGAAGGGAAAACTCTTGCATTCTTGTTTCCATTTAGCCTCTGTACACTTGAAGAAGCCACACAGGCAAAAACGGTTGGGTAATAGGCTGAATAAAAGTTCTAAATGGGAGCTATGCGGCTCCAGATGTCTTACTGAGGGACGACTGCGTGTGCGAGATGTCGGTTAGCTTGAGGCGTGAATCCATTCTACTATATAGGAGTCAGTAGAAGTCAGCAGCGAAAACTCAAACATTCTTCAATAACGGTTTACTCAAAATATATGTAATAGGACATTACAAATACAAATGAATTATGCAGAAGGAAAATTAATAATACATCGTAACACAACTATATAAACCAAGTAAAAAAAAACAAGACAATTAAGTACAGATGTACATGTAGCTTAAAGACATACATTCATTGACTCATACGTGTACTTTGCGTGCCTGGGTATAAATGAATTACCAGTAGAACACAGACATTGAATTTGGAGTCTTTAATTTGTACCTCTTGGCAGGAGGTTCTGCCATTGATTTTACCATCCATTCCTTTGTCTTCTTTGGAGGGTTTCTACTTACTTTGAATTGATTCAGGTTCACAGGGACATAATTTCTTGCCAGGAGAGGCAGCGAACTTCTAAATCTACTGGGTTTGGCTCGTTTTTTGGAGATATAGGAAGATGCAAGATACCACTTTTTCAGTAATGTTTTGGTCTGTCAGATGTTAAGAGAAGGTTTACTGTAGTTTTCTCTTTATTTTGATAGCAAGATGGGGTACGGTGTTCACAATAATTTCAGGAGTGGTAGCTAACATCTAAATCTATTGGGTTTGACTCATTTTTGTTAACACAGAGGAAGACACAAGATCCCACTTTTTCTGTAATATTTTGGTCTTTCAGATGTTAAGAGAAGGGTTACCATAGTTTTCTTTCTATCTTAATAGCTAGAGTGGGATCTCTACAGGATTAAGCACCTTGAATAGAGAACTGCCCACAGTGGGTTTCATCTCTTTACTGAGTTCATCTTTAGACATCAGCTGTGTGCTGCTTAATCTTCAGCCACAGACTGCGGATGAACAGAATCTTGTTAAATCAGATGCCAGATGAGCTAAAAGGATCTCACAGTCTTTCTCTTCATCTTCCCCAGTACTGCTGAGCTCTTTAGCTTTTGAGTTGTGGATTGAAGCAGTATTTGTTTCTGTTGTAGAAAAGAGAAAGAGTAGACTTATAGTGTGGGCAAGCTGCCTGAAATGATCATTATGGTGTTGAAGGGTTTAAAAACTTCTTGTTTTATCAGATGCCAGATGAGCTTAAATGATCAAACAGTCTTTCCCTTCATCTTACTCAGTACTACTGAGCTCTTTAGCAGCCTTTTGAGGGTTTGGCTACCAAAAGCATTAGGCTTAAGATTGCAGGGGCTTGACTGGCTCTGCCTAGTCTAAGCAGTGTTTTTGTCTGTTGAAGAGAAGTAAGATAAAGAGTGGACTTATATGATATAGTCTGGGCAAGCTGCCTGAAATGGTCATTATGATGCTGAGGTGTTCAAATTTTTTTCCTAAAATTATTGTAGAGTGGAACTGGATATACCAAGTACATCATCACTACTTTTAAACAATGCTTACAGTTAGATGACGTGCAAAGGATAGAAACCCCTCCCAAGTATTCCAGTGAGTGTAAAACCACCCCACCCCCCACCCATTAAAAATGGTCTAACCTGCTTCTATGCACCCCACATAGTGCTAGTCTAATGTGTCAGGAATTAATAGGCTTAAATCAGAATGAATTGCCTTCTCCATTTTATTGGCACCTGTGCGTGTGGGAGCCGGCCACAGCGGATCCTGACTCTGTATTAAACGGTATTTATGTCCATATAATGGACCTGTTACCAGGACCCCCCCATGCAGGCCCTCCCTTACAGCACAGAAGCCCTGTATAACTCAGGAGTTATGTCCATAGTGCCCCAGCTGGGTCCAGAGCCAGTTCCATATCTTATCTCCCAATCGATACCGGTCAGTCTCTCTTTGTAGGATAGATCTCGCCTGATCGTGGGATCGTTTGATATAAAACCAGAGAACTAGAAATGATTTAGAGTGGCCCGTAGCTGTCTATAGTGCCCCAGCTGGCATATCTTATCTCCCAATCGATATCGGTCAGTCTCCCTGTAGGATAGATCTCCACCAGTGATGTGGGGTGCCTGATCCCCCTGCACCCGGCTGTAAATATGAACTTGGCTAATGGAGATTTCATGCTGCTGAACTTGGCAGTGACACTGGGAGGGCAAGGTCAACCGCCGGGCAGTTTCACAGCATTGGGGCTGATGCCTGCCACACCCTTTTCACACATTCCTGTATTAGTATGATATGACGATTGATTAAGAATTGAAGTGAACTGTTTTGAAACCAATTTTCTGCCAACCTAAAACCTGTGTCCTCTTCACAGCTCTACCAGTAATAAATTTTCCGAAATAGTTCGGTTTTTTTAACTCCTCGTAGCAGCCTGCAAAACAGCGACAAGGTCCAGAATTACCTTGCAAAGAAAGCTATCACCGCGTTTCCTCACATCAGACCTTTTCTGCAGCAAAAATTATACTCTCAGTAACTCCAGTTTCAGTTTACAGTGCTACTGGTAATAAAATTTCTGAAATAGTTGTCGGATTTTTTAAGTCCTCGTAGCAGTCTGCAAAACAGCGACAAGATCCAGAAATACCTAGCAAAGAAAGCTATCACCGCTTTCCTCACACTGACCTTTTCTGCAGCAAAAATTATACTCTCAGTAACTCCAGTTCCAGTTTACAGCACTACTGGTAATAAAAATTCTGAAATATTTCTGATTTTTAACTCCTTGTAGCAGCCTGCAAAACAGTGACAAAGCTAAAATTACCTTGCAAAGAAAGCTATCACAGCGTTTCCTCACATCCGACCTTTTCTGCAGCAAAAATTACACTTCAGTAATGGTGATCACACGCGGTCAAGGGACACGAAACTAGGCGGAGGCCGGCCAATTTTCTTGACGCTCTCTCGCAAAACTGTTACTGTCGCCTCCAATTTGCAGACTCATTTGGTTTCACCAGGTAATTTTCCAGAACGGCGTCCCCTGGTGTGATTCTACAGACCTGGGAAGTACGGAGTTGGTGGAAAATTGGCTGTAACGCGGTGGTAAGTCCAGGGTGACATTTGGAGCCACCCAGGTGGTAAAATGGTCCTTTTTGTGGCACAATAGTTAAACATGTTTTTGCTGTGGACACGTTCAGTTATAAAGGATAGCTTGACAGCGATCCTGCATTTGGAAAGGTCTGCAAAGCCATTTAGAGTTTGGGTAAATGTGTCTCATTAAAGCCCCTGGGGTGATGCAATGGTATGGCTTTTGTGGGCACGACAGTTACTGAGTTAACATACCTGGTTTCGCTCTGGACACATTTGGTTATATAGGATACATTGACAGCAAACCTGCATTTGGAAAGGTCTGCAAAGCCATTTAGAGTTGGGTAAATGTGGCTCATTCAAACCCCTGGGGTGGTATTAAATAGTACGATTTTTGTGGGCACAACAGTTAAACATGTCTGGTTTTGCTGTGGACACATTCGGTTATAGGAAATACATGTAGTTTGACAGCAATCCTGTATTTGGAAAGGTCTCGAAGCCATTTAGAGTTTGGGTAAATGCGGCTCACTGTATCACCCGTTGGCAATCTCACGCACACACTACCATGGCTCACTTCAACTGGTCGTGTGTAAAATCACATCAAAGGCTAGACCAACTGTTACCCTGCTGGGTGAAGAGTGTTTTCATTATGTAACATAAAAAGCCTGTACAGTGTGGCTAGCCAACGTTTTGGCTACTCATCAGCTACTTACATCTTACAATGTAGCAGGGTGTAATAAACTTTGTTACATTACATCAAAGGCTCAGCCAACTGTTCTCCTGGTGAGACTGTATGTTGTAACTATATTGCATATAAAAATAAGGTTTTCACTTCACAATCTAAGTGACTTGTACATTGTACAACATTTACTTGTACATACTGGTCAGGTGGCTGTATACAAGTGTATACAAGGGTTGCACTCAATTTAAGAGGAGTGGCAAGCCGCTGCTACTGTCTTCCAGAAAAGCCGCACCTTGACCATGAACTTTGTCTAGAGAAACACCCCAGTGTGTCATGTCACAACCAATCTTGTCAGAACCCACTAGCCGGCCCTCAGTAATGGGTTTGGGCTATTTGGGCCTCCCTGTCAGGAGAAGCTATAAAATAAAGTAAAATAAAGGCACTTCCAGCTCCGAAGTCGTTTCTCAGGCCTAGGGAAAAAATGTTGCGTTTGCTGTTTCATTCCTGAAAAAAATTATGGTCGGTAGGTAGGGATTATCTTTTCTTTCTTCCTTTTTTTAGACTTTGGCGATCTCTAGTGATCCAACTTACAACAGTTTAACAAAGTAAAACTTGCCTGAGGACACTTCTGTTTTCAATGTCAGTGTTAGAAAACCAATTGTACAACATTTCATCACTCAGGTGTCAGATCATGGAGCTAGAAAAGGTCAATCAGCTCAAAAAACTATGTATCCAATGCAGGGGTCCACCCCCAAAAAAGACTAGGGTTGGCAGTTTTTTCTAGGGTCGGTCGGAAAACAGAAAACACAACATTTTTTTCCTAGGCCCGAGCAGGAGCTATAAAACAAAGTAAAATAAAGGCACTTCCCGCCTGAAGTCGTTGCTCACAGTAATAGCAGTTCCTGTCCCCTGAGCGAAAGTCTCTCGGCCGTGCTGCGTGCTTTATGTTTGCAATAAGGACAAAAGGGTCCAGTCAATGCACATCTGCGTCACCGACTGGACGGGCCATTCTTTACTGTGTGCAGCAGGGATCGAAATATGGTTTTTCTTTTTACCTTCACCAATAACGTTATGTTGTCAATGCCGATTGAAACTTTGAGTTGGGGTTTGTGGGATGTGCTTGTCTGATTCAGAATATTTCGTGTTCTAGACATACTATAGGGGTAATCTTTAGATAGGGGTACATAGCTATTGGACGAATCAAGTGTTGTAGGTTTTGGGCTCCTAGCAGCCTTTTTTGGAAGTGCAGGGGTGATGTTTTTGTAGACTTTGATTTCTGTCTATAGCCTTTTGAATAATATAATTATGATAGTTCTTGTAGGTCTTGTGATTCAAAACATCAAGCCTAATTTTTTTCACTGTATTTTTTTTGTAACTTGCCCAGTACTAGTAGTTCTGTATATAGACTTACCTGCAATCCAGAACTGTGAATTTTCCATAAAATCTGCAGGTTATTTGATCCCCTGTTTAGGACTGTGTGGCCTGATATGACAGCAGAGTGGAAATGCCATTGTCAGGCCTGTCTGACCCTAAGTGTGAGGAGGGCAGCGGCGGGAATTTTTGATTCATGGCGTCGAAAATCAGCTTAGATTCCCTGAATAGAAAGTCTCGGAGGTGTCGTTAAAGTGTTTTATTTCCCCATAATGGAAAGTTTCGGGTGAGAATCGGGGTCAGGTGTGACCCAGGTGAGCAGGACAGGTGTGTAATCGTGCAGACAGGTGTGAAACGCGGGATGACATGGTATTTACCTGGGCAGGCGAAAGGGAAAGTTTACCTCCGGGGTGTGTCACCTGTGTGGGTTCAAGCGGAAGGGAGATGCACCTTTATTGAAAGTGAAAGTGCTATCACCTTGGGTTAGGGCGGAGAGAGCCACCTTTATTGAAAGTGAGAGTATTCTCATCTTTACTGAAACTGAAAGTGCTCTCACCTTGACAGTAAAAGCAGCTTATTGGTAGAAATCACCATAGAGGGGGGGCAGCTAACGTGGCTATGTGTATAATACATAATGTATGGCAGGGATCACTACATTTTTAATGCATAGTGAATGTGTTAAGGATTGTTGTATGACACTTGCTGTTTGAAAGTTTTATAGAACTATTTGCAACTTAAATCACCATTTAACCTTCAGTCTACTATGGTAGTCTTCTGGCACCAAATATGTACTGGTTATGGGGTTGGGCGGTAGAAAGAGGGTAAATAACCACCACGGTTTCAGCACTAGGGACAGGAACATTTACCATCAGCCTGCTAAGGTAGCCGTTTGGCACCAAATTTTGCTGGTTATGGGTTTAGGCAGCAGGGAGAAGGTTAATGATAAGAAGTTAATAACCACCACGGTTTCAGCACTAGGGACAGGGCCATTAACCCTCAGCCTGCTAAGGTAGCCATTTGGCACCAAACTTGTACTGGTTATGGGGTTAGTTAAGCAGCATGGAGAAGGTTAATAACCACCATAGTTTCAGCACTAGGGACAGGACCATTAACTTTCATCATGCTAAGGTAGTCATTTCGCTGGTTCTGGGATTAGGCAGCAGGGAGAAGGTTAATAACTACCATAATTTCAGCACTAGGGACATGGCCATTACCCCTTAGCATGTTAAGGTAGCATTTGGAACCAAATTTGTACTGTGTACATGGTTAGGCAGCAGAGAGAAGGTTGAAATTATACACACGACAGAGTCAATCTGTTTAAAATGGCGCCCTGCTGTTTTCAGATAAAACTCAGGAGCCCGAGAGTTGGACTGGCCAGGTCCCACTATGGAGAACAAATAGTCTGCAGATGTGAACATCTGTCTTCATCACTGTCAATGGACCGCTTTCCTCCATCAAATGTCCACGTTTAAGCAAGACGTCATTCTTAGTAGAGGGATGGGCTCCATCTTCCAGTACTGTGCCCTATATACACAGTGGATTAAAAACCCACTTCCCTATACATATGGCCTCAAAAGGCTATGGGAACTCTTAATAGTAAATTCTTTCATCAGTGACAACTTTGGAAGGATAAGGATACTAACCTCCAAATTTTCGATGGCTATCAGTCCATCTTGTTCACGGAGTCTCTTCAACGCTATGAAAACTTTTTTTCACCTTTCATTAATGTTTAGGGAAGATGTCATCTTGGCAAAGAGAGGGATGGACTCTTCATTCCAGTACTGTGCCCAATAGACATAGTGGATTATCAACCCACTGCCCCTATGGCCTCAAAAAGGAGGCTATCATATGGGAATTTAGCTCTGGGGTTAAACAAATATAGTATAAAGTTGATCATCAGTCATTGTTTGTCATATTGAGGTCACTTTATTTATTGCCCTCATCAAAAGTTATGAGAGGAAAAATATGAGAGGAAAGAGGCCATTATTCCACCAACCTGTCCAAGACTTATTAGAAATTCAATATAAATCAGTTGCAAAGTTCTAAGCATCAAGGTGTATTTAGATGAAACACATGCAGGGTAAAAGAGATATGTTATAAATGTTGACATCTGTCTCTAGCTGTCACTAAAATTCTTGATGTCAAACATTGTTTCAGAAAATACTCAAACCATCCAAGAAGCCCAAAGCTCAAGAAATGATGGAAAATTCAAAACAAATCCACTGCAAATTGCTAAACTGTAAGCTAACCATTCAAATGAAACAGTTACTGTTTTCCCAGGATAGAAACAAATATGGCATAAATGTGGACATCTGTCTTAAGCTGTCACTCTAAATCTTAACATCAAATGATGGAGCAGAAACTATACAATCCCTCCCAGCCACCGAAAGCTTCGAAATGATTGAATGTGAAAATACAAATCTCTCGCAAAGTGCTAAGTCGCAAACTGTATTACAGTCATCAAATGCTTCTGCCTTGAAGATTACATTATTCCATCATCAAAAACATTTGACAATTTGCTTGAAAAAAATGCACAATCCCTCCATGCCACCCAAAGCTTCAAAATGATTGAATGTGTAACTATAAATCTCTTGTGAAGTGCTAATCCGAAAGCTAACATCAAACGTTGGAGGAGAAACCATACAATCCGTCCAGGCATCCCAAAGCTTTGAGATGATTGAATGTGTAAATATAAATCTCTTGTGAAGTGCTAATCCGTGAGCTAACATCAAACACCAAGCAGACCAAAGCGGCAAACGCTAACATCAAATGCTCTTGTGGAAAGTATACAATCCCTCCATACCGTATAAAGCTTTGACATGATTGAATGAGTAAGTATAAATCTCCTGTGCAGAGCTAATCCGTGAGCTGCATTTAAGGATCATCAAATTCATGCCTGGATGATTCCCTGGAGGAAAAACTAATATGGTATAAATGTCAACATCCCTCACTGCTTGTCATATTGGGGTCAGTCCGTTCTACCATCAAACGTCGGCGCTCCAAAAAGACTTCCTTCCTCCCAAATTACTCGGAGCTTAAAACGTGTAAAGAAGCAGACAGATTTGTTTGAAAGCGGTTCTTGCTAAGTTGTGATGAGATTGAATTCGGCCGCTCCAGGCTTAAACCAGTCCCCAGGTAAAACTAATATGGGATAAATTTGGACATCGATCTTCGGTTGTCGTATTGAGGTCAGAACGTTCTTAACATCAGACGTTTCGGTTCCTGGAAAGACGTCATCGAGGCAAGTTTCTCTGTATCCACCCCCATATATCTCCAGAACTTAGGCCACATTAAGTTGATTTGTTGGTTCTCAGACTTATACAGAAAACCAATGAAGAAAGTAGGACGAAAAACAGGCCAAATGTCACCATATGAGCCATGAAGTCAACTGAAAATAATTTTTAACTTTCATCAATAATTATTTGAATCAATGCATCTAGATAAATGGAAAAACAGACTTAGTGAGTGTAACTAGGAAGACAAGGACTTTTTTCAACTGTTAATACCAAAATATATGCACAGTTTGGGATTGAACCATAAGTTAGCATAATGGTACATGTTCATGAAGGCATCTTTTTTCTCTGCAAAAAAAATGAGAAGCAGGCAAATGCTTAGCCCAACAGAAATCACACAATTTCCCAACAGCTCCAAGATGTTCCTTAAAACTTTTTATTAAATTCAAAATTATTTCAAGTAGGAAAAAGGATCAAGCAGGCAAATTCAAGAATTAAGAACAACATTGTTATAGCCTTAGCCAAACAGAAATCACACAATTTCCTAACAAATCTCTTCTGTTCCCAAAACTTTTCATTGATCCCTGCGTCTCTGGAACCAGTTTGTTTTTCCTGAGACCCGATTCCGTACCACACAGATGAGGGATACGACCTACATAACAGCTATTGGCTCATTTTGCCGACGCACCTGGTCTGTGTGCCCGATCGATACCCCGAGAAAACAATGGCTTTTGTTCTGCATTCATCACTCTCCGCAGCTGCAAACTATAGCTTAATGCTGGTCTTTACTGGAGAAGCTTCATTACAAAACAGGGTTTTAATGTCCCAAAGGGAGGGACACACTACATTGTACATACAGGTTAACATGTGTGAGGGCTGTAGATTATGTCTTGACAAAGACTGGGGTTGAACAGGCGAAAATTTGTGTACGTCCATTTCTTGGTAGTGGAAATTACAGTACAAACCTGTTTCAGAATGTTTGGAGAGTGTAAAATACCGTCAAAATTGTGCTAGTGACCACTTCTACATAAGGCCCACCTGGCCATTGATATACAGTCAAACCTGTACAAGTGACCACCTTTGCATAAAAGCCACCTTGCCATCGTGACCACTTTTTTTGTTTTTCCATTAACACAAGCATTACAAGTCCTGTCCATACATTTAGTGGCTTCTATCTACTGTAATCATTTTTGCCAAGTCCCCAAAGTATCAATGCCACACTCAACTCCATTGCACAACCTCTAACCGTAACATATAACACATTTATAAATATAATTTATAAATATAACACATTTATACCTCATTGCGCAAATTTAAACTGCGAATAACTGACGGCTCAATTCATCTCGCGAAATCCCTGGCCACGCGAGACGTCACTTCGGATAACGTAAACGCGCAAAACGCGGTGACCCTTGACACACGGGTCGGACTGATGATACAGTGGAGCGAGTTAATTAGATTATAGCGTAAATTATTCACTACTGAGCTGACAGTTCTGGTTATGGAGTGGGGATGGGTACAAACGAAAGTGTGTGGAAGAGTAGCTCAACTGATCGTTGAGTATATTTGAGGCATAGGCATGTCCTTGGTGCTGAAATCCAGGTTATAGTGTAGCCTACTTACTTTTTGTATAGCAGCTGCTTTCCTGTCAAGACCAGTGGAAGAAAAGCTTTTGAGTGAGCCAATCTCTTTTGAGAATGAGGGCACTTTTAGTTTATCATGATATAGGCCATGTCCTTGGTACTGAAAGCCAGGTTATAGTGTAGGTGTAACATTAGATACTGTTTTTCCATCACAACCAGCTCAACAGTTCATTTACTTCATCTAAACTGGTTTGAGATCACTTCTGCTTTTCACTTCCATTTTGTCTTACCCTGGTGCACCTTTGTAAGCCCCCCTTTTTCCCTAGAGGTTGGTATGACCCGACAGTAAGTACTGCCTAATTGAGACTCGGGTTCCTTTAAATTGCATTCCAGTAAGATTCCGGGAAAAGATGGTTCTGAGAATTTGTCCCTTCCATCCTTGCTTACTCCGTTGCACCTCTTTAAGCCCCCCTTTTCCCTAGAGGTTGGTATGACCCGACAGTAAGTACTGCCTAATTGAGACTTGGGTTCCTGTAAATTGCATTCCAGTAAGATTCCGGGAAAAGAAGGTTCTGAGAGTTTGTCCTATTGATCATTTCTTACCCTGATGCACCTCTGTAAGCCCCCCCTTTTCCCTGGGGGTTGGTACGACCCGACAGTAAGTACTGCCTAATCGGGACTTGAGTTCCCGTAAATTACATTCCAGTAAGATTCCAGGAAAAGAAGGTTCTGAGAATTTACCCCTCCCATCATTTTTTCCCGGAAGCACCTCTGTAAGCCTCCCCTTTTCCCTAGAGGTTGGTACGACCTGACAGTAAGTACTGCCTAATTGAGACTTTGGTTCCTGTAAATTGGATTCCAGTAAAATTCCAGGAAAAGAAAAGTTGGTTCTGAGAATTTGTCCCTTCCATTACTTCTTACCCAGTTATACCTCAGTAAGCCCCCCTTTTCCCCAGAGGTTGGTACGACCTGACAGTAAGTACTGCCTAATTGAGACTCGGGCTCCTGTAAATTACATTCCGGGAAGATTCCAGGAAAAGCTGGGACAGTGAGAATTTGATGGAGGGCTGGAAAAAGTGGATTAGTCCGACCGAAGCGGAACATCCGAGCACTTCGCTCCTCATTTGACCCGCCTGTCGATCAAACCTGGGCAGAACGCCGCCTTGGAATAGTCGTCATTGTCACTTACAGAAGTTATCAAGTCCAAGACACCAGGGCTTGAAATACTTTTGTAGATTGTTAAGCCACCTTATATGTCATGTCATGTCTTGTCTTGTCATTGCCTCTGTAATAGCCACTGGCTAGTTGGGCTGCCCTGGCTGTGAGGGTAGAATAGCCAAAACCAAAAAATAAATACTAGATTAATACTGGGTGCACACATGGATTTTTGTGCACACAGAATTGGAGCTGTGCACCCTATTTTGAATTATCTATGAGGAAAGTCATGTTAACTGCCTTTCCCCAAACCTCCACAGACTTCTAGATAGAGCAGCAGTTTTTTTTTCAGGGCAGGGCCTTATTCAGGGAAAGAGATATATATTTGTATATTGCTGCTTTGGGCAGATTTAGATTAAGTCCGCACAAGAAGACACCAGTCCCCAAGGGCACAGCATATAGCCAGGAATCGAACCCATGACCTCTTGATCCTATATCCGCTAGCCTATCCGACTGTTTACCACCCGCAGCTTTCCCAGTAGCTGTCCCTAACCCTGTTGGCCCTTCTACGTGTCCTCAGTGGATCATCTAGCCTGGAATGACATCTTGATCCTATATCCTTTAGCCTTAGGCACACTGTTTACCTCAACATCTAGCCAGTATTCGAACCAGTGCCCTCTTGATCCTGCTAGCCCACTAGAAGTCTGTGCAGGAAGCTACCTGTCCCCAAAGGCACTGCGTATAGCCAGGAATCAAACCCTCGACCTCTTGATCCTGTATCCACTAGCCCACTAGAAGTCTGTGCAAGAAGCTACCTGTCCCCAAGGGCACAGCGTATAGCCAGGAATCAAACCCATGACCTCTTGATCCTGTATCCGCCAGCCTATCCATACTGTTTACCACCCGCAGTTTTTCCCATAGCTGTCCCTGACCCTGACAACCCTGCTACGTGTCAGATACAGATACAGGAACCCAGAAGCTTCAGATTCTAAGTCAACCGCCCTAGCCACAGGACCGCCTTGCCTGCTACGGATTCGAACCCAGAACCTTCAGATACTGTAGCTGCTAGCCTACCCACACTGTTTACTACCTGCAGTTTTTACCTGAGCTGTCCCTGACCCTGACAACCCTTCTACGTGTCAGATACAGATACAGGAACCCAGAAGCTTCAGATTCTAAATCAACCGCCCTAACAGCAAAACTACCTTGCCTGCTACAGATTCGAACCCAAAACCTTCAGATTCTGTGCTGTTCCTATGCAAGCCACACTACTAGTATTTAGCTTCTGCAGTTTTTACCTGAGCTGTCCCTGATCCTGACAACCCTGCCACGTGTCCTCAGAGGACACAATGTCTCACCAGGAATGCCAGGGATCGAACCAATGACCTCTTGATCCTGTATCCGCTAGCCAATCCATACTGTTTACCACCCTGGAGCTGTCCCTGACCCTGCTGGCCCTTCTATGTGTCCTCAGTGGAACCCTTGCAGTGGCTCCCTCTAGTGGGGGTTGTTAAAATGACGGGCAGTCTGTGCCCAGGGACAAAAAAAAGCTACAGTTACAGTTACAGCTCAGGGCAATTCATTACTTTTAGTTAGTGGGCAACAACAAGTCAGTTGCCTGTTTCTTGGAATAAACATTGCAGGCCTATAGGCTAAATAGGGTAGCTGAAATTTTCCAGCTTAATTTAATAACATTCCTAGGGAGGGGAAAGCTACAGTTACAGCTCAACTGGGCAATTCATTGCCTATGCCGGGAAGGTTACAGGCAACAGCAAGGCAGTTGCCTGTTTCTGGGCATAAAAAGAATGGTTCAGGCTAGATGTGAGTTATCCTACTATACCTGCATCATTTTTTGTAATAGATAGCAGAAAGATTGTGTGCATGCTGCATATGTTCTTTGTACTTGGGTACTTGTTTCTTGGGATAGATGAGTGCAGGCCTAGGCTAGATGTAATAGTAGCTGAAACTAATAGTTCTGCTGCACCTAATATTTCTAGTAGATACCGGTAAATGGTAAATTCATTACCTCTACCAGGAAGGTTAGTGGGCAATGGGAAGGCAGTTGTCTGTTTCTTGGAATTAAAAAAGAGAAATAGTGCAAGCTAGAATTGTGTTGAGAGTTGATGGCTGAAACATATATCTTACTGTTCCTAATGCATTGTATGTCACATAGATAGCATTAAGTCTGCATGTCTGCTGAGATAGTTGTACCTGCCTGGGAGATTGTACACATGTATATAGTACTACTTACATGTATGGTCATTATCATTTATGGTTTTTGTTTCTTTCACAATACACAGGAAATACCTTTTTCAGTATGCTTTTCACACAAATGCAATATCATCATTACATATTTTAGTACTGATAATATTGATACTAATATTTAAAAAATATGGTGTCAAAAGATGGCCTTGGTTGGTAGAATCGGTCAATACCCCAAAGAGAAGGCTGTCCTTGGAACAGCCATTATAGATATTAAATAATGATTATTGTCCATTTTGATACCTACAATTTGGACACACCTACAATGGATGAGGTGTGAAAAGTGACAAGGCAGGCATAACCACCCACCCCTTCATCAGTAGGATGCATAACAAGTAGGAGACAAGGTGGTTTTAAATAGAAACAGAATAGCCTTGGAGACTTATGGATAGGCATCTTGTGGCAATTTAAGGTGGTCTGTGGTTAGAGTTGTTGACTTAGAATCTGAAGGTTTTGGGTTTTGAGTCCCTAGCAGGCTCCAATGTTGTACCCTTGGGAAAGTGACTTTACACCTATTCCTCACCCAACTTAGGGATTCGAACACAGAACCTTAAAATTCTAATAATCACAAGACCACCTTGCCTTTTGGGATTTGAACCCATAATCTTTAGAATCTAAGTTAATAACCCTAAACACAAGACCACTTTGCCACCACTTGTAGCATCAAACCAAGTACTAAGAATCTTCAGATTCTAAGTCAACCACCCTAACAACAAACTAGACCACCTTGTCTGCTAGCGTCCATAGCATGCCAACATCTGGGGGTTTGGGGGTCTTCAGGGTCTTTGGGAGCTTTTATGTGCTATTTTCTGATTGCATATAGACAACATAGCCGGCCTGGTTGAATTACCCCCGTTTTTAGAACTGGGCTAATCAGAAAACAGCCGAAGACCACCAAACCCCCAGTTCTACAAGCCTGCTACGGAGGCTAATCAGAAAACAGCCGAAGACCACCAAACCCCCAGTTCTATAAGCCTGCTACAGAGGCTAATTGTCTGCTAGGGATTCGAACCCAGCACCTTTAGATCCAAAGTCAACACCACAAGACTACCTTACCACCACTTGTAGCATGAACATACTTGTAGCATCAAACCATGCAAGTATGAAACATCTACTAGTAGCCAAGTCACACAGTGGCGTGTAACAGATTTTTAACTAAGCAGCAACAAGACCTGCTAGGGATTCAAACCCAGGACCTTCAGAATCTAAGTCAACAACCACAATACCACCTTACCACTTGTTTTATGGCACCACTTGTAGCATCACACCAAATATGAAGTATTAAACCAAGTATGAAACACCTAACCAAGTCACACAGGCGCGTGTAACAGATTTTTAACTCAGCGGCAACTGCACATCGGTCCCTTTTCCGTGATGACTTAGAATTTGTAGGTTCTGGCAGGCCCCAGTGTTTTGTGCTTGGGAAAGACACCTACATGTATTTCCTCACTCTACTCAGGGATTTGAACCCAGAAGCTTTAGATTTTAAGTCAACAACCCTAATCGCAAGGGCCGTTATACCAGCTATAACGGAGAAACAGATACAGATACAGCAGACCACTTTGCCACCTGTTCTATGGCAACACTTGTAGCAAGTATGAAACATCTAACCAAGTCACACAGGCGCGTGTAACAGATTTTTAACTCGGCGGCAACTGCACATCGGTCCCTTTTCCGTGATGAAAGGGGGACCTTTTAATGAAACGCCGTGTGTTGAGGAATGCAGGGGCAATGCCTCAGCACGAGTTGGGAAAGTCAATCACGCAGGATGGCAGTAAACTAGAACGGGATAATGTAATCAGGGGAGAGATAGAGTGGGGCTGGGGCCTGGATAGGAAGGGAAGGTTTTAAAGGCATTTTCAGTGTAGCAAAACAAAACTATTCTGTATATCCGGTATAATCACCATTCAGCGTAACGTACCAGCTTCTAATTCTAAACATTGTTTAAAGCCATCTAATGATGATGCCCCTACTATACTTGAAGACATTTGTCTGATATTGACATTTCCTTCCATTTCTTAGCTCATATTTTGATCAGCATTTGGAATAGCCCAAAAACAAGCTACCCTTTAGTTTTTGGCTTGGAGAGTGATACACAATATGAACACATTGCCTCATTTGGACAGCAATGACATACATGTAAAATGGTAGATCTAACACACAATGAAGGAACAACAAGCTACATTTTTTTATAAAACACTTTTATAGTGATTGTCATACACCAAAGTGGTAACACTATCAAAGTACACATTGTACAATATACTTCTTTTTGTCATCATATTAATCTGCTTCTGTCTTTGGGGACCAACAACTATACTGTAAGTTGACACACATCGTAGCAAAAATTGAAACATTGTAGCAGAAGTTGAAGCAGTGTAGCAGCGAAGATTGACTTGTTAGTAACATGAAGACTGTCAGCTTTGCTACAAAATAGCTGTTTGTAGTAGCGTGATTGTCTTTTGTGATACGATGCAAAGCATATGTAAAGCACCTGAGTGCTTATAATTAGTTATATTTGGTTTCCGTGCAAAAAATGTCAACACATAATTCCTGAACCATCTTCCCAATTGTTAACAACATTTCCGATTGCCCTCGTGAAAAAGCACTTAGTGAAATATTCATTGACCAATTATGTCTTAATTCAGCCCAAACATTTCTGTCATCCAAGCATGTGACAGTTCTAAATCACTTACAACTTTAACTGACAGTTTTTTGGTCTTGTTATACAGTACTGTCCTAAATAAATATACAGTCAAGAGACATGTATCTGTTCAGAATATTGAATGCTGTTGTAACATAGCTGACAGGCATCATTTTGTGATATATTCATTGACCAATTATGATGTAATTCAGCCCAAACTTTTCTGTTAACCAAGCATGTGACAGTTCTAAATCACTTACAACATTAACTGACAGTTTTTTTGTCTCGTTATACAGCACTGTCCTAAATAAATATACAGTCAAGAGACATGTGTCTGTTCAGAATAATAGTACCACTGTAACATATCTGACAGGCATAATTTTTCACAACAAAAGTTCTGCAAAGGTTTCAGCACAAAGTGATATCTCCCTGGTGAATTCCACTTAACTTCTTTCTGGACACGAGTCGTTTTTTAACACCTTTTCGTAAGAATGTCAAACTGAACATTACTCTTGCTCAGGTGTAACAACAAATCGTCTGCTACCTTTACAACTCAGACAGGTGTGTATCTGTCGTTCCCTTTGTTCTCACCTGCCCGACAGGTGTTCAAATACCTGGCTATTGTTCTGGGAACAATTATGGCAAACAAAACAGGCTAAGCCTACTTTATATGAACCTAGTGGAACATACACGTATTCAATGCCAGGCTTATCAATTATTTAAAGTATGACGCAAATAGACAGATAATACCTGTAGTGCTATTGTTGTGATACCTGGGACCTATTGTTGTGATACGTGGCAGCTTTTGTTGTGCATAGGTTAGAATATTGAATATTTTGTCTCGCAAGGTTTGTAACTTCCATGGAAAAAAGTACCGAACCATATACAAGTGTTCCTTCGCTGTTGATAGTTTTTGGTCCAAACTCCAGACTCAAGAGAGATGACATTTTAGTTTCTGATGACTTCCCTCCAGCATTAGTTTGTTGTCAGTGGTGAAAAGTCCCATGTTTGGAAGAAGAGTTTTATGTAAATTTCACCCTAAATTCCTCAGAATTCCATCATATATACACAAAGGCAGCAGCAGTTTGGAAAAATTCCTTCCCTTCCTTTGGAATCTTGTGGCTGAAGCTTCAAGAGTTCTCAACAAGGAAACTGTTACTCAAACAACTGGATAAATTCTGTTACCAACGAAAAATAGTAGATGCTACTTGAAACGTCTGACAGTTTTCAAAATCTATCCAGTTGCTTGAGTAACAGTTTTTCTTGCGTATCTCATAACCTGGATGTCTAACCTTCGTCAACGTCGAATCTTGAGTTCTCCAGGTTGTGGAAACTTTGTAAAGCCGTTGTTATCTTTTGATTGTGCCTCCTCGTAGCCCGTACATCCCACTGGGGGCCGGTTTCTTTTGCTTCTTGGACTGTTTTCTCTGCAGTTTGTTTCTATCCTGACACGGACATCTGTTCTTCTGGACGTACGGAATCATTGATGCTCGCACCATCACAATATCCTTCTCTCTGTCGTGCCCCTTGATTGTGTAAAAATAAACATCCACAACACATGTTCCAATCATCGCTAGAATCATACAACCCAGTAAGGTAGCCACGAAAATCGCTAGTATCCCATCTCTCGTTAGAACATGTTTTGTCACAAACTCTCGACACACCTTTCTATCGCTTGTGTCACCAGTTAAGTTTCCAAAGTTTCCATAGTTTTCGAAATGGATCCACAAGCAAACCTGGTACCACGAGTGGCTTTCTAAATCCTTCAGCAGGTGGGAGGAAGTTTTATCAGTGAAGCTCAGATCCCTTATGTGTTTCCACGCCTCGTGTCTGTAGTGTCTGTAGTCCACTGACAGTCTATAGGTCACGTCTGTCAGGTTGAGTCTGGTTCGCGGCGCCGCCCAGGTTAGGGTCGCCTCGTACGCCCCGATTCGTGTCACGTTTAGGACCAGGGTCGCGTTTTTTTCCGCCCACGGTAGTAACATCCGTCCGTCGTCGGTTGAAGCGCTCGCCGACAGGACCCGGATAAAGAGAGGCACGTACACCAAGAGCACGATCGAGCCGAACACCATTTCCACGCGTCGGCTTGCACCACGTCGAGTGTCGGTAGTCTCTCCTCGCTCCGGGTGTACCATGTAGGAACCTGACGGATGGGCCCGGGGGTGAGAAAGGTTGTCGCACCGAAGCGTCGGACGTCGCACATTGATTTCTATTATTCACCCTGACACGTCGCGATATGCATATTTGATAAGCTTTCCTTTCATACCAGCCCGACTGTGAAAACTGATAATTTAGCCGGCTCACTTAATATAATTGCACAGGGGACACGTTGTAGGACCGTTTTCCCACCAACAGATGTACCTTCATTTTTCCTGGATCCTCATTTAGCAAAGCAGCGTCCGAAACCCCCCGACGTTGCTACATTTAATCAGAGGCAGCGGAAAAGTGATACCTCATTTCTATTTAATGAGGTTTGCCGGTGGAGGGGAGAAGGTTACAATGGGGGAGTTGCTACATACATACATGTGGCGGCTCTGCCTTTTGTTACATTGCGGCAGTGTTTAGTGATGGGTGTGGCGATGCATCATACGTCAACACTGCTCGTTTGGCAGGCGTGTAACCTGATACCGTTACCTAGCAACGGTTGTACCCTGGCTTGTCCGACACCCGGTGATATCGGAACGTTATTGTTTCTCATTTATCGGCGCGATGACAGCTCAGGGTGGGGGGAAATGATCGCTTGTCTGGTCGAGACTTCGTCTAATTAAGAAAAGAGGAAAGTGTTGTTGCTCTGCTTTAGAGCTTGCTACAAATTTTATTATGTTTCGTATTGGATCCCTCAGCATTACTTTGAACATGGTACTAAATTGTTGAAAGCTTGTGCTTGGAGGAAAAGTGGAAAATTACCGCCCGTCTCATTGAATCCTTGTCTAATTAAGGAAAGAGGAAAGTGTTGTCGTTGTGGTTTAGAGCTTGCTACAAATTCTGTTCCGTATTGAGTCCCTCAGCATTGTTTTGTAGAAGTGGTTAAAGCTTGTGCTTGGAGAAAGAGTTAAGCATAAATTCTGCTTTGGAAAATTATTGCCTGGCTAGTTGCATTCTCGTCTAATTAAGGAAAAAGCCAAGTGTTGTCGTTGTGCTTTAGAGCTTGCTACAAATTTTATTATGTCCTGTATTGGGTCCCTCAGCATTAGTTTGTACATTGTACTAAATTGTAGATGTGTTGAAAGCTTGTGCTTGAAGGGAAAAGTGGAGAATTATTCGCCTGTCTCGTTGAATCCTCGTCTAATTAAGGAAAAAGGAAACTGTTGTCATCGTGGTTTAGAGTTAGCCACAAATTTTATTACGTTCCGTATTGGGTCCCTCAGCATTACTTTGTATACGTGGTGAAAGCTTGTGCTTGGGGAAAGGGTGGAAAATTACTGCCTGTCTCATTGAATCCTTGTCTAATTAAGGAAAAAGGAAAATGTTGTCATTGTGGTTTAGAGTCGGCTACAAACTCGGGTGGTTTATGTGAACTTTCATATTGGTTCCTGAGACTAGAGTGGTGCAGGGTGAATTATTGCTAGGCAGAGTGTTAGACTGTGTTAGGGCCTTGGTGTAACAGCTTATGTAGCAATACATTGTGGCAAGCCAATGCACTGTGTGGCAATCTGATGTAGCAAATATTGGCAACTCTTGTACATGTATATTGCCTTTAGAGCCTCGGTGTAACAGCTTTGCTATGAATAAGGCAGGGTTTCTGGCCACATGTGGCAATCGAATGTACATGTAGCAAGTCAACATACTGTGTAGCAATCTCTATTCTGTACAGAGGTTATCCTATGCAAGCCCATATTGCCATTATGTAACATTAGGGCCCCAGTGTAACAGCTTTGCTGGGTTTCTGGCCATGTGTCGTTACATCAGATGTAGCAAGTCAAATCACTGTGTTGCCATTATGTAACATTATGTAACATTAGGGCTTTGTTGTAGCAGCTTTGCCATGAAGAAGGAAGGGTTTCTGGCCATGTGTGGCAATTTGATGTAGCAAGTCAACTCACTGTGTTGCCATTATGTAACATTAGGGCTTTGTTGTAACAGATTTGCCATGAATAAGTTGTGACAGTGGTATTGCCACAGTGATGCTATTAGTACTCAGGGTGGCTTGAACTGCGTCTGTTGTTCCAGAGAAACATTTTACCAGCGCTGATTTGGGCCATTTCGCTTCCTCTGATCGCCGGGTCTGATCCTAACTGTTCCATAACTCAGCTCACAGCTAAAACAATCACCAACCTTCAGCCTGGGGACAGGTTAGATTCCATCACTGAACAACGCAACATGTTATTATGTAGCAATACAATGTAGCAAGCCAACGGACTGTGTAGCAATCTGATGTATCATTACCTAACACACTGTGTGGAAATCTGATGTGGCAAGCTAACATACTCGGTGGCAATATGATGTAGCAAGCCAACACACTGTGTTGCTATCTGATACTGCAACATAATACGCTGTGTGACAATCTGAATCAAATGTAGGAAACCAACACAGTGTGACTGTCACAATTAATTTGATATACTGTCACAGTGTTACAAGCAACATACTGTGTAGCAATGCCTTACAGCAAGCCAACCCACTGTTTATGAGACTGTAGCAAGTTTACGTAGCAAGACCATGTTGACATCATGTAACATCATTTTTACTGCCACACATATACATGACTGTACATATACATGTCAGGGAAACAGCCAATATTGCAAGTCTGTGCATAAAGTTCTTTTTATAGCAAGCCTTAACATGAAACCCATTAAAATACATGCCTGCCTTTACATAAAAGTAAAACATTCACACATCCATTTTGGCATTTAAAGGTTTTTGCATGAAGTTTGAGGCCAAGAAAAATATGGTTTCAGACTTATATTATGATAATAAAAATGCTGTACATTACAAGACCATGTTGCTATTATGTAGCATTGTTTTTACTGCCACACATACATGGCTACATTGGAGCCAGCCAATGTTACAAGTCCGTGTATAAAGTTCTTTTTATAGCAACATTGTAGCCATGGATATGTAACATGCCCGTTTTTAGCCTCTTAAAAGTTTTATGCAAAAGTTTATAGTTTTTCAAGGAAAATCTGGTCTCCATGGTTACAAGTTACAATAAAAATGATAAAATTTTCCCGGCTGTTTACTATTGCAATGAAAGGCAGTTAAGTCTCGTGATTTATTGATAAATGGTTTATTCAGAGATCATAATAAAAAAAGTCATATACAGTATTATACTGTACACACTGACACAGACCCGCAACCTTTTTTTATTTTTTTATCTATGTCAGCTCTCACTCAGCGTTAGCAGCAGGACTGCCTAGACAGAACGCTGTCAAAGTTTTGCGCTGAGGAAAGAATTAAGTTCACGTTTGAATCTTTGTCTGTCCCTGATCTTAGCGATCTCCCTTGGAAGATTGTTCCAAAGACTAACAGTTGTTGGTACAAAAGTTCTCATATGATTGTTGGTGTGGGAGACAGGGACCACCAGAGTATTTTCGTGATGGGATTTTGACTGGCGTGTCAAACTTAGTTTATGCTTTGGTGTGCTCAGTTTGATGGAGTGAATATACATGTCATTCACAATCAAGCTTAAGTTTTCTTCCCTGTTGTCTGACTTTATGATGTCCATGCACTTGCTGTATTTTCACCTTAAACCAACGAATTAAATCGGCGTGGCCTTACTTGTACTTGTTAAAGACACCATCTTAGATTTGAACGAGCTAGCATGTACAATGTAGCTTAGGAATCATAACCAAGTTTAGATTACTCACAGGGCCATTTTGTTATCTCTTTCAGGCAATAATCTCTAATCGTTCTAACCGCAACACATGTGGCCATACCCATCTGTGGCAAGGCATAATTACACTTACTGCCTTAAAGACATAATCTTTGAGCTTCTAACCCACAAATCCTCAGTCTAAGAACCTGCCTTTGTCTTTAACAGTTATTGGATTGACCTCTAAGGTTGAGTTTCAAGGTTGAACGGACGATAGAACCCACCTGTTTCTAAGTCTTGGTTAACCAATCAGAGAAAAGTCTTAAAGACATGATCTTAGAGCTTCTTATCTACAAATCCTGACTCTAAGAAGCTGTTTTCATCCCTAATGGTTATTGGAATGACCTCTAGTGTCGGGTTTCAAGGTCATTTGAAGGACAGAACCCACACCTCATCAGACCTCGCCTCGTCATTACAACTTTTACGACGAGCAATTTTGTATCCAATCGCTCTGACGCTTTACCGGCAAATGACAGCAATCTTCTTTGGGGAGTTTATATGTGCTTATACACACAGACATGCCACATCCACCACCCACCCTACTTAAATGCTTCTATTAACGTAACAGGATTTCATTTTGTTGGAATCTCTATTTCCTGGCGTGTCTATAACAAAAACAATCGATTAGCGAAAACCGCTTACCGAGAGGACAAAAGCTGATATGACGTCAGCCGGCCAGATTGACCTATAAATGTTTTATGGTTTATGACCCATTATGACGTAAATGTAACACTTTGTTAGTCCAAGAACACTGGTGTCTGTCAAAGCAAATGACCAACAGTTTAAAAAGGTTGAATAATTACATCAAACCCTGTAGCATATGGACCGTTTCAACCCAGCCGTGTGGCTATAAACCAAGGCCTAGGAAAAAAATTGTTTTGTTTCCTGTTTCAGTCCTGAAAAAATTTGGGTCAGCAGGTAGGGATTTTTTTTATTAGACTTTTACCTCTTTTTATTACAATTTTATCTCTAGTGATTCAACTTAATATACAATACAGTTTAACAAAGTAAAAAACTTGCACGAGGATACTTACATTTTCAATGTCAATATTAGAAAACTGATTGTACAACATTTCATCACTCAGGTGTCAGATCATGGAGCTAGAAAAGGTCGATCAGCTCAAAAAGTTTATGTGCCTTGCAGGGGTCCACACAAAAAAGATTAGGGTCGGCAGTTTTTTTCTAGGAAAACAGGAAACACAACATTTTTTTTCTTAGGCCCAACCCACGTGTATGCACATTCACCACCCTGTTATACTATAAGCCTCTTACTCGTTTTCCAATGTCGTAAAAAAATGAAGCGTTCGCGAAAAACTGTTTTACGGATTTTAGAGCCACAATTTTCTTATTACAGTGTTGTAAAGACGATATGGAACAGAGACTGTAACGGCCAATAACTGTGGAAGGGGACAAAGGATTGAGAAGGTTAAAAGTAGAACATAAAAACTTAACAGCTCATAACACAAGTCTAGAGGGTACCTGGGTTCATAATACAACACTGCAGGGTTTTCACTTTTAGAAGTATCACTCATAAAGTAGATAAAAGTTTGATTAAATCTATCTTAAAATCATTTTGCTATTAGTTATGATATTTATGATTCATAAAAATATGGAAGACCAGAGCCTGAAAATTTCTCTTCAAATCCCTGCAGTAAAATATGAGATGTGTAAAATTCTGTTATAAGAAACATGTGATTCGATTTTCACATTGGTTTTGGTTACATGAAGATATTTCAGTCTGTATTTTTTTTCTTTTTTGCTCAATGAAAGACCATGAGCTGACTTCTAGGCACTGAAGTTACAAACACGTACTTGAATCTCACCAAGTATAATCAGAACCAAAATCATCCCTTTGGGCACAAACATGTAATAAAGATAATCTGCAACTTCATCTTATCTCAACCACAATCACAACCTTATTACTGCATCCTTGTTCAAGTAGTAAGAGAAATAATAAAAACCGAGAAATGAAACTATCCCTGCTCTACCAATAATTGACTGTCAAAATAATTACAACTCTAGAACTGCGTAATATGAAAAACAAAAGAATTTTATGATTAATACAAATTTTAGCAATGTGTAACGCATAATGTTTTTATTTTTAATAATACTGGTTTTTGATAGCATGTTGTTGTATTTTAATGATATTGTCTTGTGTTGACCACAGCTCAATTCAGGCATCCCAGAACCAACAAGTAAAATTGGTGTGGCCTAAATAAAGTACATTGAGAAAGTACCCTTGAGTAAACCCTGAGCTGTTTTGAAACTGTGCAAATTTGTATTAGTTAGAACTCCTAGTGAAATATTTTTCTCATTTTCAAAGTTATTTGGCAACCTTGACTTTCTTCTAATAGCCTCCCACGTACACCAACCCGTCATGCTAATGCCACTCAGTAAATTTCTGCTGTCTGGGAAACTAATTCAGCAGACAGAACCTGCTCGTGCTCTAATCAGCTGGCTAGACACACTGATAGCTCCTAACCACTGATTTCCTACCCAGAAATAGCCTGCAACATTACCTACATTTGTACAATGTCAAGTACAAATGACAGGGACATTCCAATGATACATATCACTTCTATTTAGTGGGAAAAGCCTTCAGATAGGGCATCACTCTCTTCTGTACATGTACATTCATTACAAGCCATCAAGCATTCGTTACACTAAGCTACAATGTACATTAACGTTACCAGATATTCTGATACAATGTAACATTCCATGCATGTGACGTGCCACATTACCTGACATTCTGCTACAATGTAACATTCACATGTAACATGTTACATTACCACACGTTCTGATTGGTTTTTGTTACTACTCACTGTAACATTTACATCTGTCATTGTCACCAAATTATTCTGAACCTTCGAGAAATGAGAAATTGCTTGTACATGGCCCTCAACAAACATTTTTCAAAACTCTACAGTACTACTTGAAGTGTGCATATTGGCATGTGTGGGGGAGGTCCAAGTCTGTACTTACAACTTTCTGAATGATAAGGATGACCAACCCATATATGATACATGATATCTCTCTCAGCATCCATGAAATAACCTCTACATCTCCTCCCACACTTGCCCCGACCTTGGACTGACCTTGAGATGACCAAGACATGTTGCGATCCGTCCCAGCAGGTTTAAGATCCGATATCTGTTAGCTTTGGGAGTCCATAACTCAGCCTGTCTGGGAGGATACTTGTTTCACCTTGTGCTTGACCTTCACACACCACTGCCCCCCTCCCCCTTTCTTGTTCCACAGAATAAGTCATGGTGTTGATTAGAAGAATTTTATTCAAGTTTATTTCTTACAAAGTAAAAATGTATTAAGCTTGACTTTTATAGTTGCAGATGATTCAGCAAATTAGGATATGAAAAAGTTTAACTTGTTTTGAGTTAAAACTTTTGATCCAACAGAAAAAGTTCTCTCACCCAGAGCTTTCGACCAGTCACTCTGGTCTTCCTCAGTAGACTGACCCAGTGAGGCTTGTCACGTGACTTCTCTGAAGTGTGACGTCAACACTGAGTCAGTCTACTGAGGAAGACCAGAGTGACTGGTCGAAAGCTCTAGGTGAGAGAACTTTTTGTGTTGGATCAAAAGTTTTAACTCTCAACATGTAACTACCAACACGGATTAACTTTCATGATAGGATATGAAAACTTGTTGAAAAAGGTAAACAGGTGACTAACTTGTTTGTTTGTTTGTTTGTTTCCAGATGGTGTGGTTCCGAGAGAACTGGTACGAGGAGGTTTCACGGCAGCTGCAGCAGGGGCTGGCAAAGTGCTACTCCGTCGCCTTCGAGAACAGAACTGCAGGTTAGTGTCTCCATAGCAATAGTATCATGTAGATGTAGATAGCAATGTGCATGTCCATCATTCTGTAAATATACATGTCAAGTTCATACGTAGCAATGTCAGCACTGAGACGGAATTCGATGATTTTCAATTTTTTCATTTTTCTTAAGAATCCAAGTCCAAGATATAACTGTTTTACAAGTCAAGTTCTTTCATAACAACTACGGTCAATGTCTTCACTCTACACTCAAACCAGTGTGGTAGTGACCACCTCTGCATAAGGCCATAGTGACTACAACAAATCAAATTGGTGTGGCCTTGTCATCACAAAATATGGTTGAAATACGTATCTTGATCAGATAGCTCTTAACATAGCTTTAAACTTAGACATAGCTCCTTAGGAGTTACTAGTTGTTCAATTCAATATAACCAACCACAGCTGTGTGTATGTAAAGCTGGAACGTTAAGTCAGAGTCCAGTTATAGCCACTGATCAATGCTGGTTCGTTTGTCGTCAAGTTTGATCAATACAGAAACATATCCCATAATCCTGCAGAGGTGCTGCTTCCAGCTGCTTTTCCTCGTTCTTCTTAAATTATTGAGTTCTGTGATCAAACGTTCTGCCAATAGATCTATAGTCTTATCTCAGAGTGAACAGGCCAAGGTTGAATGTAGAGTGAAGATGTTGACTTTGGTTGTTAGGAGAGAACTTGACAAATGTGTACTTCTAGTAAATGTTCTGCCAATATATAGCTCGTTTCTTATTGCTGAAGGAGCATGTGGGGTATGGAAGAGTTTTTCAAAACAAATTTGCTCAGTGCAAGATCGAAAGACCACTTTTAGGCACTAAGCTAAGTTTAGGTCACTGCACCAGCATACTGGATTGTTTGTTAAATAGGGCATTATTTGAATATTTGTTTCTCCACAGTGAGTGACGCTAAGATAACCCCCCACACCCTAAACTTCGTCAAAAAGCTCGTCAGCACGTTTGGCGTTGGCGTTGAAAGTGTCACCAACGTTTCCTCCACCTTCTCGAGCGCGGCTTCAGAATCTCTCGCCCGCCGAGCCCAGCAAACATCGCAGGATCCAGTCTTCCAGAGGATGAAGACTCAGTTTACTACCGACTTCGACTTCAGGTGGGTTTGTTTGTTTGTTTGTTTACTTGTACTGTCATCACTTTCCTAAGAAGATTGAAAGCACTGATTCCAAAGAATGAAAACACAGTTCACCACTGACTTTGACTTTAGGTTTAGCACTGAATCGGTCACTGATTGATTGATTGATTGATTGATTGATTGATTGATTGATTGATTGATTGATTGATTGATTGATTGATTGATTGATTGATTGTTTGTTTGTTTGTTTGTTTGGTATTTGTCAATGGATGGATGGACTGTGGATTTGTTTCTTTTTTTATTAACTAACTAGTCAGGCTGTTTAGTTGACTTCTTGGTAAGTTGTGTGATTTGATTTTTCTCCTTGAAGTGTTCCTGGCTAGTTGCTTAGTTAGTTGGCTAGTTAACTAGTTGATTGACAGAATGATAACTAGTTTTTTTTATTTTGTCTGTACCCCTGCAGTGTTCCAGGCTCCATGAAGCTCCACAACCTCATCTCCAAACTGAAAAAGTGGATCAAAATCCTGGAGGCAAGAACCAAACTCATGCCAAAGTAAGCACAATGTATTTTCATCCCTTTCTAGTTCTGCCTGTAATAAATAGTACAGTATACATAGTTATGAAGTTTAAACCTTATTTAGTTCCAACACAAAAAGGAAGACTCACCATGAATTTTCGGTGGAATACATTAACCTTTGCGGACTGTCCAGAAATTTTAACTATGAATTCTACCAAGTTGACACAGATGAGCTTTCATTCAAATACAGTATACATATTTGATATCCTAAGATGCTGCACTTTTACGTAAGATTAAGTGTTAGAGTAAGTATTTCATGAACAATCCTCAGAAGATGGGAACAACAGATGCTACATGTAAATCAGTTAGTGAGTGCGTTTAATGAATAAATAAAGGCTCAAACAAGTCCTCTCGTATATCTGATTGTCTCCAGGTCATTCCTGATAGAAGAGAAGTGCCGTTTCCTGAGTAACTTCTCCATGCAGACAGCAGAGGTCGAGATTCCCGGCGAATTCCTACTGCCCAAGGTCAGCAAACAAGTTAATTTATTGATTGATTGATTGATCGATTAATTGATGAATTAATTAGTTAATTAACTAATTTCAGTTTAGTGCAATATCATAGAACAGGCTAACAAAAGCAACAACATATATCTGTACAGACTTCCCCCTCAGACTTGTCATATATTGATCCTCTAGCAAAATGTCTGTCCTGCTACATAATGTAACCCAACACCACAGGGTGTCTGCTGCAGTACTAGTTACCATGGTGACAGACGTCTGGTCCAGATCATTGACCTTAAGTGTTTGTTGGAGAAGAAGAAACAGAGCAAAAACAATATGCTTTCCTGCTGCGATGGTTCAGATAATAATGACAAAACATGTCTGCTACATCACCAATTACCATGGTGACAGATATCTGGTCCAGGTCATTGACCTTATTTGTTTGTTTGGAGAAGAAGAGGAAGAAAAAACTGAGCAAAAACAATATGTTTTCCTGCTGCGAAGGTGCAGATAATGATGACAAAACCCACACAACCCTGACAACTGTACAAAATGTACAACCTATGCAGGCTGTAGAATGAATGTGTGGCTGCAAAAATTAACAATTACCATGGTGACAGACATCTGGTTCAGATCATTGACCTTATATATTTTTGCTTGGAGAAGAAGAAGAAGAAACAGAGCAAAAACAGTATGCTTTCCTGCTGCGAAGCTACAGATAATGATGACAAACCTCCACCACTCTGACAACTGCAGGCTATGAGAATAATGGGTTTAATTTAGGCACCTCCGTTGGGGGTTAGGGCGGGATTGAGTGTGTTTTAATTATGGGATTTTGCGGCACAATCAGCAGATTTCCCGGCAGAAAGACCATTAATACAGGCTGCATATGTCTCCTCTGTGCCAGGGGTAGGGGAATCAGATAGTTTACACAGTTTTCTTTGAAATTAAAGCCATTTATATACAGGTTGTAGCTTGGTGGTAGTGCTACATGTATGGGAAAGCACAGGTTAACATTTATTGATTGTCAAACAAGTGAAAACTGAAATGCTTGAAGAAAATAACTGATAGCACCACAGTTTTCAGTACCGAGGAGAGATGCCAAAAGTGATACCAGCAGAAGCTTTATAAATGTCTGGGTAGAGACTTTGGTAGATTTCTGATTTGAGTAAAGAACAGTTAATGTGTTAGGGTGGTTTCCCATTTACGCATCCTTAAAATTTAGGTCAATCATTGAAAAGTTGTGACACTCCTTTTAGACTCCAATCGGGATCTCTGCCAGCAAAATCACAAATCTGAGTCTCTACCCTGACATATTTATCAGTTATCCTCTGTAGAGGGTTCTGGAAATTGAGGAATTCATCTTGTCTTTGTTTCAGGGTTTGATATGGTCCAATTAGTGTGAGTAATGACTGCACCAGTCTGCGTACTGTTACATTTGTATCAGTTTTTAAATTGATACAACTTAAATTGATACATCTTACAACCCTTTGAAGGCCCCTAACAATTGTAACTATGTAAGGATGCATAAAAATCTTACTTTTAAGAATACAATGCAAATTTACTTAATATATAACATGTAGAAGCTTAAAGTTTGTAAACTGCCAGCTGCTTGTATTTAAAAGATGATCATGAGTGAAAGGAATTTTAGGATAGGTAGATTGTCTTGATATTTAGTACATTGGTAGGTGTCTGCAAAATGGAGAAATGATTAGATTCTGGGCCCTCTGGCAGCTTTCCATAGTACTGCACATTAAGAAACTAAAACTCTAATATTAACTAAGACTAAAACTTTTTCTAAAACATTTTCACTTTTGATATCTTGTATTCTGAACATGCTATGGTCATGATTTTCCAGTGGCAGATAGCTCTTGTACTCACAAGGAAATGGTGTAGGCTTGGTCCCCCTAGCAGCTTTTTTGGAACTGCAGGCGCCAATATTGTTTCAGACTTTTTCTTTCATAATCCTTTTTTTCCCAACCCAGAAAGTCTGAAAACCTATGAACTGCATTGCTGTAGCCTCTTTCAGTTTTGATATCTTGCATTCTGAACATGTTATGTATTGGTCATAATTTTCCGGTGCATATAGCTCTTGGGTATTGTAGTTTGTAGTTTGGTCCCCCTAACAGCTTTTTTGGGAACTGCAGGGGCTGATATTGTTTTAGATTTTTATTCTTCTTGAATCCCAAAAAGTTTTAAAGCCTATGAACTGCATTACTGTAGCCTCTAGATACCCCATCATTGTATGTAGATACATATTATGGGAGTATAACTATGGCAGATGCATCAATTATTTAGAATTCATAAGACGATCTTCGTATAAATTTCTCTTGTCGTTTGCTTGATAATTACATCGGGTTGACAAATTGCCAACAACAGGACTTGTTAGTTTCTCTCCCCCTCTGTGCATTGCTGTAGATTGGGAAAGTTTCGCAGTGGTTTTATTTCGAAGTTTGAGGGAAAGGGAGTGTGTAAAAATTTGTGATTGGACCAATTCTGTACTAAAGTAAGTCATAAAACAAAGATTATTATTTTGTATTTTCATGAATTCACAATGTAAGCCTATTATCACAGAGTGGAACTCCCATTGCTGTGAATTGTGAAAGTTTTTCAGTGGTTTTTATTTTACAATTGTAGAGAAAGGGAGGTTTTTACATTGTTTAAAATTTGTGATTGGAACAATTCTGTACTACAGTAAGTTATACAACTTACAGATATATTTGTTTTGTCATGAATTCACAATGTAAGCTTACTATTGCAGAGTGGAACTCACATTGCTGTAAATCGTTAAAGTTCTGCAGAGATTTTATTTCGAAGTTTGAGGGAAAGGGAGTTTTTTGTTGGGTTTAAAATTCATGATGGCGACAATTCTGTAGTAAACTTTGAAACTTTATTAGAATAACCATTAGCGTACAATAGTTTCTCTACCCCTCTGTTCGTTGCTGTAGATTGTGAAGGTTTCATTGGGTTTTATTCAGAAGTCTACATTAAAAGGGAGGTTTTTACAGCCACTGCGTTTTAAATTTGTAGTTGAAACAATTCTGTAGTACAATTAACAGGGTTCTCACCAGAATTTTCCCACAGTGTAGGGTTCAGGTGCAGAAGGAGAACTTTCTGCCACACCATCATTTAAGCCAGCAGATTTATTATGTCTGGCTTCTCTGACTCCCAGAAATGTTACCACTGTGGGTACTAGATCAAGCATCTAGGCGGCAGTGCCAGTTAAAGTCTATATAGTCAGCTATAAAATCTAGACCTTAACTTCTATAAATCTTTGGAAGTCTTTTTTGGAGTAAGTCTTAGGATTTTATGTGTTGCCCTGACATTGGTGTTGCTTATTTATACAGTCATTAAAAGTTATGATGAAAAAAGTAAGCCAAAAACACAACTCAAAAGACTGCTCAAAGTTTCTCTCTAACTGAAATACTATTAGGTAAAAGTTTGTCATGAACTTTCGGGAAAGTAGTAGAACCATTCCCAGTTCGTTAAGTATCAGAATAAAGAAATTGAGCTGCAGATTTCACATGATATGTGTCTCAAACTTCATATAGACTTCATCACCATCTCAAATCCTGCTCTTTACTCCAAGAACCAAGAGTCTTACCACTGATAGAGTCTTAGATAGAACTCCTTAAGTTCAAAGACAAGGATGAAAGGAATTCCAGCTTCCGGTGACAGTGAAGAATCGCCACATTTCTCCTCATTTGCAGTCAAAGGCTTCCATTTCCTCCTCCATTCCCCAAAGAAGGAGCTAGTTTCTAAACGAAGTCTGGAGGCAACAAGAAAGTTTCCTTTTTCATTTCGTCTGGATCAAGTTTTAATTGCTTTACAACGAAGTTAAGACCTGTATTTCTCCAGAAAGAAAGGCAATTAGACGTAGTTCTCAAAGACTGAAAACTTCCTTCAAGTTGTGTAACAAAACACTGACAAAGTGTGAGTAAAGTTTGGACTGTAAGGCCACACAAATTCAGTTTCTTGTTTTTAGACATTTTAAAGTAAAAATCAAGGAAGTTAGAGTTAAAACATGATGACAGCAAATTGGTAATTAAAATCAGGCCAACTGTTATTTCCAACACACTTACTTTAACAAAGAAGTGATGGATTTCATATTCCTTGACCAAGACTAGAGTAAAAACTTATGGTGAGTCCAACTTGTGTTGGAGTTGACTTCTACCAACACAGATGAAGTTTCAACTTCAGATATTAACAGATACATTTTATTTCAAAATGTCCCTATAATGATTATGTTTTATAATATATTACTAGTATTAGAAAACATATATTATATACATCTATTGAGGATGTATGACACTATCTGAAGATGACACTGAAAGTTAATATAATCAGAGGACTAGAGAAGTAACATTTGCAAAGCAAATGCATAATGTTTACCTTCAGACATGATCTGCTCTGTTAATTTTTACTCAAACACATTCACATACATGTACATGTACTACAAGTATATGGTGACAGGAGTAGAGCAGACCATGAAATCGCAACATTATGTAACCCAACACCAGTCACCATGGTGACAGACGTCAACAAATCATGTCATTGGCCAGGTCAGAGGGTAGTGTTTGGAACAGAAGAGGAGGAAGAACTGAGTAAAAACAAAATGTTTTTCTTAGGTAAACATAAAAATGGCAAGGGAGGGGAATATGACAGCACAAAACGTCACACGGAAACATGATTAACTACGCAGCACAAGGGCGCGTGCCACTTGCCCTGACTAACCAATCAATTCATCAATCAATATCAGCCTCGTCCCGGAGAACTAATCAATTAATCAATCAATATCACAGTTAATCCATCTCTCACCCCATGAGGCAACGACATGCATTTCGGACTCTTAGGCCACACCAATTTAATTTCTTGGTAAACGGATTTTTCTAGAAAAATAATGGAACAGGCGGGCGAAAAAAATAAAAATAAAAACAGGCCTAGGCATCCTATTATGGCCCAAAATGGTACGATAGGAGCCATGAAGTCAACACACCAGGCTGGTTCAAAATTTAAACAATGAATTTTGAACTTTTAATGATACTATTGAAAGATGGAATAACTGTGACAACTAGGAAGAAAAGAACTGTTTTCAACTGTTCAGGGCAAAATATGAGCATTTTGCAGTTGATTCTGAATTTTTATTTGCAAATCAGGAAACAATGATGCGGGCGAGTCCGTTAACCAAGAAATTAAATTGGTGTGGCCTTACAACACCTGGTGTGTAGGGAATAAAGTACCATTCAAAGGCAGGGCTCAAAATACTTAAAAATGAAAATTACCTGCATCTGACAAATTTTACCTGCACCACTTAAGAATTTAGGAAATATGGATCATACTTCAGATTGTTTAGAAACTGTTAACATTATTTGTACACTGTATTTTACTTCACAGTGTAACAGTCAATGCAGAAAACATGCAAACTGGAAGCTTGATGTCCACCAAGTCAGGACAATTGGGAGCATCTTAGTCCTGTTGATTTATGCATTATGTGCCACAAACTTTTAGCCTGTGTGCCATCCTATGTGTATCCCGGGGCTCCCATACTCCCTTTTATGTCAAATATTTCTTATCGAGAGAGTATGGGAGCCCCGGCATACACATAGGATGGTACCCAGGCTAACAAACTTTTACCACTTCCTGCCATACTAACCCTTCTGTACATGTATAGTTCCCACTTTACAACTCACACTCCTGTACTGCTCCAAGTCAGGTACTTTAGTTTATAACCTAATGGCAGATTGTGCTGCAGTACTGATGGGATCTGTGTAGTTTACTGTAAGTCTGTTATCGGTGTGTCACATCTGTGACTTGGCACACACTAACTGGTAGAACCTTTAAAAAAAAAGGTCCCGTTCCACTCTATTGCAGAGCATAGGGGTGGTGCCCATCTCCATTTCTGTAGCCCTTGGGCCATACAGTTGTGCAATCACTACAGCAGGGGGCTGGTCCGCTGGTAGTGCTGTGTGTTTGACCTTCCCACACTCTTTCTCCTAGATGCTGAGTGCTAAGCAGAGAAAGAAGTGTGTACCATTTTTAAAGTCTTTGGTATGACCCCGGCCGGGGTTTGAACTCACGACCTCCCGGTTACTCTAACAATTGAGCTATTGCACTGGTATATAAGTTTACGGAAAAGGGACGTAAAAGTTACAACACTATCTGGAAGGGTCAAAGTGTAGTGTTGACTACCATTCATTCTCTCACATTTACAGCACAGACAACTTCTTAATCCTTTTGATATTTGAAATCTCAAGACTTGCCAGTTCCATGTAGATCTGACTTAAAGTTTTATCAAATCTTCCCTTCTGCTACGTGAAGCTTCTCTTTCTCTGACTGTGAGTCATAATTACAACTTTCTAATCCATTCAAAATGTTATGAAAGAGTGAAATCTTGACATCAGTTTCTTCTATCTTCAGGTCAATTTTGTTCCTTTTATGAAACTTGTCTTTGGGAGATTATGTTGTGAGTTCTTGATCCACTGAAAATTGCTCAAACCTAAATCTATAGGCGTCCAAAGTTTCTTCTGGACTTATTAAGTTGAACATACCTTTATCTTGAATTATTAGGTTGCACATGTATCTCTTTATGAAACTTGACTTTTGATAAGTTTTGGTAAGTTTTGACTTAAAGGGTGGAAACTTGAAGCCAGCTTCTGGTGCCTTTATGAAATCTTCAACAAACTTCTTTATCTTGGAGTTTTGCTTGTCAAAATCTTCATCATGATAACACATTCCTGACATGGAGTGAAACTTAAAGACAATCCTGGAGACTAAGAGAACATTTTTCTACTGTCTTCTAAGGAAACACAACCTCCCAGTCCTAACAATGTTAAAATGAAATCTTAAGCAACTTCATATGAAGCTTCTTTATCTGTGAATTTTCCTTGTTGAAGTCTTCAACATTCCTGACACGGAGTGACACTTTAAGACATTTCTCCACGGTCCTGTCAGGAAAAACAACTTAAAATCCCAACAATGATTAGTTGTAGGCTGCAAATTTTGAAATCTTAAACAACTTCATATGAAACTTAGATTCTTGCTTTATCTGTGAATTTTCCTTGTCAAAATCTTCCACTTGATAAGACATTCCTGACACGGAGTGACACTTTAAGACATTTCTCTGCGGTCCTGTAAGGAAAAACAACTTCCCAGTCCAACAATGTCACGTTAATTGCTGATTAATTCCAGGCGGCAAATGTTCTTCCTGGAGCCATTCCAGAGATGTAAAAGCTTAATTGCAGTGAGTCTGTGAGATTCCCAGGGTGGGTGTGATTCTGGGAGGCTACACTAACTCATTTTACTGTTTCTTGGACATACAAAAAACAGTCAGAGGGAATGATTGTACCGTGGTACACTAAGTTTCAGGATGTGAATGTAGTCAAGTTTTTCTCTCAGCAAAATTTGTCAGTGAGTCGGTGACTCTCCCAGTGTGAGTGTGATTCTTTGAAGCTGCACTAACTCATTTTACTGTTTCTCGGACTGAAAATGGTATTGTTGGAACCTCCGTAAATAATTTCATCAGGTTGGTAAACGTATGAATAGCAAAGTTCTTTGATCACAACCATTTATTTTTCACGAGCCGACGTTTCGATGACCGTCTGTCATCTTCATCAGGCCAATTCTGACTGGTTTACTGTGCACTGACGCTAGATGTTACTTTGTGCATAGTGCACTAAAGGTGTTACATGGTTGACAGTTCACTTAAGCTAGTTTTTACTGTTTACAATGCATTCCGGTATTGTTTGAAGATCAACATTAAAGGGTCTGGAGGGAAGATTGTACATTTGTACACTAAGTTTCAGGGAGTGAATATAATCAAAATGCAAGTTTTCCTCCATCTAGTTGTGTGCATATCACTTCAAGCTCTGCTTTCAAGTTGAACTTATTCATTTTACTGTTTCTCACATTCAAAACCATATACTGAGTTGAAAGATCAACATTAAAACATAGTCTGAGGGGAAGATTGTGCCTTGGTTCACTAAGTTTCAGGGTATACTATTATTAGTCAAATGCAACTTTTCCTTCATCTAGTTGTGTGCATATCACTTCAAGCTCTGCTTTCAAGTTTATCTTCTGTTACTTCTGTCTAATAATTTTCATCTTTCCCCCAGGGTGTCCCTTGGTAATAGTCTTTGCACTAGTTTGGACACCCTGGCTTCTTCGTAAGCCAAATGAATAAATAAATAAATAAAATCTTCTGTTCAGCATTTACTTCAATCTGTGAACCAACAAATTAAATTGATGCAGCCTTAGACAGACAATCAGCATATAAATGGAGTCTGATTGAGAGAAAGTCTGTACCTTATTACGACAGTTTCAGAGAGAGAAACTCAGAGCCAAGTTTTTCCCCCACAAATCTAACTTCTTCTTGGCTTCTTGCCTCATTTTCTCTTCAGAATGTCTGACAGCCAACTTAAAAATAACTTGGCAAGTCCTGAGGGTGAATATTAAACAACATGCTATAAGTTTGTATATACTCAGTAATCAGTCTTTATTATATAAGGCCTAGGAAAAAAATTGTTGTGTTTCCTGTTTCTCGACCGACCCTAGCCTTTTTTTGTGTGTGGACCCTGCAAGGGACATACATTTTTTGAGCTGATTGACCTTTTCTAGCTCCATGATCTGACACCTGAATGATGAAACATTGTATAATCAGTTTTCCAACATTGACATTGAAAATGACAGTGTCCTGAGCATGCAAGTTTGTTACTGTTGGATCACTAGAGATAGCCAAAGTCTTTAAAAAAAAAAAAAGATACTCCCTACCTACCAACCACATTTTTTCAGGGCTGAAACAGTTAACACTACATTGTTTTCCCTTGGCCTAATCAGTAATCAGTCTGATAAGTGAGATGGCATCAACCTTCCCTAACTCTCTTGTCCCTGACTGACCTTTCCTGATCCTGTGTCCCCAGTCGACCTTTATGTAACTTTCCTGTCCCTGGGGTTACTAGAGTTCAAGTCCCTGATAGACCTGACAAACTCGCTTGAGCAATCAAGAACAGATTAAACATGGGGAGGGGATTCCTCGTTACAATTCATTAATGATTAACACCAATAAAATTAATGATTATGAATTTGACGAGTCCGTCTGGGCGCTTGTGCAACTGTGGCACTTTGCTAGAGGCATCAAGTAGCAGAGTGACTAGGCTACAATGTAGCAGACAAGATGTAGGCTACCAGAAATGAGATTGAGAGATTGTGGGTTCAATTCCTGGTTAGATGTTGTTTCCTTGGGAAATGCATGTTACACGACATTCCTCACTCCGCCCAGGTGTAAAAGGGGTACCTGTCATTGGAAGGAGAGGGATGGGCTCCACCTTCCAATACTCACTGTGCGCTAGACACAGTAGAATAACAAAACCTACTTCCCCTTGGGCCTCAAAAAGTCTACATGACAACTTTTTCCTCACTCAACCCAGGTGTAAATGGGTACCTGACTTCAGTTTGGGAGGTAAAAGGCAGTAGAAGGAGAGGGATGGGCTCTGCCTTCCAATACCGTGCCCTAGACACAGTAGAATAACAACCCACTGCCTCTATGGCCTCAAAAAGTCTACAGGACTGCTTTTTTCCTCACTCCACCCAGGTGTAAAATTGATACCTGATTTTGGTTGGGGAGGTAAAAGGCAGTAGAAGGAGAGGGATGGGCTCCACCTTCCAATACCGTGTACTACATGTAGACACAGTGGATTAAAAACCCATGGCCCCTATAGCCTGAAATATGCTATGGGTCTACCTTTACCTAAAGGACCCTGTCCTTGGTGCTGAGTTTGGTATCTGACTTTGGGTATCTGTATCTGTATAGCCGGTATATCCGCCCTTCAGCATAACAAGCTTCACAGGCACGCGGCGCGGCGGAAGCTAGCTATATCACACCGAACGACTTGTTACGCTCAATCTTTGTTGTTTAAAGCTTTCTAACGATGATGCCCCAACTGTGCTTGGTGGCAACGAGTTCCACTCTACATTAGTTCTTGGGAAATACAAGTTTTTGAACACCTCAATTCTTGGTTGACAACTCTAGTATTTGAAGGCATGACTGTTTCTTGTTCTTTTCTGAGCTGGTATCAGATACTTACATGTATTGGATAGTGGGTAGGGAGGTAAAATGGCAGTGGAAGGAGAGGGATGGGCTCCACCTTCCAGTACCCTGCCATAGACACAGAAAAAAGGCTCCAATGGCCACAAAAAGGCCCTGGGACCACCTTTCTTTTACAAGCTAGCACCTTGTTGACCCATCCTCTAGCACCAAATGATAAATTTCCATGAGGTCATTGAACTCCAGCATCCTTATATTGCCTCCTATAAAGCTGCATTGATTTTTACCAGCAGTTGGTGGGACTATTGATAGATATAAAGATGATATCATATAATATAATATATTGTAGGGAAGGACGCCCTTTCATGTGCAGGGCTCGAAATTCATTTTTGGGAATAGATGCACTGGTGCACCCAACCTAGAAAACTGGGTGCACAAAAATTTTTTTGGGTGCACCATTTAACATAAAAGTTATAATTAACGTAGTAACAGATCTTGACTGCTCCTCTTCTGAGCTTGAATCTGAAATGGGAACTTCAAAATGCAAGAATTTACTATTTTTCTGACACTTAGATTCCAAGACTATCCTGTATACTATTATACATTTCATATGTACAAAAATACCTAAAAAATATTTGGGTGCACCCACAGAAAATAATTGGGTACACTGCTCCAATTTTGGGTTCACTAAGGTGCACATGCACCCAATAAACCATTTATTTGTACCAGCAGTCGGCAGGACTATTGATAGATATAAAGATGATATCATATAATATAATATATTGTTGGGAAGTGCGCCCTTTCATGTGATATGTGACACTCTATAACTGTTAATCTTGGGATGCTATCTACTCCATCACACATAGCAATTCAGCATACTTTTCCACGTTCATAGGTAAAAACATTCATTTCAGAAATTGGTACATGTATTAACGTGCAAAACTGCAAAGTGTGCTATTTTCCAATAACAGAGGAGTGAATGCTCAGACGAAAAATCAGTAAGATTAGTAAGTCAGCAGTTTCTCTGCCTTAATTTCTACTCACATTTTTCTGACTGATTATAGAAAATTGTCACTGTCATGACCATTAACTCATTGTTAGACGATTTTCAAGATGAAAACTGTTCCCATATTTAACGACGTTGTACGTTTTTCTTTTATCGTAAGTTAACAGTTTCTCCGCTTTAATTTTCCTTTTGACTCATTATCTCAGTAACTATAGAAAATTACAAGAAATATCGTCAAGTAGTTGTTATGACCATGAAATAACTCTCTTTGTCATGACGATTTTCGAGACGAAAATTCCTGACATTAGACGTTTTTCTTTCGTTGCATATCAGCACTTTCTCTGCTACAACTTTCTCTCATTATCCCAGCAATTGTAAAAAATGAATGGTTGTCATGGCAATCAGCCGTTGTCATGACGATCGCAAGATGAAAACTCTGAAGTCGTACGTCGTTCTTTCATCGCCACAACGATGGAACGACCCACTTGGGAGGGGGGTGCCTCTTGGCGGCTCTAAAACGGCGTGGCTAATGGAGATAGATTAAAGATTCCATGCATACTGATGGGTGATAAAGTGTTCGCACATATGCCGGCCAGATTTACTGGCTATAAAAAACGCCTTTAAAAATGGTGCAGAACTATAGATCAACACAGAATTGAAACAGAGTTACTGTAGAAGTATTAGTTGGTAGAAGTAGTTACCATATTAGAAGTAGTAGTAGTAGTACCGTTATTTTGGGTTCCTGGTGGTGATAAACTCTTCGCACATATGCCGGCCCGATTTACTGGCTATAAAAACTCTCATTCTTCGGCTACAGAGGCGTTCATTCTGAGTTCTACGATGTTCACATAACTAGATCTGTATCTGTATAGCCGGTATAACCGCCTTTCGGCGTAACACACCAGCTTCTGTATCTGTATAGCCGGTATAACCGCCTTTGGGCGTAACACAACAGCTTCGCAGGCACGTGGCGCGGCGGCAGCTGGCTATATTACACCAATCGACTTGTTACACCTAACCCTTGAACTTCTAGCTCTAGACATTGTTTAAAGCTATCTATTGACAGTGCCCCTACTGTACTTGGTGACAGTGAGTTCCACTCTGCGATAGTTCTAGGAAAGAATGAATTCTTGAACACCCCAATCCTTGGTTGATAACTCTGGTACTTAAAGGCATGGCTATTTCTTGTTCTCTTCTGGGCTGGTATTAGGTACTTGTATTAGGTACTAGATCATACACAAGGCAACAGAGTACGGTGTAGTAGTAGTAGTAGTAGTTACTGTAATAGTAGTAGATTCCATGCATACTGATGGCTGATAAAGTGTTCGCACATATGCCGGCCCAATTTACTGGCTATAAAAAAGCTAAAGTTTATGTTGGAGCTACATCTACAGTGGTGTATTTTCTGGGTTCTACGAGAGAAGAAAATGTTATAATAAGAAGCAGCAGTAGTAGCGGTAGTTCTAGTAGTTACTGTAGGTAGTAATTGCGTAGTAGAAGTACGTGGTGATAAAATGTTCGCACATACATGTATGCAGGCAGGATTTACGGGCTATAAAACTTTCCTTCTTTGGCTACAGAGGCGTACTTTCTGGGTTCTACAAGTTCACAAAATGGTGCATAACTATAGATCAACACAGAAGCAGAATAGGAGTAATAGTAGCAGTAGAAGTAGTAGTAGTAAATAGTAGTAGTAGTAGATTCCATGCATACTAGTACTTCGCACATATGCCAGCTGGATTTACTAGCTATAAAAATGCCTTTAAAAATGGTGCAGGACTATAGATCAACACAGAAGCAGAGTTACTGTAGAAGTATAAGTTGTTAGTAGTTACTGCATTAGCAGTAGAAGTAGTAGTACTGTAGTAGATGTAAGCTTCTAACATTTTGCCCTTGAATTGCGTAGATTGACTTTCCGAATCCCAACTGATGATTTAACCAACTCGTTGAGGTTTACCCCGTTTCTTCTCTCAGTCCTTATTACCGCTTTCTTTGTTGTCCTGGGATTGATTTTTCCGGAGGTTGACAAGTAGTCGAAGTTCTCTTTATCCTCCCGCCACTCGGGACTTTGCGTCGTGCGAGAGGTTTTTATCAGCACAAGGTTTTATTGGTTATAAAGCCGGCTGCCGTATGGGAGAGGTTTCATCTTGGGCCACGCTAAAACAGTTCCTGGGTTCCCAGACATTTTTTTTTTAATTCAGCAAGAGCTGCTGAATCCACAGTGTCATCTTGAGACTAAAATACAGTCTCAAGTTGCATCAGAATCCTAACAAAAATGTTGGCCTACAGCACAGGATCTCTCACCAATGTTTTTTCTGCCTGATCTCTAACCAACGTTTCTGTCATCTCTACCCCCCACAGCATAACCACTACTACATCAAGATCGCCAAGTTCCTGCCTCGAGTGGAGATTGTTCACAAGCACGGGACCGCTGCCCGACGACTCTACATCCGCGGCCATAACGGCAAGGTGAGTAATGTCTCCCATTTACAAAACAAGCCGCTAGCTATAGGGGGCCCAAACTCAAATCACTTATTTCCAAGCACAAGAGCTATCTATCATCCAAACTTTGTGACCTTAGCTTGTCCAGATCACAAGATACGGAAACCGGAAGTTCAGCTGCATTTTGAGGTCCCATCAAGACCTACCCATCTACCAAGTTTCATAACAACCCATCCATGGCTTCTTGAGTTACCATACTAAACCACATACACACAGAAATGCTACCAACAATGTAACCTCCTGGCATGGGTAATAAAATTAATTATTCCAGGGCCTTCCCCAATATTTCCCAAAAATTCGCTCACATATACCAGTAGCTATCCCCTCTTCTGCCATTCCCCTTGCTCCCCAGCTCACATGGATCACTTCATCTGACCTTCACACTAGTCCCAAGGACAAAACTTCCCTTCTGAAGGTGACCTTGAGGCAGAGGTGACCCCTGTCCTGACCTGCCCCCCTCCCCAGGCTCACCATCATCATCCTAACACCCACCAGGGGAGCTCAAGGTCAAACATTAGTCCTGAAGGTCAGCGGGCCCACAGCCACAGTTCTGTGTCACTCTGTGATTAATGTCAGCCCAAGGTCAAATATTTGGTCCCTTATTCCTGAAGGTCGTTTGGCCCAACTCAGTTTTCTTGTTGTTTCTGGACTAATTAATTCAGGGTCAAGCAAAGGCCACAGTTTCCCACACATTTACTTGTTATTTTCTCTCTAACTACTTCTCCCAGCTGAGGTTGTGGGAACTGGGGTTTGCGCAAAATTTGAGATCATTCCGGTTCGCAGAGAAATTCTGTGATGGAAGAGGTTTCCCATGTTCTACTGAAGGTTATGTAACGTCTCAGGGGTCTGCTGGGTCAGGGTCAAGTTTAAATCCAAGAGCAGTGGAGTTTCAACACTCTAAAACAAGTTTCTTACACATTACAGGTTTTTCATGTCAGTTTCAACCTTCTCCATTGCCCTTTCTTTGAGTCTAGCTCAAGGGACAGCTATAAGCAAAGTTTGGATAAATAATGGGAAAGTTGAGATGACTTGGGACTAGTTTTATGTAATTTGTTTGATAAGTCAACTGTTGTTCACCCTGCTTCCCCTTGGTACTGCATCAGAACTTTCAGTTATTGCATAATTTGTCCTTAGTGTGCTATTGTGGTCTTGTTCGCAGAACAATTCTGTGTTGAAAGTGCTTTCCCATGTTCATGTGAAGGTTATGTAATGTCTCAGAGGTCTGCTGGGTCAGGGTCATGTTTATCTGTAGGTTATGTAACGTCTGAGAGGTCTGATGGGTCTTCAGGGTCAGGTTCATCTGCCAAGAGCAATGGAGTTTCAACACTCTAACAAGTTTCTTACATATTACAGCTTGTTCATGCCTTCAGCCTTTCTCAGGGTCTAACAAAGGAGACAGGAATAAGCAAAGTTTTGAGAACTAATGGAAAAGGACCTTGAAAGGTTGTGATGATTTTACTCACATTAGATTAGGAGCATGTGAAATGTGATTGTCAAGGTGCAAGCAGACCAGCATTTGAATTATTGGCAGAATGCAATAATCATGATGAAAAATGTTTTGCCATGTTAGCCTAGCTGCCAGGAATACAAACCCAGAACCATAAGATTCTAAGTCATCAACTGTACATGTATACCACAACCTCGCTACCTCTAGTTTCATTTAATTTATTTGTTTGATGATCTAGTCTGTTTCTCACCCCTGGCCTGTTTGTTTATTTGTTTCTTTGTTTGCCTGCCCAGATCTACCCGTACCTGGTGATGAACGACGCGTGCCTGACTGTTTGTTTGTTTATTTATTTGTTTGTTTGCCTGCCCAGATCTACCCGTACCTGGTGATGAACGACGCGTGCCTGAGCGACTCACGGCGGGAGGAACGGGTACTGCAGCTGCTCAGGATGCTCAACCACTTCCTCGAGAAGAGAAAGGTAAAAACTAGTCCTACTTGTTAGTTTCACATTACTGGTAAACCGCTTTAAACTTGAGTTGTACATTTGTACATGTACACAATGTAACACAGTAGGTTTATATAGTATAAGCTGCTCAACCACTTCCTTGAGAAGAGAAAGGTTACATAAACTTTTTTGTGTATCTTTTGTATCTGTTTGATAGTCAATCAATGGCTTATAGACTCAACTGAGGAATTGTACCCTAAGTCAGTGATTGAATTGTAATGGAAAGGATCATTAGGGAGGTTCAATAATTTGATTGCCACAAAGTTTGCACTGTCAAAAAATCCTTATGAACTTGAACATCAACAAAAGAGGAGGAAGGCAGCTAAGGTAGCTGTTTGGCAAATTTGTATTGATTATGGGGTTAGGCAGCAGGGAGAAGATTAATAACAGCCATAGTTTCAGCACTAGGGGCAGTGCCTCTTTTAATGTACCTTATGTGTTATCTTTATTATTCTCCACTCAAAAAATGTACATCAGCAGGGGGGAGTACAAAAGCACCCCCTCTGAATTGGGTACAAATTTTCACATTGCCCTCATTGAAATATTTCACACAACACATCTACTAAGAAACATATACAAAGACACATACAAGAATTATTTACAATATATACACAGTTCATGCCGATTTCTGCAGTGAGTCGTTGTACAGTCTGATCGCACAATGCAGGAAGGACTGCTGCAGACGCTTGGTTCTTGCGTGAGGAATCGTGATGTCGTGGCTGTTTCTCAGGGATCTGCCTGTGGCTTATATATGTTTGTCAATCAACTGCTTTCGTTAGCTTATTGTACCCTAAGTAAGTGATTGAATTCTACAGGCTTGTTGAGAAACAGTGAGAAACAGTGTACAGTAACTGTTGTTTTTGTTGTACCCCAGGAGACAGCTCGGCGTAACCTGCAGTTCACAGTTCCCCGTGTGGTGGCCGTGTCGCCTCAGATGCGTCTGGTCGAGGACAACCCCTCCTCTCTCTCACTGCTGTCCATATACAAACAGGTATGGGTGTTGGGGGTTTGAGAATAAGCTGAACATCAAGGGCAACAGTTTGTCTGAAAACATTGGTGTCAAAAAGAACTTAACCTGCAGATAAATGTAATCTGTCCAACCTAGGGTTACATGTATTTCGTTCTGTTTTCTGTACTTTTGAGGAGACTATAAAGAAGCTCGGCTGAGCTGCTTTGAAGACATTTTGAAATTGTCAAAGTTTTGAGATGTGCCAGTGATATCATGAAGTGAAGATATCAATCTTACAGTAATGTGCAAGTAGATTGAAGACTTTTAAGATTAGCAACAGTTTATAAATGTCTGTGAACATTGAAGCTTTAATTTTTCAGGGTTAGCAAGCCCTCCTTTGGCCATCTCTAAGTTTTTCCTCTTCCTTATTAGCGATTTGCTAAGAGGATGATAATATTCCAATCTAGCATTACAATGAGCGAATCCTGGTGGTCCAGTGGAGCTCTTTTTTCTGAGCTCTAACCATTCATTCTTTTCTTCTTTCCTTCCAGCGCTGTGCTAAGAAGATGATGGAGCATGACGCTCCCATCTCACGGTACTATGAGAGACTCCTGATGGTCCAGGCAAGAGGAGCCCAGGCCAGCCACCAGGTGAGAGAGAGGGAGAGAGAGTGAGGGAAGGAGTGAAAGAGAGGGAGCAAGAGAGAGAGTGAGATAGTGAGAGAAAGAGAGACAAATAGATAGAAAGAGACAGGGACTGTGAGAGAGAGAGAGAATGGTTTATCCACACTCAAAACAGTTTCCAGTCGTCACAATGAAGCAGCTATGTCGATTTAGCTGAATTGAGTTGTGACATAACATAAAAGTGATCAGTTACACAATACACCAATAGAATTACTAGTATCTCGTACACTTGCTAAAAATTGTATATTATGCTAATAGTATAAAACTCTACTTAAAATTACATTGTGGTAATAGACTTATTTCATATAATAATTATGCTTTCAGGTGCTAAGGGACATCCTGAAGGAGGTACAGACCAACATGGTGCCGCGCTCCATGCTGAAGGAGTGGGCATCGCACACCTTCCCTGACGCTACTGACTACTTCCACTTCAGGAAAATGGTACGACTGAAAACTTTTGTTAATTGTTTGTTTGCATATAAAAGGACAGTTAGATGCCTGAAACATTTAAAAATAATCTTTATAGAATCTGAAAGTGCACAATTGGATGAAATGAATTCTGTAAGAAGTTAGTTTTGTTACGCATGCATAACCAAGCAATGCTGCCCCTCAGTCAACCTTGAAAGTTCTAATTCTGCCCCCCTCCCCACAGTTGTCCTTGAAAGTTCTAATTCTGCCCCCCTCCCCACAGTTGACGCAGCAGCTGGCCCTGATGGGTTTTGTGGAGTTTGTCCTGCACCTGACACAGCTGCCCCCTTCCCTACAGTAAAATGACCTTGACAGTTCTTTACTGTATTGCCCCCTCCCCACAATTGACCTTGACAGTTCTAATTCTGCCCCCCTCCCCACAGCTGACGCAGCAGCTAGCCCTGATGGGTTTTGTGGAGTTTGTTCTGCACCTGACGCGGCTGAACCCTGAGATGCTGTACGTAGCACAGGACTGTGGACAGCTCCACGCCTCTTACTTCAGATTCGACATCAACGATGCTTCAGGTGAGTCAAGATTGTCTTCATCTTACTGATTTATTTATTTACTGGTTTGGCTGTTCAGCCCTCACAGCCAAGGCAGCCTTGCAACTAGCCTGTGGCTATGTGGCCCTGCTGACAAGACAAGACAAGACCAAACATATTGCCTTTGCCACAATCTATATATTGTGACCCAACACCACAGGGTGTCTGCTACAGCACCAGTTACCATGGTGACAGATGTCTGGTATAGGTAATTATCTTTATCTTACTGATAGATTTGTTTATTTACTGGTTTGGCTGTTCAACCCTCACAGCCAGGGCAGCCCAACTAGCCAGTGGCTATTACAAAGGGCTTGCCCTGCTGACAAGACAAGACAAGACCAAACATTAGAGTAGCAAATGATATGGGTTCAACAATCACTGACAGATCTGCATACTTTATGTTTACCTTCGCCACAATCTACATAAAGTAACCAAACACCACAGGGTGTCTGCTACAGCACCAGTTACCATGGTGACAGCCGTCTGGTCCAGGTCATTTACACTTCTTGTTTGGAGTAGTAAAAGAGAAGAAGAAACAGAGCAAAAACAATATGTTTGCCTTCTGCAAAGATAACATATAATGACAAGTTTTTGAAGAGAGGGTTCCATGTTTGGTTGAATTAATGTGTCTGTCATTATACTTAATACTAGAACTCAGTTGTAAGTTTCTTCACCAACTTTTTAGGTCATTTTTCAAAAGTTTCCTCCTCCCTGCATGTAACCTTACGGGGTGAAGCGTGACATATAGTGCCAGCTTCCTTCCCAGTGTCTGCTTATCTCACTAACTGTTATATTTACGGGCGCAGGGTGTAATAAAGTCCCCGAATGTTCGCTGGTGCCATTTATACGAATGTTCCCCGTATGTGATGTAACGTTTGTCACCCTGTAGTTACTGTGATGCATGTAATATACTGTGAATTCATCTTGGCAGGTACGAAGGTAAGTCCATATATTTTCGCTGGGATTTTTTTTTTTTTTGCAGTAGGAGTTCAGAGAGATGGCTTCTCTCTGTGTTTTATATGTTTGTGGTCAAAAGAATATTATCTCTTTCTTTCTCTCTCTGTCAGTAGTCACAGACTTTCTAACTTTTGTCAGACAAAAAACATTTAGCAACACTCATTTGGCAAGAACAGGACAGCCAAAGAGACATTGCCAACTTTTCTAAGTTAAATATTAAGTCAACAGTTGCCAGGACTCCCCCATGCCTCACTTAAGACTGATACCCACGACCGTATCACCCCCATAATTCTGTCCCTAACTGTACGCCAGGACTCCCCCATGAAGACCCCCACATAAGACTGATACCGACGATTGTATCTCCCCCATAATTCTCTCCCTAGCTACCACCGGACCCCACCCCCCCCATGTAGGCCCTTGTGCAAGACTGATACCCATGATCGTATCTTGCTCATATTTCTTCCTCTAACTACCATAAGAGCCTGTTACGTACAAGCACTGCCACTATCAAGTACAGATAGGCAAAGTTAACTCGGGTGCCCCAAATGTCTTTGGGAAGTCTCTATCTGTATTGCTAGGATTAGTTTCATTATCACTGTCAGGTTCAGATAGGCAAAGTTAACAGTTAACATCTAGAGAGTGAAGTAACTCTATATGATGCTGAGTCTACACTCGGGGTCCCATATATGTCTTTGGGAAGCCACTATCTGTTATGGCTAGGATTAGTTCCATTATCACTGTCAGGTGCAGATAGGCAAAGTTAACAGTCTAGAGAGTGAAGTAACGCTATGCGATGCTGAGTCTACACTCGGGTGTCCCAAATGTCTTTGGGAAGCCACTATCTGTATTGCTAGGATTAGTTTCATTACCACTGTCAGGTGCAGATAGGCAAAGCTAGTATCTTACATAAGAAGCAACTCTATACAGAGCTGAGTCTACACTCCGGTGCCCCATGTACCTTTGGGAAGCCATTATAAGTTATCACACTAGCTATAGGATTAGTTTCATTGCCACTGTTAGCTGTAGATAGGCAAAGTTAACATCTCAAGAGTGAAGCTACTCTATACAGAGCAAAGTCTACAGACCATATTTCTTTAGAAATTACTATCTCAATCGCTAGAATTAGTTTCATTACCACTGTCAGGTATAGATAGGCAAAGTTAGCATCTGTAGTCATCATCATCATCATAGCTTATCGCCAATCCACTCCAGCCAGTTCCGTGCATCTGTAGTGAAGCAACTCTATACAATGCTTAATGTATGGACTGTACAGTGTATTTCCTTAGAAAATTGCTATCTCTATCACTAGGATTAGTTTCATTACCACTGTGTAGAGCAGATAGGAAAATTTGGCTCACCGGTTAAAAATAAAACAACTCTTTCTAGTGATGATATCTATAGTCATGCTCCCCAGTGAAATCTTGACCTTCCAAAATACTATTTCCTACATCTTGAGGGGCAAATTTTGCTGGTAGATTAAGCTTTTTAGCTTACTTTGATAACATTTGTCTCTTTCCATATCTTTACACCAAGATTTTTGTCTGTCATGGGCAGCAAAATTCCGTCAAATGATGGAAATATGGAAATCTGAATTGCCTGTGAATATCAGTGGGAAGTTTGTATGCAGAAGAGACTATCAGCCCAGCAGACTGAAAATTCGTCCTCCAGCTAGGCTCACTAGTGTGTAATATTTCCTGGCCAGATAAGATCAGGGAGATCGGTCTATTTCACACAACATGCGACATCTCTGTATGCAAGCAGGTTTAATAAATAAGTAAGGCCTAGGGAAAAAATTGTTGTATTTCCTGTTTCCCAACCGGCCCTAGAAAAAGCTGCTGACCCTAGCCCTTTTTTGTGGATCCCTGCAAGGGACATGAATTTACTTGCAACAAGGGAAAAAAATTGTTTTTGCTCTGTTTCGTCTTCTCCAAACACATAAGGTCAAAGACCTGGATCAGACGTCTGTCACCATGGTAACTTTGCTGTAGCAGACACCCTGTGGTGTTGGGTTACCCAGGCTCACTAGTGTGTAATATTTCCTGGCCAGATAAGATCAGGGAGATCGGTCTATTTCTTACAACATGCAACATCTCTATGCAAGCAGGTCTAAGTAAGGCCTAGGGAAAAAATGTTGTGTTTCCTGTTTCCCGACCAACCCTAGAAAAAGCTGCCGACCGTAGCCTTGACTTTTTCTACGTGGATCCCTGCAAGGGACATATTAAATTTTACCTTCAACGAAGGAAAACAAATTCTTTTCTTTTTCTCAGTTTCTTCTTCTCCAAACACATAAGGTCAATGACCTGGACTAGATGTCTGTCACCATGGTAACTTTGCTGTAGCAGACACCCTGTGGTGTTGGGTTACATTATGTAGCAAGACGTGATTATCAGCCCAGCAGACTGGAAAGATCTCCTCCAGGCTCACTAGTGTGTAATATTTCCTGGCCAGATAAGATCAGGGAGATCTGTCTATTTCATACAACTCACAACATCTCTGTGTGCACAAGCTATGGCAGCGCTACATACCTAAACGTAAAGGCTTGAACCTGTACCTGTACCCGAAAAATTTGACAAATTGTTCTGATCATGAACTTCTTCAATAACATTAAAAACTGTAATAAACTTTATTTAGATAAAACAGGACAGGACTAGTGGCCTTATCCCATATTAAAACTAAACAGAACCATGTGGACTGTTCTTTTTCTGCATAAAATAGCTGTTCTTGAAACATCTGTTGCATATTAGTTATGCTCCTTCCAAGTTCTAGATGTCACATTGGTCTAAGTTTGCATCCCCTCATCCCGATTCATTCCTTGAGTTGATTTTCAAAAGTGGAATTAAACACTGTATTTTCTCTCTTTCAGGTGACCTTGACGCAAACCGGCCAGTCCCGTTCCGCCTGACGCCAAACATATCGGATTTCCTGACGCCCATCGGCGTCAGCGGCGTGCTGACATCGTGTATGATCGCGGCGGCTCGATGCTTCGTGCAGCCGAACTTCAAACTGGACAGTCTCCTAAGGGCTGTGCTGAGGGACGAGCTGATCTACTGGCACAAGAAGGTAATTATCATGCGCATACTAATGAGGCAATAAAATAATTATGTGCATATTAATTAGGCAACAGGATCATCTATTGGTGCAAGAAGTTAATAAGGCAGCAAGCTTATCTCAAGCTCATCTACTGGCACAAGAAGGTAATTATGCGCCTATTAATGAGGTGATACACTCATCTATTGGTGCAAGGGGGTAATTATTATGCGCATATTAATGAGGCAACAAGCTTCGTGCAGCCGAACTTTAAACTCGACAGTTTGCTGAGGGCCGTGCTGAGGGATGAGCTCATCTACTGGCACAAGAAGGTAATTATTATGCACATATCAATGAGCTGATGAGCTAATCTTCAGTCCCAAAAAAGGAATCATATTATGCACAGTGTGGTTGATCTACCTACATACCAAATATCATTGCAATCCATCCATAGGCTCTGGCCAAATTAGGTTGGAAACACAGACAGACACACTAACACACACAACTATACCTCCTTCACAGACTTAAGTCTGCAATTATAAACATCAGTGACAATTTCCTGGTATGAAAACACTTCTACTAAATGACTTCTACTACATGTAAATACAATCTTATATTATATAATAATGAAGGATAGTCTTCATATAAAACGTACCATGCAGGGTTTCAGTAGAACTTGTAGGATGTTTAAGGATCTTACCAGAAAAGCAAAGATACTGGTCCCATGGACGACAGTTTATGTAATAATTCTACACATGTAGATATATCTGTCTTCCTTCAAACATGTTTCTGAAACTAGAAGCCAAGATTTTCTTCTACCTCAAACTTGCCAAATATCTCTCATCTGTAGGATATAAAAAAAATCTAAATCATAACTATGGGACAACAACCTTACATCGAAGTGACAATGCAGTTTTTCATACAAAAGCCCCAGGTGTTAAAAAGTATGCGACACGTTTAATTTTTCATTGAATCCAACTTTTAGTACTAAAAAAAATCTAAATCATATCCATGGGACAACAACCTTACATCGAACTGACAAAGCAATTTTTCATACAGAAGTCCCAGGTGTTAAAAACTATGCGTTTAATTTTTCATCGAATGTTAATGAGTCTATACGCGCCTGAGGCAGCTCATTAGGGCGGTTTTTAACGAGCGAAAGTTACGAAACACGTCTGTCTCGCACCAGGAGTGATGGGGTGGATTATAAACTTGTCTGGGAATTATACACGATTCTTGATTGGCTTCGTTAACGTATAACGAGCACTAGTGTCTGCCGGGCCGGAGTAATACCATTCTGGGGTTCACATCACTGATTATAAACTTGTCTGGGAATTA
>NW_017804609.1:823914-825889 GCF_001625305.1 Branchiostoma belcheri | reverse complement strand
TAAGTTATCACACTAGCTATAGGATTAGTTTCATTGCCACTGTTAGCAGTAGATAGGCAAAGTTAGCATCTCAAGAGTGAAGCTACTCTATACAGAGCAAAGTCTACAGACCATATTTCTTTAGAAATTACTATCTCAATCGCTAGAATTAGTTTCATTACCACTGTCAGGTATAGATAGGCAAAGTTAGCATCTGTAGTGAAGCAACTCTATACAATGCTGAATGTATGGACTGTACAGTGTATTTCCTTAGAAAATTGCTGATCTCTATCACTAGGATTAGTTTCATTACCACTGTGTAGAGTAGATAGGAAAATTTGGCTCACAGGGTAAAAATAAAACAACTCGTTCTAGTGATGATATCTATAGTCATGCTCCCTAGTGAAATCTTGACCTTCCAAAATACTATTTCCTACATTTTGAGGGACAAATTTTGCTGGTAGACTAAGCTTTTCAGCTTACTTTGATAACATTTGTCTCTTTCCATATCTTTACACCAAGATTTTTGTCTGTCATGGCAGCAAAATTCAGTCAAATGATGGAAATATGGAAATCTGAATTGCCTGTGAATATCAGTGGGAAGTTTGTATGCAGAAGAGAACATCAGCCCAGCAGACTGAAAATTCGTCCTCCAGCTAGGCTCACTAGTGTGTAATATTTCCTGGCCAGATAAGATCAGGGAGATCTGTCTATTTCATACAACACATGACATCTCTGTGACTGTGCAAGCAGGTCTAAGTAAGACCTAGGGAAAAATGTTGTGTTTCCTGTTTCCCGGCCAACCCTAGAAAAAGCTGCCGACCGTAGCCTTGACTTTTTCTACGTGGATCCCTGCAAGAGACATGTTAAATTTTACCTTCAACGAAGGAAAACAAATTCTTTTTTTTTTTTGCTCTGTCTGTTCTTCTCCGAACACATAAGGTCAATGACTTGGACTAGATGTCTGTCACCATGGTAACTTTGCTGTAGCAGACACCCTGTGGTGTTGGGTTACATTATGTAGCAAGACGTGATTATCAGCCCAGCAGACTGGAAAGATAATAATAATTATGTAATATTTCCTGGCCAGATAAGATCAGGGAGATCTGTCTATTTCATACAACTCACAACATCTCTGTGTGCAAGCTATGGCAACGCTACATACAATGTACCTAAACGTAAAGGTTTGAACCTGTACCTGTACCCGAAAAATTTGACAAATTGTTCTGATCATGAACTTCCTCAATAACATTAAAAACTGTAATAAACTTTATTTAGATAAAACAGGACAGGACTAGTGGCCTTATGCCATATTCAAACTAAACAGAACCATGTGGACTGTTCTTTTTCTTTTTTATAAAATTCTTTTTTCAAGCTGTTCTTTAAACATCTGTTGCATATTAGTTATGCTCCTTCTAAGTTCTAGATGTCACATTGGTCTAAGTTTGCATCCCCTCATCCCGAACAATTCGTGTATTGAAGATGAATCGCATTTTATGCTTGACTGTAAATTATATGATAACGAACGTAAATCACTGTTCAGTTCAATTAAGCTCGACAAAAAATGTAAAACATTATCAAAGGAAGACACTTTTAAATATATTATATCATGTACAAATATAGACGTCATCAATGAAGTATGTAAGTATATTTCAAAATGTTTCAAAAAGAGAGAAGAAGCCATTAGAACTTAGATCAATACCACTTATATTTATATTTCTTTTTATCTTATTTTTAGCATTATATACCTTAGACCTAATGTTAGCCTTTTATATTACTATTGTTTTAGTACTCTCTAGTACATTGTACATCCATGCATTTATCCCTCCGGGGAATGAACATGCAATAAAGTTTCATCAAGTTTTTTTTATATATAGGTGCGGGTTTTGGCACGTAGCCACAGTAGTAGTCTTCTGTCTACATGTCAGAAACTGATAGTAAATTTAACCTTGAACAATGCTTTTTTTCGTTTTCTGATTTTTCTTGCGTCACAAAT
>NW_017804609.1:822365-823894 GCF_001625305.1 Branchiostoma belcheri | reverse complement strand
GAAGATGAATCGCATTTTATGCTTGACTGTAAATTATATGATAACGAACGTAAATCACTGTTCAGTTCAATTAAGCTCGACAAAAAATGTAAAACATTATCAAAGGAAGACACTTTTAAATATATTATATCATGTACAAATATAGACGTCATCAATGAAGTATGTAAGTATATTTCAAAATGTTTCAAAAAGAGAGAAGAAGCCATTAGAACTTAGATCAATACCACTTATATTTATATTTCTTTTTATCTTATTTTTAGCATTATATACCTTAGACCTAATGTTAGCCTTTTATATTACTATTGTTTTAGTACTCTCTAGTACATTGTACATCCATGCATTTATCCCTCCGGGGAATGAACATGCAATAAAGTTTCATTACTTGAGTTGATTTTCAAAAGTGGAATTAAACACTGTATTTTCTCTCTTTCAGGTGACCTTGACGCAAACCGGCCTGTCCCGTTCCGCCTGACGCCAAACATATCGGATTTCCTGACGCCCATCGGTGTGAGCGGCGTGCTGACATCGTGTATGATCGCGGCGGCTCGATGCTTCGTGCAGCCGAACTTCAAACTGGACAGCCTGCTCAGGGCCGTGCTACGGGACGAACTCATCTACTGGCACAAGAAGGTAATTATTATGCACATATTAATGAGCTGATGAGCTAATCTTCAGTCCCAAAAAAGGAATCATATTATGCACAGTGTGGTTGATCTACCTACATACCAAATATCATTGCAATCCATCCATAGGCTCTGGCCAAATTAGGTTAGAAACACAGACAGACAGACACACTAACACACACAACTATACCTCCTTCACAGACTTAAGTCTGCAATTATAAACATCAGTGACAATTTCCTGGTATGAAAACACTTCTACTAAATGACTTCTACTACATGTAAATACAATCTTATATATATTATATATATTATATAATAATGAAGGATAGTCTTCATATAAAACGTACCATGCAGGGTTTCAGTAGAACTTGTAGGATGTTTAAGGATCTTACCAGAAAAGCAAAGATACTGGTCCCATGGACAACAGTTTATGTAATAATTCTACACATGTAGGTCAATCTGTCTTCCTTATCAAGTTTCCGCTACAAGATGCCAAGATTCCTTTCCACTCAAACTTATAACACCCGACAGATTAATTTTGGACTTAATATTGCACTTTGGACAAATGTTTGTAGCCCTTTACAGCTCATACTTACAAAGTTGATATTTTGTGGAAACCTTCCCTGGCACATAACGGACCATAATGACACCCAGTTTCAAGATCACAATGTTTGAAACCAATCTCAGAACAATCTTCAGATTTTTCAAAAAGATCTTCAGATTCTTTGAAACTATCTTCAGATTCTTTGAAAAAATCTTCAGATTCTTTGAAAAAATCTTCAGATTTTCCCAGACTTTTGAAAATAATCTTCAGATTTTTTTAAACAATCTTCAGATTTTCCAGAAAATCTTCAGATTTTTTAAAAACATCTTCAGATTTTTCGATTTTCAATGACGCGTGACGAC
>NW_017804609.1:818923-822345 GCF_001625305.1 Branchiostoma belcheri | reverse complement strand
CAACCTTACATCGAACTGACAAGCTAATTTTCATACAGAAGTCCCAGGTGTTAAAAACTATGCGTTTAATTTTTCATCGAATGTTAATGAGTCTATACGCGCCTGAGGCAGCTCATTAGGGCGGTTTTTAACGAGCGAAAGTTACGAAACACGTCTGTCTCGCACCAGGAGTGATGGGGTGGATTATAAACTTGTCTGGGAATTATACACGATTCTTGATTGGCTTCGTTAACGTATAACGAGCACTAGTGTCTGCCGGGCCGGAGTAATACCATTCTGGGGTTCACATCACTAATTATAAACTTGTCTGGGAATTATACATGATTCCTGATTGGCTTCGTTAACGTATAACAGGTACTAGTGTCTGGCGGGCCTGAATAATGCCGTTCTGAGGTTCACATCAGACTCTAGCCAGCTCGAAATTTTTTTGCTTTTCTTGGAAGATCCTGAAAGTTCCTGGAACCTACTAATGAGAGGTTTTTGCCAAGTTTGAGTTTGGAAACCTGATAAGGAAGACAAATTGCCCTACATTTTGTTCATGTGTAGAATTATTACATAACTGTATATAGTACTGGTACGGTGACAGTATTTCCTAGAAAGATCCCTAAAATTCCTGGAACTTAAAAATCCAACTAATGAGGGGTTTTTGCCAAGTTTGAGTGGAAGGAAATCTTGGTTTCTTGTAGTGGAAACCTGATAAGTAAGACAGATTGACCTACATGTACATTTGTACATGTGTAGAATTATTACATAATCCATTATTATAGTCCAGTATCTTTGCTTTTCTGGAAAGGTTCTTAAACTTCCTAGAGAGTTTTTTTTCCAAGTTTGAGTTTAGAAACCTGATAAGGAAGACAGATTGACCTACACTTTGTTCATGTGTAGAATTATTACATAATCCATATACCAGGTAGTCCAGAATCTGTGCTTTTCCTGTAAAACCTGGAAGTTCCTGGAATTTAATCCTCCCACTTTATCACAGAAAGAAGCTTTTTGGCAAGTGAAATCTTGATTTGGCTTCTCGTGGTAAAAACTTGATTAGAAAGACAGATTGACCTACATGTACATGTGTAGAATTATTACATAATCCATACAGTCGACCTGCTTTTCCTAGAAAATCCTAAAAGTTCCTGGAATTTAATCCTCCCACTTTGTCACAGAAAGAAGCTTTTTGGCAAGTGAAAGACACAGACAGAGAGTCTCATCGGCAGAACCAATGGATTTCTGACTCTTGTTACGTGCGTGATGCAAACTTGTGGAGAAAGACTGATGATTGTCTGAAGTTAAGAATTGATTTTCCGTATAATCGTGCGTGTTACATTGTGGATGTGCCTGTTTCACCCAAAAGGGTGCTGAATCATGTCACTTTGCTGTAATTAAGGAAGTTTTTTTACAACTCTACTGAAGTTATTGAATAAATAAATACAGATACATGTATAAGGGTATCTTAATAAACTAATAAACTAAGATATTGGCTTTGATTGTCAAATATACTAAATTGTCAAATATTAGTAAGATCTTTGAACAGTTTGCAGTCCCTGAAACTTTGTCTAAAGAATTTCCAACATCAGAATATCAAAGTACATTTTTGTACATGCATGTACTATAGTCTGGGTGTAGAACTTTTACTTTGGGCATTCAGATATATTGTTCACAGTTTTCAAAAGAGCTTCCTCACTGTCAAGAATCTATCTCTACTACAGTGATGCTCACATTTCCATTTAACTTTGCACAACTTACTCTTCGATTTCTGGACATTCAGAAATAATGTTCACAGTTTTCTAAAAAGCTTCCTTACTGTTAAAAATCTATTTCAACTTACTCTTCGATTTTTGGACATTCAGAAATAATGTTCACAGTTTTCCAAAGAGCTTTCTGACGGTTAAATATCTATCTCAACTTACTCTGCGATTGCTGGACATTCAGAAATAACGTTCACAGCTTTCTGAAAGAGATTCCTGACACGACACCTTAATGTTAAATCTATCTCCCATTTCTAAAGAACTGGTAAATGGCATCGCTCAGTTCCCGACAGAAGACTTGCAGTAAGATGTGCAGTTATAGCTGTTTAATGGGCAATTCAACATGTCATTTCCTGCGATGTATGAACTATATCTCTATATATCTTTATATAGTGATCCAACTTGTACAATACAGTTCAAAAAAAGTAAAACTTACATGAGGACACTTTTATTTTCAATGTCAATGCTGGAAAACCGATTGTACAACGTTTCATCACTCAGGTGTCAGATCATGGAGCTAGAAAAGGTTGATCAGCTCAAAATATTATGTCCCTTGCAGGGGTTCACCCCAAAAAAAGGCTAGGACGAGCGGGTTCGCGACGCGCCACAGGTTGATGCCGTGAGTCGGTTGGGAAACAGGAAACCATTTTTTTCCAAGGCCTCAGTCCTTGACAAAGGACTAGCAGTAAGATGTTCCGTTATGTCTGTATAATGGGCGATTCAACACGTCATTCCTTTGCGATATACGGACATTACGGCACGGCAAGACACTTAGCCAGATGGTCGCGCAAATCTGTCACTGCAAAGCTGTTCAGTCTTCCTGTTGGCTTTTGTCTGGCCTGGGAGGATCCCATCCTTTTTGTCCACAGGATTCTTGATCTTTATTTAGGCCGAACTGATTTGATTACTAGTACATGACATGTGTAAGGATGACATCCTCTGGGCCAAAACTGATGCAAATGTTTGGTAAAGGATCTTTGGAGAAATCTGAATGAATGATACATATATACCCAGAGTATGATATGCAAACAAGAAATATCTTTAGGAATCTTATTTAGTGGTGCAAGCACAGCAAAAATGAAAGCCCTGCTTCCCTTCTGTCATCTTCTTTTCCTTTAATTTCTATGCCTGTCACCCTTCAAATACCTAAAAGAACACTGCTTTTTACCATGTACAGTATGGCTGCAAACTTCTTTTTTCGTTAGAAACAGACAAAAATTGGTGCTTGCACAGATGTCATCTATATAAGTACAGGCTAATAATGATGTATCTTGTTTTCAAAAAATTGTCTTCACTTATTTGCATATCAATGAATTGTTCGTACTTATAAACCTGCTTTTCTGACAACTCTCCAGTGTCACTGACGAAAGGTAGTGGATGCTACCTGAAACGTCTGACCATTTCCAAAATCATATCCAGTTGCTTGAGTAACTGTTTCTGGCATATGCACAATGTATCTTGTATGACTGTTTGTATCGTGGAACTGAATGTTTATTTGTTTGTTTGTGTCGTTGCCATAGAAACAGGACGAGCTACACGTAGGAAGTACGCAACCACAGGACATGGATGGAGAAGTGCTTATCACAATGGTCAACAAAGCTGTCAACGCCATCATGACTCGGCTACAGAGTAAGTGCAGTTCTCTTAAAAACCAGTAGGGGGGGCTCATGTATGGTGAAC
>NW_017804609.1:806336-818903 GCF_001625305.1 Branchiostoma belcheri | reverse complement strand
AGTCTGCAGTTCTGTTATAAACCATAGGGGGGGCTCATGTATGGTCAACAAAAGCTGTCAACACCATCATGACTCGTTTAGTTTAGTAAGTCGTCTGCAGTACTAGTTCTGAATCAACAGGGGGAGCTCATACGTAATAACTAGGTTTCTGCAGTTTCTATTCTGCATTAAGGAGAAGCATTTTGTATGTTTGGCCATTTCAGCATCGTCTCCAGTGTCACTGATGAAAAGTAGTGGATGCTACCTGAAATGTCTGTTTCCAAAATCATATCCAGTTGCTTGAGTAACTGATCGCATACCAGTTTTCCTTTGTATGTTTTACATATGGGAGAGAGTAAGTTAGTGTTTTACATTACTCTACATTCAGACTGTATAATCAGAACTTGTTATACCTGGGATGTACAGTCCATATCAGGAGTATGTATGTATTATATGTATGTATGTAACGCAATATAATGTTATGTGTTTATTTTAATGTAATGATTGTAAATACCAATGTCATTCAGGCAACATTACCGGTATATGAAATACCTTTATTGTACATTCATGCCACGACGGGCTAGATACAGGTCAAGACTTAACAGACACATAACAAACGTATGTAGAAAATTGGAGACAGAAGATACACTACTTGACTAAGACATACATACATTTATAAGGAACATACAAGGGTACTATACTAGGCTAATACAAAGTGTTCTAGTTACTGAGCTAATACAGAGTGGTCAACTTCTTCTCGCTTTTTTGTACAATGGAAAATGTGGGAACAGATCATGTTTGTGATACAGGGTTTGTCTAGATGATAATTCTGTATGTATGTCTAACTGTTGTTTTTGGTTGTGTTTCAGACCTGGCGCAGTTCGAGGGTGGGGAGAGCAAAGTCAGCACTCTGGTGGCAGCAGCCAACAGCCCAGACAACCTGTGCCGCATGGACCCGGCCTGGCACCCCTGGCTATAACAATGGAACAGTCCAAATGCCTCCTCTGGAGGTAACAATGGTATAGTCCAAATGCCTCCCCTGGAACTAACAGTGTTACACCTCTAGTTTATAAACACTACACAGATAATATCATATATTGACAGTCATTTGGACAGATATACAATGTAGATGTATTACTAAGCAAATTTCACATCACAAACATGGTAACTTGGCAGTGATACAGTATAAATGGCACCCCTGGTTATAAGAATAGTGCAGTCCAAATGCCTCCCCTGTCTGCAATAGTGTTACAGTCCAATTCACCTCTACTAGTTTACTAGTATTAAAACTACACAATTCATTAACAGTCATTTGGCCAGATACATGTAGATGTATTACTAAGCAAATTTCACATTACAGACATGATAACTATATTAGGTTATCAGTGATGCAGTATAAATGCTGAAAACATGGTTGTAGATATATTTATGTGGAGTTTGTGCTTGGGTTTGTCTCCCACCGATGTTCTAGACATATGTACATATTGTGTAGACTGCATCTTAACCAGTGAATCACGCATATGTGAGACAAAATCCAGTCAAAATGTATGGTAATCAAATGAAGAAATATTCTAGCCTCAAAAGCATGCCAAAAACTGGGGGTTTGGGGGTCTTCAGGGTCTTTGGGAGCTTTTATGTGCTATTTTCTGATTGCATGTAGACAACATAGCCGGCCTGGTTGAATTACCCCCGTTTTTTTAGAACTGGGCTAATCAGAAAACAGCCGAAGAAGTTTTTGAAATGTTAGCCAGGAATTCCTGAATGTGAATATTCAATGCTGTATTGCCATATGTTTCTGTTACTTTTCTATGAGCCACAAAAAGGATCTAACATCTTTTTGCTTAAAGAAAATTAGGAAATTTTTGGGAACGATTCTTTTCAATAATCTAACTGATGTGTAAGATAGAAATGATAGACAATTGTATGAAAGTAGTTTTGGCGGGGAATTGTGATATTTTGTAGCAAATCTGAGAAAAACCTTGTTGTAACCTTCAGTTGCAATTGTAGCAATTCTTAGTCACAATGTAGCAATAGAGAAAACTGACACAAGTACATGTAGGCTACAAAGGGGGTTTAGTGAAGACTGATGTTAGCATTATTTTGTATATTGAATGTCTGTAGTGATAGTACTGTTATGTTATGTTATGTTAGAATTAATCCGAAGAAACATTGACTTGCATCCCCCCCATTAAAGCCCCCCACCCCCATGCATTTCCCCATCAAGAATGACATTGATAGGTGCATTGTCTCCCCTCTATTCGAGGAAGGAAGAGTTTTCTCTATTTTTATATGCAGCCATTTGGGGACTTTTGAAAACGTAAGGAATACTATAATTTGTTACTGTGAGGAAAGACTTAGATGCACCTTTCCAGCGTAGCTTAGTTGTTTTGAATACATTTCAGTTTAGGCCACACCAATTTATTTCCTTGGTTCTTGGCCCTTGTCCTGCTGGCATTTTTTACACAATATTTTTTACACATTTTTACACAATATAACTTCCGCATTCCTTGTGTTTCGCTGTGGTGTGATGCATTGCACAAGAAATACCCCAAATCTTACCTATAAAGGGTCCTAAATAGATGGTACTGTATGTGTAACCCATATATATATATATATATGTATATATATGTATATGGGCCCCGCAGGACAAGGGTTAGGTAGCAAAAAAATAAAAACAGAGGGCTGGGAGAAAAAACTGACTAGATCCACTCCCTGAAACTTTGTCAACCAAGGTACAGACTTTTTCCTTAGACTATGTTTTCATTGATCTTCCATGTCAGTATTATTGTTGTGAAAGTTTTTTTTTAATCAGAGAACTTACGAATTGAATTGGTGTAGAATAAGTCTAGTTTAGTACTGGAATCCATCCGTGAACGCTGTGTCTCCGCTTTTTTCATCCGCTCTGTCTTCACAAGTCAGAATGGAAGAACAGAGCAGAGACACAGCACTCACGGATGGATTCCAGGCTTGCTTAGTACATTAGTGATTTTTTTTTTTGGGAGAAACTTTGTGAGTAGAATAGAATGTCAGAAAAAAGTTGTTGTAAAACTCTGAAAAATATTAGACTAGTGATGTACGATATTTTGTACGAAATGTGAGATTTGAGCGTTCTTTAATAACTTGCAGAAGGTTTAAGAATAAAGTATAAGAAACGTCAACTGTGTGTTTGTCTTTTTGTCTGAATTTCTTTGAATGAGAGGAAAGTTACCAGTTAACACTCAACTATCTGAACACTCAGTCACACTTTGAGCTCCCCGTGGGATGTCTTTGCTAAAAGACACGGTGCGTCGAAACACCAGCTAACTTGTATGACTGACTGAACAGGTAAATAACTTAGAAAAGAAGTTTACATGCACATTGCATTGATTTACATTTTAAAGCCTTTAGTTATACATGTACTACCTCAGAAATGGCTACTTCTAATCTAAATTAGACCAGCCTACATTTAGATGGCAGACAACACTTTTATCAACCTGCAACTGTACAGTTTAGTTATTCTAGCTCTAAAATAACAGTTACTACATTTAAATTAGAACTGCTTTTCATACAGTGCTTTTAGACACTTTCATCAACCTAAAACTGTCTAGAGTTTAGTTCTACTAGCTCTAAATGACTACTTTTAGATTAGAACGTTGATGTTAGTGTCAACTTTTTATCAACCTAACCCTATCTGCAGTTAGGTTATACTAGCCCTAAATGACTACTTTTAAATTAGAACGTTTGCGTTGATGTGAAAGTGTCTGATATGTCGCACAGACCGCGTCAACTGGTATTGAAAACCAGTCTACTGGGGTAGTTAAGGCCATACAGTGCTTTTAGACACTTTTATCAACCTAACCCTATCTGCAGTTAAGTTATACTAGCTCTAAATGACTACTTTTAAATTATAACGTTTGCGTTGATGTGAAAGTGTCTGATATGTCGCACAGACCGCGTCAACTGGTATTGAAAACCAGTCTACTGGGGTAGTTAAGGCCATACAGTGCTTTTAGACACTTTTTATCAACCTAACCCTATCTGCAGTTAAGTTATATACTAGCTCTAAATGACTACTTTTAAATTAGAACGTTTGTGTTGATGTTAAAGTGTCTGATATTTCGCACAGACCGCGATGACAGTGCTTTTATACACTGTTATCAACCTATTACCCTATCTGCAGTTTAGTTCTACTTGCTCTAAATGACTACTTTTAAATTAGAACTTTTATCAACCTACAACTGTCTACAGTTAAGTTATACTAGCTCTAAAATGACTACTTTAGTTTTAGGTTTAGTTTTACTACCTGAACTACCTTAAACTAAATGCCTTTTTTTTAGTGGAAAGCAACTTCGGAGTAGACCTTTACAAAAAGTAATGGGTGTGTTTTTGTTACGCTGATTCCTTAACTCAATGCATTCCTCCCTTTCAAACATCACACAAAGCATACCCGTACTAGTACCTCATATCACAAGTACATACTAGTACCTCATAACGCAAGTACTGTACATACTAGTACCTCATAACACAGGTACATACAAGTACCTCATAACACAAGTACCAGGGATCTCCCCAGAAATTTAGGACAGAATGGTGGAGGGTGCGAAATATCGGTAAATTTGACCAAAGAACCCTGGAAAAGGTACCTCATAACATAAGTACATACTAGTACCACATAACACAAGTACATACAAGTACCTCATAACACAAGTACATACAAGTACCACATATCACAAGTACATACAAGTACATTGTACCTCATAACACAAGTACATACAAGTACCACATAACACAAGTACCTACTAGTACCACATATCACAAGTACATACAAGTACCACATAATGCAAGTACATACTAGACCTCATAACACAAGTACATACTACTACCACATATCACAAGTACATACAAGTTCCACATAATGCAAGTACATACTAGTACATAGTACCTCATAACACAAGTACATACTAGTTACCTCATAACGCAAGTACATACTAGTACCTCATAACACAAGTACATACTAGTACCTCATAACACAAGTACATACTAGTACCTCATAACGCAAGTACATACTAGTACCTCATATCACAAGTACATACTAGTACCTCATAACACAGGTACATACTAGTACCTCATATCACAAGTACATACTAGTACCTCATAACACAGGTACATACTAGTACCTCATAACACAGGTACATACTAGTACCTCATATCACAAGTACATACTAGTACCACATAACACAAGTACATGCAAGTACCACGTAACACAAGTACATGCTGTGTTGGATGTTTGTCTATTTGTTTATTTTGATTTTTCACAAAGTGAAAGGGAGGGCAAAACAGGTGCATACGACCTTTACAAGTTGCCCTCCCCCATACAAAAACACATATACAGCATCAAAATTTACATGGTCAATAACGACAAATATAAAAATACATCAATATAGAAGGTTAAGCATAATTCAAATATACCTAATAAGTAGTTAAAAATATAATATATTGAATGTGTTGAAATAAGACTTAGTGCGGTCTAGGAGCAATACAAGAACTACACCCACAAGAAGTGGTCCAAGAAGTGTTTGTTACAGCAGATAAGATTCAGACCTCGGAAGAGCAGTGTGTATTTGTCTAACCGTCCTTGACTTGTTGAGTGATTTCTTCGTCCCTGAGTGCACTTTTTGTAACATGGACAGCGTCCATTCTTTATCGGTCATTGACCCTCCTTGATCTTATATCAAGAGTATTTTGTCTTGATAAGTTTTCAAAAGTCATTTTTATACTACTGAATTTATTCGCATAAACATTCAAGATTGCAGTCCCTCTAAGTCATGCAATTCTCCAATTCGTTTCGAGTGCGGACACAATTCAGACCTGGGAACAGTGTATTTGTCTAACTGTCCTTGACTAGTTGCCTGACTCCTTTCTTCCTCACTGCGCATTTTGTAAGATGGATGACTGTGACAGCTATGATAGTAGAGCGTCTTTTGTTTTCTTCAGCAGCCCTGAAGATATGTGTTGAAGGATGACAAGCTCCTCCTCCTTATAATTATGGGTGTCACAACCTTTCCAGTTCGTAGACATTGAGGTCAACTTAAAGAGATACTAGTATTATTTTGTCTTGGACAAGTTTTCAAAAGTCATTTTTATACTACTGAAAGTTATTCGAATATTAAACAATCAAGATGACAGGCCCTCTAAGTCATGCAATTCTCCAATTCGTTTTGAGTGTGGACACAATTTGGACCTGGGAGGAGCAGTGTGTATTTGTCTAACTGTCCTTGACTAGTTGCCTGACTCCTTTCTTCCTCACTGCGCATTTTGTAAGATGGATGACTGTGACAGCTATGATAGTAGAGCGTCTTTTGTTTTCTTCAGCTGCAGCGCCTTAAGAAATGTTTTGAAGGAAGACAAGCTCCTCCTCCTTATAATTATGGGTGTCACAACCTTTCCAGTTTGTGGACATTGAGGTCAACTTAAAGAGATGGCATTTTGTCTTGGATAACTTTTCAAAAGTCGTTTGATACTACTGAAAGTTATAAGCATAAACACTCAAGATGGCAGTCCCTCTAAGTCACGCAATTCTCCAATTCGTTTTGAGTGTGGACACAATTTGGACCTGAGAAGAGCAGTGTGTATTTGTCTAACTGTCCTTGACTTGTTGCCAGACTCCTTTCTTCCTCACTGCACTTTTTGTAAGATGGATGACTATGACAGCTATAACAATGGAGCGTCTTTTCTTTTCTTCACCAGTCCCTGAAGATATGTGTTGAAGGATTGACAAGCTCCTCCTCCTTATAATTATGGGTGTCACAACCTTTCCAGTTTGTGGATATTGAGGTAAACTTAAAGAGATAGTATTTTGTCTTGGATAAGTTTTCAAAAGTCATTTTTATACTACCGAATGTTATTCTTGAATTTGTTTCGGGTGCAGACACAATTTGGACCTGGGAAGAGCACTCACTGTGTGTATTTGTCTAACTGTCCTTGACTTGTTGAGTGATTTCTTCGTCCCTGACTGTACTTGACGTAACATGGTCAGTGCCCGTTCTTTATCGGTCATTGACCCTCCTTGAATGAATGAATGAATGAATGAATGAATGAATGAATGAATGAATGAATGAATGAATGAATGAATGAATGAATGTATGAATGAATGAATGAATGAATGAATGAATGAATGAATGAATGAATGAATGAATGAATGAATGAATGAATGAATCAATTAATGAATGAATGAATGAATGAATGAATTTTTATTTAGGTGTCTTGCAACTTTTGTCGCCCAGCCCATATGGGCTTATAAGACACTAGAACATAAACATGAACACAAACATAGGTACAGATGTGCCATGATTTGCTCCCACCCTTTTGTTTCCGACTAGATTGACGTAAGAAGCCAGAGGGTAAATTTCTCCATAATTAGCCCTTCCGGTGAGAGTGTCGCTTTGCTCTTTGATGTGTCAATAATCCTACATGTAGGGCAAGGCAGTAACGGAGATGTAACGGAGATGGTGTCTGTGGGACACAATCCTGGACAGTACAGTATAAGGTTTTGACTAAACGTTTTCGACCAAAAAGGAATTGTCAAGAAATTTCCCAATTGAGGTATTGCTTTGTCTGTGTCTGTGTGTGTGTTTGTGTGCCTGTGTGTCTGTCTGTGTGTGTGCGGTTTGTCCGACTACTAGTGCAGTAACCTACCAATCAGAAGTACCTACATACACTTACTTCTATCTGACCTATATACATAATTTCAGTGCTCCATGCTTACAGGCATGACAAGAACTCAGAGTGGTTCCAGATCAACAGCGGAGTCCGTCAGGGCTGTGTTGCTGCCCCCGACCTTTTCAACTGTGTTGTTGACTACCTTATGTCTAAGGTCTCTGAGTGCGTCCCTGGAGTCTCTTTTGGAGGATACAGTCTTGCGGATCTGGAGTATGCCGACGACACGACCTTGCTGGCTGACACTCCCCAAAGACTTAGGGATGCCCTGGCAGTTTTTGATGCAGAAGCCTCCAAGCTTGGCCTTAGTATCAACTGGTCAAAAACTGAGTTGATGCACATAGGGGATGGCCCTGACCCTGCACCGTTCAGCTTTAACAACACCACAGTAAACTTCGTGTCCACCTTCAACTACCTCGGGTCCACAGTCTCCAGGACAGGTGATCTGAAACCCGAGATTGACCGGCGGCGTGGACTAGCAGCAGCGGCCATGCAGGCGCTCTGGAGACCACTCTGGAAGCACAGACACATCTCGCTAGGCACAAAGCTTCGTGTCTACAACGCCGCGGTGGTCTCAATCCTCCTGTACGGAGCTGAGACCTGGCCACTCAGCAACACTCTGGCAGTCAGACTCGACGGCTTCGACAGCAGATGTCTCAGGAGGATTCTGGGAGTACGCTGGTTTGACCACCTGCCTGGCACCGAGCTCAGGCAAAGGACCCAGCAGCCTCCTGCTTCCCGTGTGGCAGCGATGCGCCGAGTCCGCTGGTATGGACATGTCTTACGACTCCCACCCGACCACCCCACACGGGCTATCCTGAACTTCAGCCCCCAGTCCGCTGGGTGGAAGAGACCTCGGGGGGCCCCCCGCACCCGCTGGACGGACGTCCTGGCCAAGGATCTGGCTCTGGTCAACATCACCCCCGAAGAAGTGCAGGGGCTCGCCCAGAACAGATCAAGATGGAAGGAGGTGGCCCGCCTAGTAAGCTCAACGCACATCGTGCAAGAGGACTGAGTGAGTGAGTGAGAGTGATGCTTACAGGCACCAACCACTCAGAAATACACACATACACTTATTTCTGAGTGCGGACGCAATTTGGACCTGGGAAGAGCAGTGTGTATTTGTCTGACCGTCCTTGACTTGTTGCCTGACAGGCACCAGCAAATCCGGTACACTAATTTCTCATTTGCATAATCTCAGTGCAGAAGAGTATATATTTTGCTTCCCGTCTCCAATTTTTCATACAGCCATTCTGACATCTTCAGACAAGATTCATCTGACGACCCAGGGACTTACCGAAGGTATTTACCAAATGTTACTCTATCAGCTAAGTTTGTAACCATGTGTGTGCTGTCTGTAAGTACAATGTGTTGACATTTAGTAACAAGTGGCAGAAGGGTTCGTGTGGCGTAGCGACAGAGTGCGTGACTCGGAACCTAGGGGTCCCGGGTTCGAGTCCTGACATGCCACCGATCTTGTGCCCTTGGGAAAGGCACTTTACACGACTTTCCCCACTAGACTCAAGTGAAAATGAGTATTGTCTGTCCAGTATTCGTTTCTATGTGCGGGACCAGCAACAGCTGCCTCTTGTTCCGCGTGTATTGTACTGTTTCAATTTCAATAAATCAAATCAAATCAAACAAGGACAGAACTATCCGAGAGATATTTAAACACGCAGTGCATAAAGCTGGCATCAAACATTAGCAGAATGTCCCCCAACCATGGTTAGGAGTAGGTCACAGCAAAGTTGGCTGGTATTAGGCGAATTCAGCTGCGCCAGTCAAATATTTGAAAATGTCAAATGTTTAAAACAGCCAGGCGAATGTTTCAAAAATGTTTTCAACATTCGAAGGTTGGTCAGAAGGTTCGACCATGGTTGGCTCATATTTGGCCCTAAGGCACAAGTCAGATACTAGTATTCGGGACTAAGTCAGCAGTGTTTGGGGGTGTTTGGGGGTCTTAGTTTGTCTCACAAGTCAGCTGGGTGTTTGGTAAATTTGGCTACTATTCCGCTGCGCTAGCCGAATGTTTCAAAATGTTTTCAACATTTGAAGGTTGGTCCGAAGGTTCGACCATGGCTGACTGGTATTCGGCCCTAAGGCACCAGACAACTATTCGGGAGTAAGTCAGCAGTATTCAGGGGTGTTTTGGGGTCTCACAAGTCGGCTGGTGTTCGGTAAATTCCGGTACTATTCCGCTGCGCTAGCCGAATGTTTCAAAATGTTTTCAACATTTGAAGGTTGGTCCGAAGGTTCGACCATGGCTGGCTGGTATTCGGCCCTAAGGCACCAGACAACTATTCGGGAGTACGTCAGCAGTATTCAGGGGTGTTTTGGGGTCTCACAAGTCGGCTGGTGTTCGGTAAATTCCGGTACTATTCCGCTGCGCCAGCCGAATGTTTCAAAATGTTTTCAACATTTGAAGGTTGGTCCGAAGGTTTTACCATGGCTGGCTCACCGGGTATTCGGCCCTAAGGCACCAGACAACTATTCGGGAGTAAGTCAGCAGTATTCAGGGGTGTTTTGGGGTCTCACAAGTCGGCTGGTGTTCGGTAAATTCCGGTACTATTCCGCTGCGCTAGCCGAATGTTTCAAAATGTTTTTAACATTCGGGGGTTTTACGATGGTTGGCTGGTATTTGGCCCTAAGGCACAAGTCAACCATTTCGGGAGTAACGCATTTATCAAGTTACTCTACCAGCTAAGTTTGTAACTATGTGTGTAGTATGTACAATGTGTTGACATTTACTAACAAGTGTCAAAAACATAGGACAGAACTATCCGAGAGATATTTGGACACGCAGTGCGTAAAGCTGGCATTGAACATTAGCAAAATGTCCCCCAACCATAGTTAGGAGTAGGTTGGAGCAAAGTCGGCTGGTAGTAGGCGAATTCAGCTGCGCCTGTCAAATATTCGAAAATGTCAAATGTTTAAAACAGCCAGGCGAATGTTTAAAAATGTTTTCAACATTCGAAGGTTGGTCAGAAGGTTCGACCATGGTTGACTGGTGTTTGGCCCTAAGGCACAAGTCAAACATTTCGGGAGTAACGCATGTATCAAGTTACTCTACCAGCTAACTATTCAGGAGTAAGTTTTTCCATTTCTTTATTGCACTATTTCAAATGTACATATACATCAGCAGGGGGAGAATAACTACTACCCCCTGAATTGAGTACCATTTGTCACAAAAAAAAATTGAGACACAATACATGGACATCAAAACGAGGTCAGCTGTATTCAGGGGTGTTTTGGGGTCTCACAAGTCAGCTGGGTGTTCGGTAAATTTGGCTGCTATTCCGCAGCGCCAGCCAAATGTTTCAAACTTTGAAAAATTATCACAAGGCCCATTAGAACGGCCGTAGCCCGAGGTGGGGCGGTGTTACGGCCGTGGTGCTAAGCAGGTCACAGCGATCTCGCCCCCTAGCGATTTTGCCCCGCCTGCATAGATCCCCCCCCCCTCCTGCTCCTTCTATAGAAGTCTGAAAATATCCACTCGAACAATCCTTTTTCCTTTCCCCCCCAGTTGAAGCTGCACCATGCATATGAGGCTGTTTGTCTGCGCACTGCTCGTGATGATTGTTGTCGCGGACGCGTACATGTACAGCAGTGAGGGCAGGAGGAGGAGGAGGAGGAGGAGGAGGAGGATATCTGAAGGCATGACTGTTTCTTGTCCTTTAGAGTGAAAGAGGTGAGGGAGGTTGTGAAAGAGACAGGGCTAGCTACATTAATCTATCTTTGCACATTTAAATGCAGGAGTTGTTCAAAGCTTTTTAGTGTCTGAGTGATGTTGCCCCAACTGTACTTGGTGGCAGCGAGTCCCACTCCACTACCGTAACGATAGTTCTTGGAAAATACAAGTTTTTGAACACCTCAGTTCTTGGTTGATAACTCTAATATTTGAAGCCATGACTGTTTCTTGTTCTTTTGCCCATCCTTCAAGTGGATAATACAGAGCCAGAGTTGAGAGAGGTCCCGATAGTTCTTGGAAAATACGAGTTTTTGAACACCTCAGTTCTTGTGAAATAAAGACTAAGCTTTAACTTCCAACACTTAGATTACAGAATTTGGGACTTACCCCAAATTTTCGGTTGACTCCATCAACCTTGTTTACGGAATGGACCCGTCTACTCTTGGAACGTGACGTCAGAGACACGTGACCGTAGTAGCGTGTCATACGTGCCAGATAACTTGTGTCGCCTCAGTTCTTGGTTGATAACTCTGATATTTGAATTGAAAGCATGACTGTTTCTTGTCCTTTACAGTGGAAGAGGTGAGGGAGGTAGTAGAAGAGACGGGAGACCTTCTGGACCTTCTGGCAGGGAAGGAAAAGGAGCAGCTGGAAGCTCGGGAGTTCCAGGGTGGTCCAGAGGAGGAAGACTGTAAGAAATCTCACTTTTTGGTCCTTTTTTTTACTAGTAATAGCCATTAATACCTTAAGTTTTTGAACACCTCAGTTCTTGGTTGATAACTCTGATATTTGAAGGCATGACTTTTTGAACACCTCAGTTCTTGGTTGATAACTCTGATATTTGAAGACCTGACTGTTTCTTGTTCTTTACAGTGGAAGAGGTGAGGGAGGTAGTAGAAGAGATGGGAGACCTCCTGGACCTTCTGGAAGAGGAAAAGGAGCAGCTGGAAGCTCGGGAGGTCCAGGAGGAACCAGAGGAGGAAGACTGTAAGAAATCTCACTTTTTTCTCCTTTTTTGAGGGCCTGCATGGGGGGTGAGTGATTACGAATTTTGCAACATTTTCGCTGCCGATTGCGAATTACGTTAAATTCTCAAGTTCGGGCAACCCCCCGCAAGGCTCAAAGGTCCACTTTTTATCCAAAAATTTTTCTGTAAAAGATGGACTGATTCGTATCACCAGCGGTGCTGGAATCGTAGAAAGACT